>NW_022196911.1:96413774-96421709 GCF_008632895.1 Mastomys coucha | reverse complement strand
GAGAGAGAGTAGGGAAGTAGAGACTGGCCATGGCCATGTGCATGTGGAGAGAAGGGTGAGGGAAGGGGATGGGAAGGAGAGAGACAAAGCAAGAGAGAGGCAAGAGATCAAGAGATCAAGAGAGCAAGAGCGCAATCATTGCTCTTAACCTCCCTCCTGCCCAGCAGTAGAGGTCCTTTATGACGTAGAGATAGCAGATCGAAGCAGGCCTAATTTTTTATTTTGTTTATTTTGTCTGTGGTTTGTTTGCTTAGCTATTTTTTTAGTACTGGGAGTCAGATCAGGGCCTTGTGTACATCCTACAGACACTCTGCCCCTGAGCTGTGTCTAGAGTTCCGGATGGTGTTTTGAGATAGCCCTGCTATATATGTAGCCCAGGCTGACCTTGAATGTATGATGATTCTCCTGCCTTGACCACTGAATGCTGGAATTAACAGGAATTAGGGTCTCACTCTACCCTAGCTAGCTAGCTTGGACTTTGCACCAATCCTCCTGCCTCAGCTTGAGTGCCAGGGCTGCAGGCATGATCCACCCACTGTTCCCAGCTACATATCTCTTTTGCCCACATGAATATAAAGGATTTGAGAATGTGGGGTATGTGTGTGTGTCTCTGTGTGTGTGTGTGTCTCTGTGTGTGTGTGTGTGTATATATGTGTGTGTGTGTAATGGAATCCAGAGCCTTGGCCACGCTAGACAGGTACCCTGTCATTGGCCCACAGCCACATCCAGGGTTGTCTTGCTCTAATTTGCACACGGGTACTGTGTAGCCAGTCGAACCCTGTGTCTACCTTTCTTCCCACCACACCCGCCCCACACCTGCTCTGGGCTGTGTGTGCCCAAAGCGTTAGTGTCAGGACCTCTACTCAGGGCAGGGCCTGGGGACATGGTGCTTTCTTTTCTTCCTCTTGGGGCGGAGAGGAGGTCTCCCGACCCCTCGTTTGGAGCACCTCTCTGTTCCTTGGTGGAGAATCAGGCCAGAGGATGCTTTCTCACACTTCTTATGTCTTTCTTTCCTTCCTTAGGCCCAGAGTATGATCCCGATCAACGAACCCTACGCAGATGGTGAGTGTGTGGAGCCCTAACCCAGGGCCTGGGGCTTTGTGAATGAGCGTGGAAATTTACGGTAGCCAGTGTGTTCCAGTCTAGATCCCTGCTGTAGGGGTGTCAGGAAGGAGTTTGGTCCCTAGCCATGGGCCTACTCTACTACCACATGTGGCCTGCCGATAAACCTTCCTTTCTCATCCTCAGACATGGATGCCACCTACCGCCCCATGTACTCCAGCGATGTGCCTCTGGACCCTATGGACATGCACATGGACATGGATGGAGACTACCCCATGGACACCTATAGTGATGGCCTGAGGCCTCCCTACCCCACTGCAGACCACATGCTGGCTTAGCTGGCTCCACCTCAGTAAGGTCCTTTCCTGTCTCATAGTCTTGCCCTCTGCCTGTTGCTATGGCTACAGTGGCACTTCCTTTTCTCTCTAGTCTGGTGGGGACCTTTCCATTCTGGGCTGTAAACCCTGTGGGGCGGAGAAAGAGTGTGGCAATTCTATGCTTTTTGATCTGTTGTGCTCTGGCTTGCTTTTGTTATGATGGTGGTGATGGTGATTTTTTTTTTTTTTGAGACAGGGTTTCTCTGTGTAGCCTTGGCTGTCCTGGAACTTACTATGTAGACCAGGCTGGCCTCAAACTCAGATATCTGCCTGCCTCTACCTCCCAAGTGCTGGGATTAAAGGCGTGCGCCACCACTGCCCGGCTTGATGGTGAATATTATTATTTTACTCAGTGTTTCAGGCTGGCCTCAAGTCTATGGCTTTTCCTCAGCCTTAGCGACATCACCATGCCCGGAGTCACCTTTTTTTTTTTTCTTTTATAACGCTGGGGACTGAACCTAATGCACCTTGTGAGTGCTAGGCAAGGGCTCTACCATTTAACTACATCCCTAGCCCTGGATTTTGCCTTCTGTTATATTGAGATAGTCTAGCTAAACTGTCCAGGCCACCCTTTAACAGTCTAGAGTGCAGACACATGCCTTGAATTTAGGATCTTCCTGCGTCAGCCCCACAAAGTAGCTGGATTATCGGCCTGCACAGCGTGGTGGGGGGTGGGGGGTGTCTTCCTCTATATTTGCCCCTTGCTTGGCTAGGCCATGCTCCTCCAGCTACTTCTTCTTCTTCTTCTTTTTTTTTTTAATATTTATTTATTTTCTGTATGAGTACACCGTTGCTGTCTTTAGACACACCAGAAGAGGGCGTCAGATTCCATTACAGATAGTTGTGAACCACCATGTGGTTGCTGGGAATTGAACTCAGGACCTCAGGAAGAGCAGTCAGGCTCTTAACCTCTGAGCCATCTCTCCAGACTCCCCCACCCCACCCCCATCCCACCCCCCAGCTACTTCTAAGCAAGTAAGGGAAATGGCCAGTTTTTTTCTGGATTCATAGGTAGATGTCACAAATGCGCCCTGAACTTCTGGGGGATACAGGCCTATCAAGCACCTGACCTCCTGTGTCCACATCCCCACAGGAGCTGTTTCTCGCCTGGAAAGCTCTTGAGAGCAGACTGTGGGATGAGACAGAAAAGTAGCTGAGCCCTGGGAGCCAGCCTGGACTTTCTGCTGAACACATGCTCCAGAGAGTTCCTCCGTAGGGATTTTGGGATGGTGTCTGCTCCCGCTTTTCTGTCCTGGGCTGGGGATCCAGGCTCAGCACTTTCTCCCCGTCCTCACTATGGCTATGGCCACTAAAGCTTTAGACTCAGCCTGTGTCCCTGCACAGCAACCCTCTCTGCCTGGATCCCCCCAGGTCTTCCTTTGTTTTTCTGGGGCCAGTTTTCTCACTGAACTTCAGCATCCACTGCCCTGACCTCCTGGGATATCTAAGACACAGGTTCAAGGCCCCAACCCCTGGCATCCAAAGCTTCTTTTGAAAAGTTCAGGGACCTTCTTGGGGTCAGGGAGTGGGGGGGGGGGTGGAGACATTAAGTGCCCTGCCAGGACCCACCCCTCCCTTCAGGATGCTAAATCTGCTTTGCCCCTCCCCAGGGGGGAGCTCTTGATGAGGCTCCCTCTCACATCGCTCCACATTGGCCCATCTGATCTACAGAAATGCTCTAGTTCACCCCTCTGGTGTGTGGTAAGGGGTTTTTCTTCTCCCCCTCCTATTTGACTCCCACCACCTCCTGCACATGGATTTGGGGTGGGGGTGGGGCGGACTGAAAGGGACGTCCCCTCAGAGAGTCTTATTATCAATGCTTTATGTTTTGGTTATTGGTTTTTCTTTTCTTTTTGTTTTTGTATAGACCAAAGCAAAGGAAATAAAATAACACAGAGATCCAATGGAAGCTGTTAAAAGCATTATGTTGTAGGGGAAGTGGGGGCCGGGGGGGGTGCATAATAGGCATGACGGACCTCTCCTGTTGTCCCTCCTTGGCTGAACCTTTCATGTCCTCAGGGTTGGAGAGGCAAATGAAGAGAAGGGAGTGCTTGAAGAGCGGGAAGCCATCGAATGATTTAATCCCATGTTCACACAGAACTTTAGGGGTCTAGGACGCAGGATAGGTGACCAAAAAAACGTCTGCTGTAGGGACACCAGGCTGTCTTGCTTCACAGGCAAACTCCCTGCTGGCTCCAGCCTCTGCTGCCCTGCTGTAACGTGGGTGTGAGAGAAGTCTTCTAGACCTCAGCTCTCTGTGGCCTTCTGCTTAATAATACAAGCTTCTTGTTGGCCAGAAATGGGCCCACCCCAGCTCCTGCCCACCTCTTCCTCATGACTCCTTGCCGCTCACAAGCCAGCAGCACTAATGCTGGCCAGCACCCTTGGCACGCTTTCATGCCCTCTGCTCTTTGCTCAGGCGGTCCCCTCTACCAGGAAAGCCTCTCCTTGCTGGCCCATGCCATCTGTCTCAGCCTTGCCCCAGGAGCACTGATCCTGGGCTAATCCTGGCACCACTGAATGCTGTCACTGGACGGAGATGTCTTTTCGCCTAGTACATGGGATGCTTCCCCACCAGCAAGGTTAAGTTCTTTCTGAAGTGGGCTGGTCACCGTGGTTCTGACCAACCCTGAGGACAGAAAATTCCTGTAACCTGCTCATGTGGGGTCAGACATCTGCTTCCTATACCTGCACGGAGTCCAGGCTAGGGTCTGAGGCTCACAGAGCATCAGGGTAACACCCTGTTTCCCTGCAGCCAACCACATTTGAGGATGAAATATGAAAAAACCAAGGGGTTGAGGAAGAACGAAGCAGTCTAGGGTGGAGGCAGGGAGTTAGTTCAATCAAGAGATGGCTGGGCCATCAGGAAGAGGTGATGAGAGACAGCTGAGCTCCACAGAAGGCATGGAAGGAACAGGAGGAGACTTGAGTATACAGAGACCACAAGCAAAGGGGTCATTTAGTAATACTCTTTGCCAGGCAGTGGTGGCGCACGCCTTTAATCCCAGCACTTGGGAGGCAGAGGCAGGCAGATTTCTGAGTTTGAGGCCAGCCTGGTTTACAGAGTGAGTTTCAGGACAGCTGGGGCTATACAGAGAAACCTTGTCTCGAAAAAAACAAAAAACAAAACAGAAAATACTCTTCATTTAACTGTGCTCCATGTTCGGGGCCTGGCTGAACGCTCAGTCCGTGTAGATTGAAAAGAATCAGGTAAAGGGAGAGCATTGGACCCTGGGAGTGGGTGTGGGAAGCAGCAAGGGAGAGACAGCAAGTGAGCCTGAGGTGGTGAGAGAAGATTGCTGACCAGACATGGTGGATGCGGTAGGATTCTGCATCTGTGGCTGATGCTCCAGACGGGCAGGCTGGAACCTCACTGCCAGCCACTGATGCTCTCTGTCCGCTGAACCCAAGTAGAAACCATAGAGTGCACTTATGTTATCTCTCCGTGCTCCAGCAGGGAGCAGGGTGATCTAGAGATGCCAAGAAAGACAGCAAGAAGTCTACCCACCCATCGAACCACCACCACCCCGCCCCAGAAGAGGATGGGAGATGGCTAACAAGGGAGAATCTCAGTGTGTATACCTATGACAGGCAGCAAGGGATCAGAGAAGGTAGCAGAAACCATCGCAGGAAGATCAAAAGTTAATTCTAGCCATGACAGAGCTGAAGTTCTGAGCTCCCCAGCAGGCTGGACAAAGGGGGCACATTAGTCTCTGTAGCATTAATGATCCATTTCTGTTTTTATGTAGAAGCTATCTGCAACCCTGAGGAAGCCAACACTTAACTAGAACCTTGATTTCCTTATCTGTAATATAGGGCTGTGGCGTAGCACAGGGTAGAGCAGCAGTTTGGTTTGTGCCCAGGCTCTGGGGTCCCCACACTCAGGAGAAACCACGCCCAGCCCATCTGCCTAGTGTCAGGCTGAAACGAGAAGATGCAGCGATTCCAGGCAGAGGGTAAATGGGGTTGGAGAGCCGGCTCAGAGTACTGGCTGCTCTTTAGCCTACCGGGATTCCATTCCCAGCACTTGCGTGGCAGCTCACACCTGTCTGTAACTCCAGTTCAAGGGAACTCTGGCCTCCATGGGTACCAGGCATGTCTATGATGCACAGGCATATGTTCAGACAAAACAATCCCATGCTAAAAACAACAAAAACCAGCGGGTGGGAGGAAGGCAAACTTGATTCCCACAGATTTTACTCTTTTAATTCAGAAGAGATATTTACCCGCTGTTTACTGGAACTACACCACATGACCAGCCTTTCTACAGAGGAAATTGAGAGCGATCCCAGCTCTGAATGGCGGCCCCTGATGAATGTCAAGGCTCTGTCCATGACAGGAGAGGTGGAACCCACTGGGTACATCATCACCATGGCTCACCACAGAAAGGCGGCTTCCTGGGCTAGCAGCAGAGGAACTGATTGAGTGGGTATCTCTAAGACAGAAAGTGACTGGAGTCAGGTGGTACCTGTGTTGGAGCAGCCATGGCCAAGGAATGTGAACACTCTGCCATGAGTGTGGAGGAAGGAGCTCCTCTGTCATCCACTACAGCCAACAGTCCCATAACCAAGTCAACTGCTAGAGCAGAGGCACACCTATCAAAATGGTGGGTACCACTCCAATGTAGAGAGAGGACAGTTGGCTAAATGACAAACCCAGTGCTCTCAGAAATAGTGATGGGACAGGGGCCGAATCCAACTAGACATCTACAATGAGATTGTCCTTTTACATTATTTTATGTATGTGTGTCACAAATAGAACTCGGGGTCAGGCTTGGTGGCAGGTGCCTGTACCCACTGAGCCATCCTCGCCAGGATGCTCAACCTATTTTATTTTTTGAGTGGTGTGTCTCTCACAGAACCTGGAGCTATCACTCTGGCTAGACTTTCTGGCCTGCCAGCCCCAGGGGTCCTGGACTCGCAGGCCTGCACCGCTGTGTTCTGTTTTTCACAGCTTGAACTCCGGTCAGTATAGCAAGCCCTTTACTAAATGAAATTATTAAAAAACAAATGTCGCGGTGCAGGAGGGGTGGTGAAAAGCACTTTCTACTCACAAACTCGGGCTCGGTGTCTAAGTAACTCCGTCTCCATGAGATGCAATACTTTTCTGGAATCCACGAGCGACTCCACATGCACTCATATCACACACATCATTTTTAAAAAGTTATTAAGGGGGCCTTACATTGAAAATTTAAATCACATCTCATCCCAGAAACTGTACAACTTAGGCTGTCAAGATGAATTCAGTGGGTAAAAGTGCTTGCTGCCAAGCTGAGTTTGGCAGTTGCCTGAACCCATTTGATAAAATGCATACTGCCCTCTGACCTCCATTTGAGGACTATGGCATGCAATACATGCACCTGTGCACACACATACATCATGCAAAGTTAGTTCTTGGTTGTTTTTTTTTTAAGGTATATAGCTTCATTTAAAAGAATGAAAAAAAATCTGAGTAACTGGAAAATAATTTAGCTAGAACCCTAAATCTTCTAGTTTAACCTGAAAACATCTATTCACATAGAAATAGAATATAAAGTTAGGCTGCCCACAAGATGTGGGGAAATTCAATTTTTTTTTAAAGATTTATTTATTTATTATATGTTAGTACACTGTAGCTGTCTTCAGACACCCCAGAAGAGGACATCAGATCTCATTACGAATGGTTATAAGCCACCATGTGGTTGCTGGGATTTGAACTCAGGACCTTTGGAAGAACAGTCAGTGTTCTTAATCGCTGAGCCATCTCTCCAGCCCTCAACTGAATTTCAAAGTTCACAAAAACTAATATATCCAGGTGTGGTGTCAGACCTCTGCAAACAGCACCCAGGAGGCTGAGGTAGGAAGATCAGGAATTGCAGAAAACATCCAATAAAATTGATCCCAGGCAGTGGCGGCGAATGCCTGTAATCTTAGCACTCTGGAAGCAGAGGCATAGACAGGATGATCTCTGAGTTTAAGCCCAGCCTGGTCTGCAGAGTGAGTTCCTGGACAGCCAGGGCTACTCAGAGAAACACTGTCTTGAAAAACCATACACACACACACACATACAAGTAAATAAATATTTCTGTATAGATTGGGGTTGGTGGTACATGCCTATATTCTCAACTAGAACAGAAGGTGGAGGCAGGAAGATCAGTAGTTCAAGGTCACTCTTGACTATATAACAAATTAAAGCCAGCCTAGGTTGCATGAGACTCTGGTTTCCTGGAAAGGTGGTTGGGGTAGATAACACATGTACAAGTCAAACATATATTATTACATGATATTTACCATGAGCCATGTATTAAGAGAAATTGATGATGGAGGCTGAGGAGCCCCAGGATCTGCCATCCACCTGCAAGCCAAGACTGAGAACCCAAGTGAGGTCTCTGTTCAGGTCCTGGAAGGCCTAGGCACCAGGAGAGCCTGGCTTGAAAGTGCCAGAGTCTACAGGGCGGTGGTGGTGCACGCCTTTAATCCCAGCACTTGGGAGGCAGAGGCAGGCAGATTTCTGAGTT
>NW_022196911.1:96404897-96413712 GCF_008632895.1 Mastomys coucha | reverse complement strand
AAAAAAAAAAAAAAAAAAAAGTGCCAGAGTCTGGGGCCAGGAGAGGAGCTGAATAGTCCTAGCTCAAACAATGAAGAGAAAAAGGACAAATTCCCTTCTTTCTTTCCTTCTATTTGGGCCCAGCAGGAAGATGGCCACCTACACAGAATACAACAAGTTCCTTGAAGGAGACCCTGAATTGGAACTCTCACCTTTCATCCCCTCTCCTTTCAAGGATCCCCTCAGGGCCTGCTCTTTGCCAGGCTTTCCTCAAGGCTCTGGGAATCTCACTCCACTCTCTTATCTGTTGGTAGCATTATGCTTTGGGGCCTGGGAGACAACAGTGGTCACTCCAAGCCAGGAGCGAAATGATGCTTTCCAAGCATGGGGTGAGGCAGGAGGAGCACTGCTGTGGCCCAAGCAGCAAAGACTCCAAGACCCTCACCTGGAGGGAAGAGCGGTGGGAAGGGACAATATTTTGCTGTGCCAAGCTAGGACAGCAACAGCCACCAGGTGTCAGTGGTGTAACAGTCAAAGCTGGTGGCCTCCTGAGGGTGTATCCATCCAGTGGCTATGCCACTGAACCAACAAGATGGAGTCCCCATCCCTACCTCAGGCTCCTTTCATCCAGCTCTGAGATCAGCGATCATTTGGAACAGATTGAGACACATAGTAGGTCTCCTTCTTTCCTTCTTTCTCTTCTCTTTCTCAACACTTGCCCTCTCCCCTGTGGTTTTTGTTTGTTTGTTGTTTTGGTTTTTCGAGACAGGGTTTCTCTGTGTAGTCATGGCTATCCTGGAACTCACTCTGTAGACCAGGCTGGTCTCGAACTCAGAAATCCGCCTGCCTATGCCTCCCAAGTGCTGGGATTAAAGGCTTGCGCCACCACTGCCCGGCTCTCTCTCCTGTTTTGAGATAGAGCCTAATATAGCCTAGCCTAGCCTAGCCTGAAAGTTACTATGTAGTTGAGGCTAGCCTGAAAGTTACTATATTACCCCATCTCCACATACCTCTGCTTCCTAAATGCTGTAATTACAAACATGTCACCATCTACTACCTTCCCCTCTTCTTTCCTCTTCATCTCCTTTCCTTCTCTTCCCTTCTCCCTTTTTCTTTACCACCTTCTTTTTCTTCTTCTTTTCTTCTTCTTTTTCCTCCTCCTCCTCCTCCTCCTCCTCCTCCTCCTCTTTTGAGATGGTCTCTCTACATAGCCTTGGCTGTCCTGGCACTCACCAGATTATCCTTGAACTCACAGACATCAGTCTGCTTCTGCTTCCCTTTGTGCCAGGATTAAAGGCATTCCCTTCACCCCTCTTTTGTCAACTGTGTCTTTAGGTTCACACCATGCCATCCCATCAGCAAGGTTGGAGAGACTTTCTACTTTTATTTTATTTTATTTTATTTTATTTTTGTTTTTTGAGACAGGGTTTCTCTGTATAGCCCTGGCTGTCCTGGAACTCTGTAGACCAGGCTGGCCTCGAACTCAGAAATCCACCTGCCTCTGCCTCCCAAGTGCTAGGATTCTACTTTTGAGGCTACCAAAGCCAGGGAGCCTGCCTGGGATTCGATTTGCTAACAGTACTAGCAACAGTAATTTGTGGAGTTCTGACGAATGGCAAGAGCCATAGCACATATCAGCCAATGGCCACAGTTTTGCCCAGTGTGTGGAAGGTTGGGAAATGATACTCAGAGAGGTTAGAAAATGCCCCTAAGGCAGCACAGCTAGTGAGAACCCCAGAGCTGGTCTTTGAATGTCAGATGCCAGACTCCCTCCCAAGCGGCTTCCCTCGTCCTCCACAATTGGGACTGGGTCCAGGCCTCCATTGATGCTGTGGTCCAATGGGTTCACATGTAGGCTGGGTAGCCTACAATACCAGCTCATACCAGGAAGGAGGAGCTCAAAGTAGCCTGCCACACATCCCGGGAGCCAGAGATGTACATGCCTATCCTGGGACCCCTTCCCCAGGGCAGAACCACCAACAGAAGTGGGGCTTGATGCAATCTTGTAATCTCAGGTGCTTAGAGAACAGAGGCAGGGGCATTATGAGTTCAAAGCCTGCCTGGACAGCTTAGTTACTTCAAAATGGAAAAGAGAGGCTGGGGGAGGTGGCTCAGCAGTTAAAAGTGCTTGGTGCTTTTAGAGAAGATCTGCCTTGCAGAGAACATCAGAGGGCTTGAACCTCTTCAGCCCTTCCCCAAGTCTTGGAATAAAGTGGTTTGGCAGCCCCCACCTTCAAAACAATGGGTGGTCTTCCAGAAGAACCAGATTCTATTCCTAGCACCTACAGGGTAGCTCACAAGTTTCTTTAATCTCAATTCCAGGAGTTTGAGGCCTTCTGGCTCCTGAGGCCCACTGGCACCTCAGGCACCTATGCACATTACCATGTACTCACACCCAGAGTCTTAGATTCATTCAGTAGATATTTATTGGGTGCCTAATTATGCTCCAAAGCATATAAAAGTAAACAAAACAGACACTTCCCTCTTCGTCATTGGTGAAATGGGGAAACTGGATTATCTTGCCTTGTGGATGTTGAGTGCCAGGAATTAAACAAGGAGTCAGGGTAGGGGATGGAGGCTCAGAGCAGGAGTAGAGAGAGCTCACAAGCCCCTGCAGGCATGGCAAAATTCCCAGTGCAGGAGCCAGAGCGGTGGTAGGGAGCACAGGGGTTAGGGGCCGGGAAAGCATTCCTCCTGAGACCCTGGTCCTTCTGCCTCCAGGATGCTGCACCCCTCTGTTCCCTAGCACTTGCCCTCCAGATCCCGGCATCTTGTCCTTCCCGGACACAGCTAGCAGGGAGCTCAAGACGCAGACAGCCCCTCGCATACATGCTCTGACTGCACAGCCTGAATTCCTCCGGCTGGGGACTCTTGATACCCAGGAGTTTAGTTGGATTTTTGAGAGGAGGCATAAAGGAAAGTGGAAGAATGCTGAGAGAAAGAAAAAGCTTAGTCCTCAGAATTCCATCCTGTGAGGATGTGGAAGGGTTTATGCTGGTGCTGGATTAGAGAGGGGTTTGTGGGGAGGGGGAGAGTGTAGTGGCCATCTCCTTGAGTGACAACATCCAAGAGATTGAGCAGCCCTAGGCCTGTGGAAGTCAGCAGAGGAATGGCCAGGAGGAGATCTCATCCAACCCCAGTCCTTGGTCATTCAGAGCGGGCTGGGGCCTTCCTTACTCTGGGCCTAGCATTGGCCCTCAGCAACCCTGCTGGTGACCTTTTCCAGGATTAGGCCAGGAAAGGAGGCAGGGAGAGGGAAATAAACTAGGTGTGGGCTACCCAAGGCTGGGAATTAGAGAAAATGTGCCCCTGAGTTTATGAGTGGAGGCAACTAGGTGTGAAGGTTTATGTCCCCCTGGCTTAATCCTCCTCTTTGGTCAGAGAAGACACACTGGGAGAGACAGCACAAGGCCCCTCAGGATGTCTTCCTAACAGAGAGTGAGCAGGATCATAGTCCCCTCTGGCTCTCCTGGCAGTGTTGGGCCCTGGAGAGGCCTCAATAATGACTTAACCACCGAGAAGATTTTGCTTCTCCATCCTTTTTCACCCTGGTGAAGGAGCAGGACCAGGGATGAGACCGAATGTGAGCTGACACTGCCCTCTGGAGGCCACAGCCAGAATTGCATGATTCTAATGTGTTGACCTAGAGGATTCACCAACATTGTATCATCTTTTCCCTTTTTACTCAGACTTCCCAGGGACCTCAAAACTGTTTGTACGTACATAAGGAGATGTCTAGTGCACACTCAATGAGCTCCTACTGTGTGCCCTGTTTTGTGCTCGGTGTAGGCTGCAAGTGTCCAGGCACAGAGAGACTGCCTGGAAGGAGGAGCCTTTGGCAGAGCCCCGAAGCTGTGGCCTCCTGAGAGATGGGCTGGTCAGATGTCCAAAGGAGTCCCCTCTCCTCCTTCACTGTCCACAGTAAACACTGGAGCTGTGCCTTCTTCCAAGTTCCTTTTTTAAAGCATTTATTTATGTATATGAGTACATCATAGCTGTCTTCAGACACACCAGAAAAGGACATCACATCCCATTACAGATGGTTGTGAGCCACTATGTGGTTGCTGGGAATTGAACTCAGGACCTTTGGAAGAGCAGTCAGTGCTCTTAAACACTGAGCCATCTCTCCAGCTCTCCTTTTAATTTTTGCTAACAGTGAAAACATGTATTCTGTGGGGGAAAAGCAGTCTATGTCTGTGATCTCAGCTCCTTTGGAGGTTGAGGCAGGGGGATTAAAAGTTTGAGGGAGGCACGTTAGTGAGATGGATCAGCAGTTTAGAGGACTATTTTTCTCTTCCAGAGTTCTGTCTCTGCCTCCTGAGTCCTGGGATTAAAGGTGTGTGCATTACGACTTTTGTTAATAACTTAAGGTCCCCAATCAACGCACTGGTCTAATAAGTTAAACTTGAGGGGATCACTCCTTTGTCTTTGGTGCCACATCTGGGGTGAGCAGACATCTGTTTAATCTCCCCAGGAAGAATCACACATTCTCCAGCTCCTCCCTCACTGAGTCCTCCTCCAAAGCTCTTGTCCCAGTTGCTCCGCCTGGCACAGGATCCCTCCAGCTCCCCTGCCCCATCTCCTTTTAGTTTTCCCTGAGACAAGTTTCACTCAGTGAAGGGACTCTAAGCAGGCCTAGTGTGCAAACATGGCTCCCGCAGACCCTGCCCTTCTCCCCCATTCTATCTGCCCTGCTAAAAGCTGTTAGATGGCATTCTGAGAGCTGGCCACCAAGGTCTATTTCCTTATTTGGCCGTTTCCTCTTTCTGAGGCTGACTACTACCATGGTCTAGCTATGAAAGTATGAAGTCCAGCCATCAAAAGTGTATGTAAGCCAGGCGGTGGTGGTGCATGCCTTTGATCCCAGCACTTGGGAGGCAGAGGGTGGAGGATTTCTGAGTTTGAGGCAAACCTTGTCTACAGAGTTCCAGAACAGCCAGGGCTACACAGAAAAATCCTGTCTAGAAAAACAAAACAAAACAAACAAACAAACAAAGAATAGGAGACGTGGCCTTGTTGGAGAAGCTATGTCACTGGTGTGTCACTGGCAGAGGGCTTTGAGGTTTCAAAAGCATATACCAGGTCCAACCTCTCCTCTCTCTCTTTCCTCCTACCCCTCCTCTCTCTTGTATCAGGATGTAAATCTCTCAAGGCTCTCAGGAACTGTTCCAGCGCCATATCTATCTGCTTTCTACCATGATGAAAATAGATTAAATCTCTGTACACCTCCAACTGAATACTTTCCTTTATAAGAGTTGCCCTGGTCATGGTGTCTCTTCACAGCCACAGAACAGTAACTAAGACATACTTCTAATACTGGTACTAAAAAGATTGAGGCAGGAGAGTTTCAAGATCAAGGCTAGCCTGCCTCATAAAATTATTCCAGGCCAGCCTGAGCTGCATAACAAGATTCTGATTCAAAAAGGGGGAGTCAGGCAGCTGGAGAGACGGGTTAGTGGTTAAGAGCACTTGTTGCTCTCACAGAGGACCTAGCATCCACATGGTGGCTCACAACCATCTGTAACTCTGGTTCCAGAGGCTCCAACTCCCTCTTCTAGCCTCCCTGGGCACTCATGTGGTACATGCAAGTAAAACACTCATACACATAAAGCAAAAAGAATAAACCTTTTAAAAGATCAATGATGAATAGATAGATGGGAGAAAGAGAGGGAGAAGGGAGAGAGAGAGAAAGAGAGAGAGAGAGAGAGAGAGAGAGAGAGAGAGACCCCAAGGGAAAGGGAGAAAGCCATTTCTTTAATATGGCTCTCTGCTTTTGTAAGATCTGAGTTTGAAGCAGTATTTTAAAACCAATCTTATTTGAGAGGATGGTCCTTTTGAGAAATGAGCCGATGAATCCCATGGGAAGGATGCAGGACTAGGAAGGAAAGTGGGAGCAAGGTTCAGCCACCAGTCAGTAGTAGGAAGCCCTGGTCCCCAGGGAGGGAGGCTGCTGGAGGGAAGCGAAGGGTCCGAGTGTGCCTTATATGCTGTCAACAGCTCACACCTGTGCTGCAAATTGGCTCGGTGGGTGGATGCTTTCCTCCACCCTCGGAGAGTAGGTGCTTTCCGTTTTTCTTAACCATACCTCTTTGTGCCTTTCTGAGAACGGTGTGAAATCCATGATTATCTGACTTGTTTTCTTGTTTATCTATCTCCCTTCTAGACTCTAAATTCCAGGAGAACAGAGCTGGAGTTTCTCTGGCTCCCTTCTCTAGTCCTAGTCTAGCGTAGTATTTGGCACATAGAATTGGCACTCAGAGCTGGGGAGATGGCTCAGAGGGTCCTTGCTGTCTAAGCACGAGGGCCCAAGTCTGGAAAAAGCTGGTCATGGCTGCAAGAGCCTGTTACCCTAGTGCTTGGGTAATGGGGTTCAGAGGGAGAGAAAGAGAGAGGGGGAGAGGGGGAGGGGAGGGGAGGGGAGGGAGGGAAGGAGGGAGAGAGAGAGAGAGAGAGAGACATATTGGAATGGCAATGCCTCTTGATAGAGCGGTTACTGTGGAGGGGGCACGTTGATTCTTTCTGGGTGGTTCTCTATTGGTCTAGACTGTGTGGAAACCTGACCTGAAATGTACTAGGAGCTTCTTTGCTTGGCAAAGACCTTGATAATCAGCCCTGTCTATGGCTCAGACAAGGATGCTGTGAGAAGTGGTTGTCTGAGTGCTTCAGCTTAGGTCAATGTGTGGCTGAAGAGCTGTGGACCACGTGCAGCACACGTGCTGTGTATTCATTCAACACACATATTGAGTACCTATTCTAATTTGTGTGTTTGTACATGTGGTGTGTGTGTGTGTGTGTGTGTGTGTGTGTGTGTGTGTGTGCATGTTTAGACCTGGACAGCAATGTACATGCACAATACATGTACATCTCTGGCCAGAAGCTAGATAAAAGAATGGACCTGGGCTTACAGTGGTGGCCCGCGCCTTTAATCCCAGCACTTGGGAGACAGAGGCAGGCAGATTTCTGAGTTCCAGGCCAACCTGGTCTACAGAGTGAGTTCCAGGACAGCCAGGGCTACACAGAGAAATTACCTGGACCCAGGGTGGGCTAAGGCAGGTGTGTGGGATGTGTGTTAGGGAGTAGGGGAGGCTGGCTAGCACAACAATATGAGAAGAAAGGAGGAATACTCTGCTTGCAAAACAGACCACTGGAACAGAAGACGAATATTTGAAAAATACTTAATGTTTTCTTTTCTGAGATATGGTCTTGCTCTGTAGCCTTAGCTGGTCTGGAACTTGCTATATTTGATGAGTATTTAAAAGGCAAATTCAAGCTGGGTGTGGCATGTAATTCCAGCTCAAAAAAGTCTGAGGCAGGAGAATTGAAGCCAGCCTAGGCAACATAGTAAATTTTAAGCTAGCCTGGACTACCGAGGGAGACCCTCTCTCAAAAACAAAACAAAATTGGGGGTGGTGGGTGGATTGGAGAGATGGCTCAGCGGTTGAGAGGTTGCTCTTCTAGGGTTCTTTTCCTAGTTCACAGCCATCTGTAATTCCAGTTCCAGGGGATCTGATGCCCTCTTCTGGCCTCTATGGAAAACAGGCATGGAAGTGGTGCCCAGATACACAAGAAAGCAAAACACCCATATGCACAAACAAAACTATGTATGTGTGTGTGTGCATACATACATACATACATGTGTGTGAGCGTGTGTAAACTGTCCCTGTCTGCTGTGTAAGCATAAGGGCTTGTGTTGGGGTCCCTAGCATCCACATGAAGGTCTGGTATGGTGACACCTGTCTGGAAACTCCAGGACTGAGCGGTAGGGTGGAGTTAAGTGGATGCCTTGGGGCTCACTGGCCAGACAGTCTAGTCCAAGTGTTCAACTCCGGATTCAGTGAGAGACCTTGTCTCAAAAAAAAACCGAGGTGGCAAGGGATGGACAACATCTGATGTTGACCACCCGACATGGACACATTCAAACACCATATACAAAAAAAATTACTCACGTCTCTCACGTCTACTCACCAGAGTAGCCCCTGGGTGTCCTGGAACTCACACTGTAGATCAGGCTGGCCTCAAACTCAGAAATCCGCCTGCCTGTGCCTCCCAAATACTGGGATTAAAGGCGTTCACCATCACTGCACGGCAAAAATAAATATTTTTAAGAAGGTAAAGTCAATAGGCTTGGCAACCGGAGGATGGTGGAGGAGAACGGAGAACATCAAGAACGATTCTGAGACCTGAGTCCATGAGTCACCCATCTCCTCTTAGCCTGTCTCCCAGTCTAAAAGCACAGAAATGGCTACTACCCTCCCTAGGTCCCCACCCTTTATCCCAGTTCATTCGGGACTGAGAGCAAGCTTCCAACGTAGCCATTTTTCTAGAGAGCACACGGTCCATGAGCTGAAAAGCACAGGTAAAGTCGTGAAGACCGACACCGATCCGATCCGTTCAGACCCCGGGATAACGGATGTTTTGGGGCGTGTGTGTGTGTGTGTGTGTGTGTGTGTGTACACATGGTGGTCTTGAAGAGTCGTCACAGCGAAACATTTAAGCAGGATCCCTCCGAAGATGTTCTTTTAGGAATGTTTGAAGAACAGGTGCTTGCTTGGACAGCAAGGGCTTGCGAATTAAGGTTGGAGATAAAGAACGAGTGAACGCACTAAGATGGAAGACATCCAGGGGCGAGCGCGGGAGTGTGAGCGAGAGGACCTGTGGATGACACGCAACATGTTGAAAGCCATACCGGAGTTTGGATTTCTCGCTTAATCTACCTGGGAAGACACAGGCATACCGCCTCGATTCTCAGGTTACTTCGGTCTGTATTCAGTGTTGCGTAGGACAACAGAGAAAGCCCCTGGAAGCTAGGGTGGCGGGAGCGCGCGCGGGGGGGGGG
>NW_022196911.1:96371249-96404830 GCF_008632895.1 Mastomys coucha | reverse complement strand
GGGGGGTTGTTTCTAGGCAGAAGAAGCTACGGGTCCCTCTACTCAAGTCCAGGGAAGCCGCGGCTTTGGACAGAACCATTCTCAGGAGATGGAAGAGGAGAGAAATCCATCACCGTGAACTCGATCTCACGGAATGAGCGAGGCACTGGTTCATCTCTTTCTTTCTTCTTCTTCTATTTACTTCCTATTCCGTCACCACTGGCTGCTTTCTTGCATGATCCTGAGTCCTCGGCACCACTAATTGATCAACAGTCACCCCTAGACCCACGCGTGGTACAGCCCAGTGGCGCCCGCTCCGAGCACAGGTTATAAAGGCTCGGCTGCGGCAGCGGACTGCGGAGTCAAGATGCGCCCGAAGGAGCAGGTGCCCAGCAGTGCGGGAGACGGGACAGGGTCGGGGGACCCAGCAGCAGGCACCCCCACGACCCAGCCTGCAGCGGGTCCTGCTCCAGAGCCCTCGGCGGAGCCCAAACCTGCTCCGACGCAGGGAACCGGATCCAGACAGAAATCAGGATCCCGAACCAAGACAGGAAGCTTTTGTCGGTCCATGATCATTGGCAATTCAGACGCACCGTGGACCCGCTACGTATTCCAGGGGCCTTACGGTCCCCGGGCCACTGGCCTGGGCACTGGAAAGGCCGAGGGAATCTGGAAGACACCAGCCGCGTACATCGGCCGGAGGCCCGGCGTGTCCGGCCCTGAGCGCGCGGCGTTTATTCGAGAGCTGCAGGAAGGTAAACTGAGTCTCGGGGATCCCGCACTGGGCACTATTAGGGTATCTCCAGGTAGGAGGGGGCTCACCGTCTCAGGCGCCCCGCCCCCTCGTGGCTCTCAGTTCCACCTTTCCACCACCCCCGCGATGCCTGCGGTGCCTGTTTGGTTTCCCTTTCCCCATCTTTCCCCCCGCCCCCTTTCCGGTTCCCCAATAATTGTGGGTGCGTCAGGTCCAGAGCTCTCTCGCGCTCCCCGCCCCCCTCTTCGCGCCTGTTGCTGTGGCAGATCTGCGCACTCTCAGTGCCCCCTCCCCTTCTACCGCAGTGCCAGCAGAGGGGCGGGGGCTGCGGGTGAGCTACTGGGTGCGCTTTGAGCCTGCGCTAGCCCGCAGGACCAGCCAGCGTGGGTGGGTGGAGGGGGGGCAGCCTTTGACCACTACTTGGCCGCAGGGATCTTGGTCTCGCTTTTCCGAAGCTGGAATGAAGCGGGAGGAGTAGGCGGGGCATTGGGCTTTCTGTCCCTCCTCTTCTGGGCGGGGGCAATTTTAGGTTCAGGCGCCCGCTTCTGGGTGATGAAGTCTACTTGGCCCTCCTGTCACATGTAACAGGTTTAGGATGGGTGACTGCATCGGTTTATATGATCGAGGGGGCTCCAGTGAGCTGGCTAAGCTGCCGATTGGATCAGGCATGATGAGTCCAGAATTTCCCCTGACTTCTTACCTCGAGGGACCCAGAGACCCAGGGGTCTTGGGAGTCCAGTTCCTGAGCCCGGAGGATGTTTTTGCGCTTACAGCACCCAGGTCCCTCCTGAGAAAGCAGGAGTGAGGAGATACGGTGCTGTGGAGAGGGTGTTAGGGCCAGATGGAGCACAGTCTCACAACCTTTGTTGTGAGGGTACAGTGGGTTGTGGACAGCCTCTGCTCCTTTCTCTGATCGGCTCTCGGGCCTTTCCTCCTGCAGCGCTGTGTCCTAATCCACCACCCACCAAGAAGATCACTGAAGACGATATCAAAGTGATGCTGTATTTGCTGGAAGAGGTGGGTACTGCCTTCCTCACGCAGGCCAGCCCTCTTTTTAATTCTGCCCTTACAGGACTTAGGGCTTTTGTCTATTTTCTGCTTGCCTGGGGGTCAACTTGAGGGCCCCGTTCCTGGAAGGCAAGTAGATTTTAGAGAACCAATCTGGGCTGACCTTATCTTTTTTCTCGTGATGAGAAGCTGAGTCGGAGCCTAGGGTTGGTTAATAGTCTTTGGTTTAGTACTTGGACGACTGGGTACTGGAAACGTTCTTCTTGTGGCCTAGCCCTGGTTTCTACCTCCCGTGGTCCCAGAAACTGGGGAGGAATTGGAATGGTTGGCTCTTCTTTTGCAGAAAGAACGGGACCTGAACACAGCCGCTCGAATCGGCCAGTCCCTGGTGAAACAGAACAGCGTCTTGATGGAGGAGAACAATAAGCTGGAAATGATGCTGGGCTCAGCTAGGGAGGAGGTATCTGGGTTCCTAAGGACCAAGGAGAGTGCCCCCAAACTAGCACCTGTTCCGCTCCTTTGTGCTTATCTTTCTGCCGGCTTCTCTCTCCTGCCCTAGATTTTACATCTCCGGAAACAGGTGAACCTTCGAGATGACCTCCTTCAGCTCTACTCGGACTCTGATGATGATGATGATGATGATGATGAAGAAGAGGAAGAAGAGGAAGAGGGTGAAGAGGAGGAACGAGAAGGACAGAGGGATCAAGATCAGCAGCATGACCATCCCTATGGGGCCCCTAAGCCGTATGTATTCGACCTTTGTGCCTGGATCACCCCTTCTCTGAGCCTCAGTTGCTCATTTGTAAATGGGCACGGGCAGTTAGCCTGCTGACATTGTCACTGCTGGGGAAGCCTTGGGGACTGGGATCCTCCATCCCTTCCAGTCTGACTCTCATCGTCCCCAACCCTTGACAGACCCCCTAAGGCCGAGACAGTACACCGCTGCCCACAGCTGGAAGCTCTGCAAAAGAAGCTGAGGCTGCTGGAGGAAGAGAATGACCACCTGCGAGAGGAGGTGGGGATAGGGCAGCAGCAGCAGGAGGGCGTGCCCTTGGGGATGGTGACAGCCTTTACCTCTTCCTTTTTCCCTTCCTCCAGGCCTCCCACCTTGACAACCTGGAAGACGAAGAGCAGATGCTCATTCTGGAATGCGTGGAGCAGTTTTGTACGTGACAGACACTGTAATTTGGAGTAGGGCCCTGTCCCAAGAGATGATAGGAAGAACTCAGAGTTTGGAGACTGGAGTTCTGAGCTGAGGTCCTGGCTCTGAGACTTCCAGCCGTGTTAGCACAGACAAATTCCTTGGCTTCTCTGTTCCTTCATCTTTAGAAGGAGGACTGATAACCAGGGCCTGCTCCCCATCGTCTCGGGGTTTATTATGAGGGTCAGGAGAAGGAAGCGCCATTGTTGAGCATGATGATGCACACTTGTAATCTCAGCACTGGGGGTGGGGGTGGGTAGTCAGGTGTTGAAGACTGGAGAGAGAGGGATGGGTGGGGAGAGCACATGCTGGGGAAGTGCTTTGTGCAAAGCCTAGAGCCATAGAGGTCATTAAAGTCCATCTGTTTTTTGGGACAGTGCAAGCTGGGAGGGGGGAGAGGACAGTGAGGAGGGAGGCAGGAACTGCCAGAATCTGGGTGTTTAGGGCTGGGGAAGTTCACAGTCACACACTGGGTCTGGCCTGTGCCTAGCAACCAACTTGGCTTTGTCAGTCCCTGAGGGCCTCAAGCCTATCTGCTGAGATGCAGATTCGCAGGGATAGCATTTAGCTTATACTCTTTCTGTATCTTATCTCTGTCCTTCCTTCCCCTGCAAGGCACAGCTGGCAAGTCTCAGTGTCTTTTAGCCCATGACACCTCATAATGAACACTGGGGTCTCGCTGCCCATCCAGGTCCTTTTTATTCCTACAGCCAGGATGAGTTTTCTGAAACCAAATCTGGCTCCATTACTAATGTGACAAAAGTTCCAAAATGGCTTCCTATGGGTCCAAGGATAACTGCAACTCCTCCCCTCACCTCTGTGATCTGGTGCCTGCTCACTGCCCCGCCCCACCCCCCACTGCCCATACTGTGCATCTTCCTTCTCTGTGTGGTGGGGCTTACATTGCCAGTGGCTCCTTCCAGAGTCCTTCCCAGGCTTTGCAGCACTGAGTTGGTCAGATGCTCCACCTGTGAGACCTTTCTTCTTCTCCTCCCCTGGCACTGGCTCCATCACGCCTTATACTATTGGGATTGAGAGTTCCCCTATGTCTACTGTACTGGAGCTCAGTGTGGACAGGGATCAGGTCTTACCAAAACATTCCCCAGGCCCCTGCTCCATGCAAATAAGTGATTCTTGGAAAAAGAAGACCTGGAGGGAGAATGCCAAAGCCCGGAGGGGTGGCGGGACCAAGACCCAGAGCCTCGGCTGATCTGTGCTTGTCCTATAGCTGAAGCCAGCCAGCAGATGGCAGAGCTATCGGAGGTGCTGGTGCTGAGGCTGGAAGGCTATGAGAGGCAGCAGAAGGAGATCACTCAGCTGCAGGCCGAGATCACCAAGCTACAACAGCGCTGTCAGTCTGTAAGCTGCTCTGCCAGGCCCAGAGCCCTTCCCTGTGTAGGCATCAGAGCTGGCAGAGATAATGGGAGAGCTATTCATCCTACCCAGCCACGTCCCTAACCAAGTCCACACAGAGAGAATCCTACACACTCCCTAAACCCGACTGCATGACCCACTCTTTATGACTCCCATTCCTTGGGACTTCCTAAAGGGACTGCCAGAGACTCTGATGAAGGAAGACTGTTGGGGTGGGAGGTACAGGAGTAGGAGGCCTTGGGGGGGGGGGGGGGGGGGGGGGGGGGGGGGGGGCTCTCACACTTCATGGTTTCTTCCAGTATGGAGCCCAGACAGAGAAACTGCAGCAGCAGCTGGCCTCAGAGAAAGGCATCCACTCAGAGGTGAGGTTCTAAGATTCCCTGGCTCAGATCTGGAAAGCAGGCCCTGGGGATTATTTGGCTGTCTAAGGAAGACAGGCAACTTGCAGGCAGAGCCTTACTGTCCGCCACCCTGACTGGCCCATGGCCCAGCAGATATTAGCTCATTTGAGGCCTGAATAGGGTAGAGATCAGGATCTTGTCCAGGATCACCCAGAATCTCACTGTTTGGGTCTGGAGCTGGGGTCTTTGCCTGTGCCTAAAGCAAGAGCAAGCAGAGTGCCTGACTGGATACCCCTGATCCTAGCAGAACCTGCGAGCTGGCTCCTACATGCAGGATTATGGGAGCAGGCCTCGTGAACGCCAGGAGGATGGGAAGAGCCATCGTCAGCGCTCCTCAATGCCTACAGGCTCTGTCACCCACTATGGATACAGTGTGCCTCTGGTGAGGGTGCTCTTTTACCTCGGTGTGCCCTGTGTTTCAGCCTTGCTGGCTGATTTCTGGCCTCAGATTTTTTTTTTTCTGTGAGTGTGGGGGTGGAATGTCTCCCCTCTTTCCTGCAGGATGCACTTCCGAGTTTCCCAGAGACACTGGCTGAGGAGCTCCGAACATCACTGAGGAAGTTCATCACTGACCCTGCGTATTTCATGGAGAGGTGTGTGATTGGGATCCTCAGGCTTGTGTAGTTCAGCCATCCTCACTTTGGTCCACCCAGTGCCAACTACCTTCTCTCTGAGTAGGGCATGGTTGATCCTAATGTTCTGACCTCCATTGCTTTTCCTGGCATCCTTCCTGCCTCTTTATCCTACCTCATTCACCCTGCCTAGATCTGTGGACTCTGCATGGGGATTGGCCATTTCTACCTGAGACTTTTCCTTCCTTCCTTCCTTCCTTCCTTCCTTCCTTCCTTCCTTCCTTCCTTCCTTCCTTCCTTCCTCCTCCTCCTCCTCCTCCTCCTCCTCCTCCTCCTCCTTCTCCTCCTCCTTCTTTTTTTGAGACAGGGTTTCTCTGTATAACCCTGGCTGTCCTGAAACACACTCTGTAGACCAGGCTCTGGCCCCGAACTTAGAGATCTGCCTGCCTCTGCCGTCGTAGGGCTGGTGCCACCATGCCTGGCTCCCTGTGACTTTTCAATACGCCCCCAGGGAGCTTGCAGTTTGAGCTTCCTCAGTACACTCAAGGTCCTGTTCTCTGATGGTTGGTGGGGGGAGATATGAAACCTGGGGTGACCCGACTAAGGGCTCCCTGTCATCTCTCTTCACATTTCAGCAGCCAGACAACCACTTGTTGCTGGTTCTGTGACTGGAAAACTCTGAGAAATCTGTGTTCTTGGGGGATACTCATTTGCTCGTTGTTTTGGGAATGGCTGTGCCCTCTCCATTCAGATCTTGCCTCCCCCATGGCTGTTTGTTAACCTATTCCATGTGGATGGAGACAAGACTTTTATTTTCTTCACCTGACTATGATCTGAGAGGTGAAGAGCCCAGCTGTTAGGAACACCCGGGACCCAATCCCAGTTTGGTTCCTTTGTGCCCTTTGGGCAAGTCATCTGACCCATCTAAGCCTTCCTATAATGGACTTATTCCTATGGCAACCGGCTCTGGGATGAAATATCCCAGTTGCTCTTCTCTAGACTGGAGGGTGGGAAGTGGAGAAGAAGGAACCCCTTCGGTATTGATAAGCCTCATTCCTCCTACTAGGGGCCTGGGCTGCGTTTGGAAGCCTTGAAGATGACTCTCTGTCCCCTCACTCCTAGCTGGGACAGCTGTGGGGGGTGGGGTGGGGACTGTCAGGGTCTGTGGAATAAGTGCCTGGAGTGGCACGTGTGGAAAGACCTCACTGTCTCCTTGCCTAGACGTGACACTCACTGCAGGGAGGAGCGAAAGAAGGAACAGAGGGTGATGCCACCCCCACCGGCTCAAGATCTCAAGCCCCCTGAAGATTTTGAGGCTCCAGAGGAGCTGGTTCCTGAGGAGGAGCTGGGGGCCATAGAAGAGGTGGGGACGGCTGAGGATGGGCTGGCAGAAGAGGCAGAGCAGGCATCTGAGGAGACCGAGGCCTGGGAGGAGGTGGAACCGGAGGTGGACGAGGCTACAAGGATGAATGTGGTGGTCTCTGCCCTGGAGGCCAGTGGCCTGGGCCCTTCACACCTGGACATGAAGTACGTCCTCCAACAACTGTCCAACTGGCAGGACGCCCATTCTAAGCGGCAGCAGAAGCAGAAGGTGGTCCCGAAAGGTGAGTGTTCCCGCAGAGGACACCCTCCTGCCAGTGGGACAAGCTTTCGGTCATCAAGATCATCAACCCTATGAGAGGTGAGAGTAGGTGAGATAGCCCAAGTGCTTGTTTACCTCAACTTGGTCCCACTCAGTGTGCTGATTTGCATGGACGTTGCATACGATTTACATACTATTTACATAGTTGCCTCCAGTCCCCCTAGGCTAGAAAGGCTGCCTCCATGTTTATTTATGCAAAATTTGCTTACACATCCAGCTGTCCAACCACCTTCTTCCTGGGGTGGGAGGGGGGCTGAACTGGGAATCAGGGTTGGGCTATACACCCTTTTGTACCTCAACTTTCTATCTCTGCCCTATCCCTCATCCCTAATTCCTCTACCCCCCCCCCAAGACTCCCCAACCCCTCAGCAGCAAACAAACATGGGGGGCGGGACCGTGGAGCAGGAGCAGCCCAGAGTGCAGACCCAGGACTCTCAGAGGCTGGAGGAGGACAGGGCCACTCACTCTCCCAGTGCCAGGGAGGAAGAGGGGCCTTCTGGGGCCACCTAGGCCTGGATCGAAGGCCTCTGCCAGCAAGGGCCACAGTTGGACTATTCCCCCGGGTGAGTGTGGGGCTCCTGCAGGGTGGTAGGGGTGGGCCAGGGTCTCCTCTGACTCTCTAGAAACCCCAGCTTTGGGGAGTTACGTGCTCTGAGGGCAGGCCCTTCAGGCTCTCCCAGTGAGGAGCTGTCCATGAAATCGGATGATTTAGCATTGGATCTTTTTTTGTGTTAGCTCCTTTCGTCTTCATGGCCCTGTGGGTGGGTAGATGTGATTGTGCACCATTTATTAGAAGAGGAACCTGAAGTTCAGAGATCTGAGATGACTTGGCCAAGGTCATACAGCTAGGAGCAGATCTGAGCTGGTGTCTATGAGTACTGAACCCCTGGCCTGGTCTCACTGCTGTCCACACCTCCTGCTCCCATCCTTGCGCTCCACCTGAAGTTTTGGCAGCCTCCTTCAGTCGTTCTGATGCCCCCCTTCCCCTCCCTTTTTTTGGCACCAGTGGGTGGAACATCACTGGCTGCAGCCCAGTAAGATCTTGAAGGTTGTAAAGCTGAGACCACGGGAGACCTGAGTAAGGGCCGGTCGTGGTTTTCTTCTGACAGGGCCGACTGGGTTTGAGGGTGGTCTGGCTCCTGGTTCACATCCATCCCCTTCTCTTCCTGGCTTTGCTGTTTTCCCAGCAGCCTGAAGAAGCCCCACAGACAGCTTGAGACCCCTCCTTCTGCTGCCTAGCCAAGTCCCACCCCTCCTTTTCTCTGAAATAGATTAACCCCACCCCCACCCCAGTGTCTGTCCTTCCTCCTCTTGTAGGACAGGCTGAAAGAACCCAGGTCCCTCATTCTGAAACTGGGGCCAAAGCTCTGGCTGCTGGAGCCCAAGGGTGGAAGCAACCTGTGGGCAGATTGGCTGGCTCCCAGACCCAGCTCTGAGATGGGTGTGAGTGGGCATGTCCCCAGGGTAGGCAGTTACTGGGGGAATCCTCTCTATCTCTTGAACCTCTCACATTAAAGGGACTTCCCCAGTCCTGGTTGGCTTTTGGAACCTGGTCCTTTGCGCTGTTCCTTTACCCTTCTCCATTTCTACTACTGTGTGTATCGTACAGTGTATCTGAGTGAGGGTTGTGTCCCTCTGCCCAGTGCTGTCTCTGTCTCCTGTGGCCTGTGAGTTTCCTTCTAGAGTTCTACCCTTTTCCGCATCTGTGCTCGCACAGAGCTGTGGCCTCAGCGCCTGCCCTGCTTCTGCAGCACTTCATAGTCTTGTAGCCTTTGTACTGATGTGTGTGCCAACGTGGGAAATAAAGAACTTGTGAGATATCTGCCCTGACTCAGTTGCATTCCTTAGGGTGATGTGTGTGTGTGTGTGTGTGTGTGTGTGTGTGTATGTGTGCGCATGCGTATGAGTGTGTGTGTGTGTGGAGCATGTGTATGAGTGTGTGTGAGCATGTGTATGAGTGTGCGTGAGCGTGTGTATGAGTGTGCGTGAGCATGTATATGAGTGTGTGTGTATGTGTGAGTGTGTGTGTATGTGTACTGTTTGGGAACAGAGCTGCAGAGAGAAGATAGATTGATATTGGATGACATGCCAATGACTTTGCATTAAGTATAAATGCCTGTGACCCATGACTCGGAGGTGCCAGCTGATGCTCTGTGCATTTGAAGGTGGTAAAATGGAGACTCAGACTGGTTCAGTGATCCAGGGGTCTAGGAGCTGGTGGTGGTACTGAGTTTGAACCCAGCCAGGTCTTTGAAGCTTAACAAGGCTGTCTTTCCTGAACCTATCTGCCAAGAGGTCTCTATGTCTGTGCTCTAGTTAAACAGATGAAGTGTGTGTGTGTGTTGGGGGGCGGGGGGAGTTGCCATCTGGCTTAGGTCAAACCCCCTAAACCTGGAATAAGTAGGTCATCTTGGAGACACCCCAGGAAATAGTCTTAGGGAGTGGCTAAGAAACAGGAAGCTAATGTAGAGAGGTTTGAAGCAGGGAGGCTCAATGGTCCTCCAGCTACACTGAACTTTTAACTGATGAGCCTCTGGGGGATGATTCTTCATCTTTAGAACATGATAATCTACTCTCTAGGAAATGAAGACCAGCAAAGACCAGTGAAACATTGCAAGAGCATCCTTTCATTATCTGTGCAGGTCTACTTACACACTTCCAAACATCTCAAACCCTCGCAAGTATCTGCTTCAGCCAGACATCCTCTCATGTGTCTGTTTCAGCAAAACACCCTCTCGCAAGACAGCTTCCAGGAAAACATCCCATGACGCAACTGAGTTTCCAAAGATACCAGGAATTTCCACTTCAGTAACCTCTGATAGTCACTAACTTTTTCTTTGGCCTGTAGATAGGAGGACTCGAACATGGCCAAGAAGCAGCTGTGGTGCTAGGATAGACCCAGAGCCTCACACATGCTTACAAAGAGCCTAACCATGGAGATACACCCCCTAGTCCTGTGGTTGGGTTCAGGGTAGAAGCCAAGAAAACTCACTTCAGATATGGAAGCTTAAAAATGAGAGCTTTGAGCTGGGCAGAGGTGGCGTATGCCTTTAATCCCAGCACTTGGGAGGCAGAGGCAGGCAGATTTCTGAGTTCGAGGCCAGCCTGGTCTACAGAGTGAGTTCCAGGACAGCCAGGGATATACAGAGAAACCCTGTCTTGAAAAAAGCAAAAAAACAAACAAAAAAATGAGAGCTTTATTTTCTGAGCGTTCAGGGAGGTGGCCAGCTGAGGATCTGAACTGTATCCCAGAGGGGAAGCTGCATTGCATTTTTAAAGAATGGGAACACAAAGCCAGTGGGGGAAATTGGGGAGAGCTGCAGGGTTATCCAATTGTGTTTTGACAATATGGGTTAAGCAAGGCAGTACTTGTTGGAGTCTGGGGCGCATCCAGGAAGCCTGACTTCAAGGTCCCTTTTTTGTTGTTGTTGTTTTGGTTTGTTTTTTTGTTTTTGTTTTTTCGAGACAGGGTTTCTCTGTGTAGCCCTGGGTGTCCTGGAACTCACTCTGTAGACCAGACTGGCCTCGAACTTAGAAATCCACCTGCCTCTGCCTCCCAAGTGCTGGGATTAAAGGCATGTGCCACCACCGCCCGGCTGGCTTCAAGGTCCTTAATGCATTCTCCTAGACGTTATGTGTGGAGCTCAGAGTGATAAGGGGACAAAGGAGTGAGTGAGCTGCATGTAGTTAACTAGGGCAGAACAGGCAATTGGTTATATATTATTATAACTTACGCGTGTCAGTTTAGATAACAGCAATTTCTATATTCTTTACTGGCTAACAGACAAAACATTTGGAGAAGTGAGACAGGCATCTGTTCCTAGGCCTGGGAACATGAACTTGTTTGACCCTGCCAACAAGATGGAGAAGTTGCCTCTGAGATGTCTGGACTCAGACAACTGTTAATAACAGAAGCTGTTCAGCTATAGGGAAGTCCCTGGCTTCCCTAGGGCCTGAGACCTTGAATTTAATTTCTGAAAATGAAATGGTAGTACTTAGAATAAGTTTCTTTTGCTTGTTCTCAACATTGTACTTTTATTTTTATTTAATTTTTTTTTGAACAGTCAGGCTAGGCTCAAACTCCATATATAGTCAAGTATGACTTTCAACTTTTGATCCTCCTGCCTCTATCTTCCCAGTGATGGGATTATAAGTGTACACCACTATGTCCATTTTATGGGTTGGTGGGGACTGAAGCCAGGGCTCTGTGCATATTAGATAAGCACTCTGAGGACTAAGCTATATTGCCCCACTCCAGCTAACTTTTCCTAAGGAAAAATGTGACACAATTCCAGACAAGGGGCAAAGTGACAATACCACTAAAGTCCAATTTGGTGAACCCATGGGCTTATGGGGGTTATTTACAAGAGTTTAGGTTAGGGGCTACTTATAGGAGCAGGAGGACTGAAAACCCACCCAGGTATGATGATGACTCATGAGAACTGGAACCCTGAAATTCACTGAACAACTTGGAGGCAGCTCAACAGGTCAGAGCTGTCTTCCAGGCAGCTTAGCAGGACAGCCGCTTCCACCCTCAGCTGGTCTGTGTCTTCTTAGAGGTCCTTACTGGTTAGAGGGGCCTTGTGCATCTGGTCAGATCCAGGATCTTCCTGAGGCTTATCAGTTGTTTACTTCCGAAGTCTTCTTGTTTGCTTTTTATTTTATTTTTTTTAAAAGATTTATTTATTTATTTATTTATTTATTTATTTATTTATTTTGGTTTTTCGAGACAGGGTTTCTCTGTATAACCCTGGCTGTCCTGGAACTCACTCTATAGACCAGGCTGGCCTCGAACTCAGAAATCTGCCTGCCTCTGCCTCCCAAGTGCTGGGGTTAAAAGCATGTGCCACCACTGCCCTGCTTATTTATTTTATGTATATGAGCACACTGTCACTGTCTTCACACACATCAGAAATGGGCATCGGATCCCATTTGTGAGCCACCATATGGTTGATGGGAATTGAACTCAGGACCTCTAGAAGAACAGCCAATACTGTTAATCACTGATCCATCTTTCCAGTTCTATTTGTTTGTTTTTTGAGAGAGGATTTCTTTATGTAGCCCTGGCTGTCCTGGAACTTGCTCTGTAGACCAGGCTGGCCTCAAACTCACAAAGATTCTCCTGCCTCTGCCTCCCAAGTGCTGGGATTAAAGCTGTGTGCCACCACTGCCCATTGACATCCCAAGCCTTCTGTTTCTCTCCAGGATGGGATATATCAACTCTGAGGAAATCATTATACTACAGGTCCATGATGACCTCTATAACTACCACCATGGCCTTGATCACTCTACCCATGGATCCAAGGCACAATGATTGAGCTGATAGAAACTGGCTGCTCTCCCTCAGATCCTATCCACAGAAAAGTGTTCAGTGGCTTTCTGCAGCAACACTCTTGGATGTACACTGATGTGGGTCATAGACAGCTGTGTGATCTGTATTCCCTCTCTAAATCCATCCGCCTGTCTCTTCCTCAAGAAGTCTGTGTCTCTGACTTCCTTCTTTTTTAGGGAATGGAGTCTCGATATGTAGTCTAGGCTGACATTGACTTGTCAATGTCATGTTCTTGTCTCAGCCTTGTCAGGCCAGAATAGTGAGTGAACTATATATATATGTGTGTGTGTATATATATATATATATATGTATATATATGTATATATATGTATATATGTACATATATATGTACATATATGTATATATATACATGTGTATATGTGTGTATACACATATATGTGTATGTATATATATACATATACATATATACGTATATGTGTGTATATATCTATCTATATACACATATGTGTATATCTATCTCTATCTCTATCTCTATCTCTATATCTATATCTATATCTATATCTATATCTATATAAAAGTTGAGAGCAAGTTTCAGAACAGCCAGGGCTACTACACAGAGAAACCCTGTCCTGAAAAACAAAAATAAAACAAATGTCAAAAAGACTTATTTTTCTTTTAAGACTGTATTTTGCTTGTGTAATGCATGTGCCTGGTCCCTGAAGAGACCAGAAGAAGTCATTGGATCCCTGGGAACAAGAGTTCCAGACAGTTATGAGCTTCCATGTGGGTGCTGGGAATAGAACCAGTTAAGAGCCAGTGCTCTTAACTTCAGAGCCATCTCCCAGCCTACTCAGCTTTTCCTTTTGCGTTAGGACCTCATTTGACATTGAACTCATTATGTAACAGTGGTGGTTCTGAACTCCTCATTCTTCTGATGCCATCTTGCAGGCACTAGAATTCCTGGCTTTATGAACTGTTCTTACAGTCAAATGTGGTGGTCCATGCCTATCCTGCTAGAATTACAGCACTCGGGAGGATGGGGTTGGAGGATCATCTTGAGTTTGAGGCTAACCTGGTCTACTTAGTTGGCTACAGAGTTCGACCCTGTCTCAAAAAGAGAGAGAGAGAGAGAGAGAGAGAGAGAGAGAGAGAGAGAGAGAGAGAGAGAGGAAGAAAAAGAAAACAAAGAGCCTAGGGTGTAGCTACCAGGAAGCCCCCAGGCTGACCTTGAACTTTCAACCCTCACAATTTACCAACTGCTGTGATTAGAGACACCTGCCATCAGTGACTGTCGAATTCTTAGATATCTGAGAATCTCCCTTCCTCCCTTGACTTTTTGTCTCTTAGCTTGCTAAGCCTAAACTATTTTCTATTTCGCCCTATAAGAAAGAGCTTAGCAGGTGTAGGGGCACGTCTTTCCCTGTATGTCTCCTCTCAGGATTGTGCAGACAGTCTGACGTCCCTGTCTACCACAAGTACTTTGACACTGGTTTGAAACATGTCCTGTTTGAACGTGTACTGTGGTCTGTTGTGGCTGGAGGAGAACTCTTCCTGATCCCTTTTCCCAGCAGATGGAAAAAGCATTTCATAAGCCGGCATGTATCAGAGGTTGTGATGCTCTAGTGATGTCAGCATGTCTTTCTGTATTCTGGACTGCTTTTGCTGATGTTTGCGGTAGTTCCCAGGACCCAGGCCTGGGCTGTATAGTAGGGCACTTCACTTCTGTCTCTCTTAAGTCATTTTGCTTTGTTTTGTTTTGCTTTTCAAGACAGGGTTTCTCTGTGTAGCCCTGGCTGTACTGGAACTTGCTTTGTAGACCAGGCTGACCTTGAACTCAGAGATTCGCGTGTGCCTCTGTCTCCCACCAACACCAACACTGGACTTCCTTTAAGTCTTTAAGAATGAGTCTCTAATAAAAAAATAAATAAATAAAATGAAATAAAAAAATAAATAAAAAAGAATGAATCTCTGCTATTTCACATGACGTGTGATATTGTGAGCAATAGGGTGACTTCAGGGGCTCGCACTTCCCACCATAATGATTCTTATTCCTCACCCCAGGGAATTAAGATGGAGGCTCTGCCAGCCCTCATGTTTATTTATCCAAATTATACATTCCTAGACTAAGAAATTATAAGGTCTGCCTAAGGACTCACTGCACGTGTGGTGAGACACTTGTGTGGGGCTCCACAGGCTTCTCTGTGCCGCCTCTCTAACTCTGACACCATGGCCTTCTGGGTCTTTGGGGTGAGTGTTGGCTCAGGCCCTGTGTTCAATAGCTTAGCTTGTGAACCCTACATGGGGCTCTTTCCCCAGTATGCACCCACCCTGATCAATGGCTGTTTTGGAAACTCAAGTGGATTTGGAAGCCAGGCAAAGGATTACGGTTTTCCATTTCAGCAGCTGGCATCAGCCTTTGGCTCCTCTGCTCTTCATCTCTGGTTTATTGAATTGCCATAGTAGAAGCTGCCCCAGTCAAGCCTGCAGTGAGGAACCCCTGCTTGCCTCCTTTGGTTTAGCTTTTCTCTGACAATAAAGTCTACCTTGCTGGAGATGGGAATACTATTGCTTCATATCCAATTTGGTACTCTTGCCATCCCTACAGCACCAGCTAGGCCAGGTCTGTAATAGCAGCTCCTCCATTAACCATGGCCTAGATCTTCGAAGATTTTTTAATGTATTTTATATGTATGAGGGTTTGATCTATACACATGTAAGGATACCATGTACATGAGTGGTGCCACCAGAAATCAGAAGAGAGTGTTAGATCCCCTGGAACTGCAGTTACAGATAGTTATGAGCCAGGATGTGGGTCTTGGGAATCGAACCCAGGTTCTCTGGAAGAACAGTCTGTACTCTTATGTGTTGAGAAGGTCTTACTCTATAGCCTAGGCTGGTCTTGAATTAAGGGCAATTTTCCTGCCTCTTGTTCTGGAGTGTTGAGATTGCAGGTGTGAGCCACCATGCCCAGTAACTCCTCTCCAATTTCTGTGCAGATCTAATCCCCAGTAGCTCAGAATGGGGCTTTTTTGTTATTTTGTTTTGTTTTGTTTTTGTTTTTACGATACAGGGTTTCTCTGTGTAGCCCTGGCTGCCCTGGAACTCACTCTGTAGACCAGGCTGGCCTCGAACTCAGAAATCCGCCTGCCTCTCCTCCCAAGTACTGGGATTAAAGGCGTGCGCCACCACTGCCCGGCAGCACTCTCCAGTCATTGATCATCATATAGGATCAAAGATCAATGCAGATGTAATTAATTACAATGAAGTCATTAGGGTGTGTACTGTAATCTGTGTGACTGGTATCCTTAGTAAACATTAACAAACACTACACACACACACACACACACACACACACACACACACACACTCGAGAGAGGAGAGAGAGAGAGAACACTATATATGGATAACGGTAGAGACTCAGAAGCTGAACATTGCCAAAGGCTGCCAGCAAGCCATCAGACATTGGCAGAAAGACAGGTTCTCCCTCACCACTGTTAGATGGAACCAACTCTTCCAACATGTGGGTCTCAGACCTACGGTTCTCCAGACCTTTGGGACAGTACATGGGCTTTCAGGCATCCTGTGTGGTGCTTTGTTAAGGCAAACCAAGAGGGGACAGCTTCTCAGAGGTGCTTCACTTCCCTCTCCATAGCACTTCTATGTTCCTAGCAGAGCACTCCACACCCTGGTGGATTCCCTTTGACTCACACAGTAATTCTCTTTTATCGTGCCCACCTCTGAGCCTTTCGACCCCTTCCTAAAACTTCACGGAGACAATTTGATATCTTCAGTGGAGTTCCTCTACAGCACTGTTTTGTACAAGCTGCAAGAAGCTTGCTCATGGAAGACGTGAGTACTGGCTCCAGGCATCCTTGCAAAGATGGAATCTCAAGTCACATGAAGATGCTGCCCGGATCTTGAGCCCTCATCTGCTCTGCTTGCTTAGGTCTACAGCCTCAGAAATCCACCTACTGGTGCATCTCTCTAGTTTACTCAGATACTGCCAGATTTTGAAGTCAGGAGGCCTTACTCCCTTATCCAGGACTGTGCTTCCCCACACACTCGGGTTTGGTCTTAGTTTCTGGTTTAGAAGCCCTGAAGGAGGCAGGCTCAGACCTTGTGGAGACATCCTCTTCTGAAGAGTCTGCCTTTGGGAGGACTTCCCAAGGTCTCCAGTGCAAGGGAGCCTGCTCACCTCTAGCAGGGTAGAGGATCTTCTAGCTGGGAGGGTTTAGAGAAGGCTGGCAGCTCCAAGCTAGCCCTCCTGAAGTTTCACAGCTCCTCTCCCTCTCTTTCCCCAGGGACTTTAGTAGAGGAGACTCGCTTGGGTTCTTGTTTCCAGCCCATTGTGTTGCTTTGAAGCTAGTATTACAGGCATTTTATCTGAGGGTGGTCCCCAAGAACCACAGGAAGCCCAATAGGAGTATGGGGATTTGAGATTTGGAAGGGGAGAGGAAGCCAATAGAGAATATCACTTGAACCAGTTATTGCTGTGGAAACTGAAGAGCCCTGCTGGGGAAGTCTGGGAGACAGTAGGACATGCCTCAGAGTCTGTTCAAGGGGTGGGAAGCACTGAAACGGATCTTTCAACTCATCTCTGTCCAGTTTGGTCAAAACAATGGTCTATAGTCTGGTTCCTCTGAAAGGGCAGTAAGCACTCCTATCCTCTGGGTACCTTACCTGTCTTAGTCAGGGTTTCTATTCCTGAACAAAACATCATGACCAAGAAGCAAGTTGGGAAGGAAAGGATTTATTCAGCTTACACATCCACATTGCTGTTTATCACCAAAGGAAGTCAGGACTGGAACTCTCACAGGACAGGAACTTGGAGGCAGGAGCTGACGCAGAGACCATGGAGAGGTGCTGCTTACTGGATTGCTTTCCCCTGGTTTTCTCCTCAGCTTGCTTTCTTATAGAACCCAGGACTACCAGCCCAGGGATGGCATCACGCACAATGGGCTGAGCCCTCCCCTCTTGATCACTAATTGAGACAATGCCTTACAGCTGGATCTCCTGGAGGCATTTTCTCAAGAGAAGCTCCTTTCTCTGTGATAACTCCAGCTTGTGTCAGTTGACACACACAATCAGCCAGCACAGCACCCATCCCATGCTTAGTTTTCCATCTGGATGAGAAGGCAGATGTGAGCGGGCAAGAAACCAACTACACACATGAAATTTATTTGAAGGACGAGAAACAGAAAGGGCATGTCTGCCAGGGGCACCTCAAGAAGGAAGGGGAACCTGCCATGTTTGGGCAGAGAGATGAACATCCCACGAGCTGGAAACACCAAGGACAAAGGAGCAGGAAAGAGCATGATGTGTCTGTGTGAAGAAGGAAGGGGAAGGAAAAGACTAGAGTCCCCAGGGCTGGAGGAAGGCAGCTGAGCTAGCACAGGGCTTTAGAAAGGAGTCGTGGCCTCATGGTAAATGGGATGGGCAGTCTTGGGAGGTTTAAACCTTCCAATAGTGACACATTTTGACATATATATATCTGCATCTACACACATACACACACGCACACACACACACACACACACACACACACACACACACACGATATGTGTCTAGGTGCATGTGAGTGCAGACATCCAAGGAGGTGAGAAGAAAGTTGGATTCCCTCTAACTGAACTTATAGGCAGCTGTGAGCCACCCAGTATGGGTGGTGGGAACGGAACCAGAATCCTCTGAAAGAGCAGTAAGCTTAACTGCTTAAGCTCTGTCAATCCAGGCACAGCCAGGTAGATTCTTGATCAGGGCTACTCTCAGGTCTGCCTCTAAGGTGTATACTCAGCTCTCCCTCCTGCCTCAACCCCTCTCCACTCAAGCCCATGACGTGACTCAGGGATACATTGGAAGCTAGTTTATTTTTAATATGTTTGTAAGGACTGAGCTGGGGGTGGCTGGAGATGGTTGGGTTCTGGAAGAGTGTTGCTAGTTATATTGATCTTCTTCCTCAGCGCTGCGGCGGCCAAAGTCCATCCATCCATAGGCCTCTTCTTCTTCCTCCATTCGTGGCCTCTGCTTCTTGGACAGGTCTGAGGAGATGACAGGAGGTAAGAACAGAGAGAAGAAGGCTGAGTCTCAAGGAACGGTGGGGTCAGTATAGGGGAACCATGGTCAAATCTGGCTGGGCCAGCAGCTACTACTACCTGCTATGAAGTGTTGAGGACCCTGGGGCCCCAGCTGCCTTCGATGGTGAGAGGCTGGTCCCAGCTGGTGCTGTTCCAGGCCCCCATGGGTCCCTGGTCCAGAGGATGCATCCTGTAGCTGGGAGTGGGGCTTCCAAGAAGCTTCAGCGAGGGTAGCTAGAGCCAGCACTAAGACCAGCATGCACACACATAGTCGAGACATCGTGTCTGAGAAGGGAAGAGAGCTGGGTTTCAAGATGGGGCTATTCCATAGTCCCAGAGGTAAAGGTCTAGACCAGATGAGCTCTAAGCTGCCTGGCTACAGAAAGAGAGAGAGGGAAATAGAAGGGAAGAGGGAGAGGGAGAAGGAGAGGGAGAGGGAGAGACTGGGAGATAGGGAGGAAGAGCGATGGAGAGAGGGAGGGAGAGGAGAGAGAGAGGGAGAAGGAGAGGGAGAGGGAGAGAATGGGAGATAGGGAGGAAGAGTGATTGAGAGAGGGAGGGAGAGGAGAGAGAGAGAGGGAGAAGGAGAGAGAGAGGGAGAGAATGGGAGATAGGGAGGAAGAGTGATGGAGAGAGGGAGGGAGAGGGGAGAGAGAGAGAGAGAGAGAGAGAGAGAGAGAGACCCGGTTTCCATGCAATAAGGTATAAAGCAATAGAATTCCTCTGATGTCCATATGGGCACTGGCATTGCCACCCAAATGTGTGTGTGCATGCACACATACACAATTTCAAATGCAAAAAACCCTCAATGACCATTGAACAGTGTTTTCCAGACTGCTCCTAGATGAAGCTAGGCCCAGTGACTCTTAGGTGACTCTTAGAGCTTAAAGTAAAAATCTGAATAGCAAAAACAAAGACGCATGCACACTGAAGGGTGTTATAGATCATACACTGCCACTTGGAGACCACCAGCATGCCCATCAGGGGCTGGGCCTCATGGTTGCTAGGCAACCTTGGAGGAGAGGCTCCGCTGTACTTAGCTGATGAACAGCTTGCAACTGTACTTATGCAGTGAAGGAAAATAAATTAAGCCCGTCATTTGCAGCCAAGCAGGAGGGTGAATCAAATTTCAGGCTCTGTGAGTGCTAGGCAAACCTGGGCTAGAGTGATATCCGACCAAAAAGAAAGAATGAATGAAAAGGGGGAAAAATCACTGCTATGGAGAGCCATTCTGTCCAATATGAGGCATACAGCTTGATGAATATGGCAGTCAATAGCTATTTGTGTCTCCTTAAATTTGGATGAATTGCTATATAATTTTTCTACCTTTGAACTAGCCAGATGATAAGTACCCATGTGACTAAAGGCTGCTATATAGGAAAGTGTGAATTTAAAGCATTCTCGTTATCTCAGAACGTTCTTTTAGGTAGCACTGGCCTAGGAAAGGGCTTGAGATGGGATCCAGAGCTGTGGGTTCCAGTCTTAGTGCTGCCTATTAAAGTCTAGTAATAAGCAGCACTGAGACTGGGCCTAGGTTTTCTCATCTTAGCAATGGGGGACAAGCCCTCACTTGCTCACCTCCCTGGCTGGCAGGAGCCCCAGGATCATGGCTGGGCCCTAAGTGAAGCAGAAAGGCAGGTGGGAATCAGGGACAATAGTGTGGCCTTTGAGACTGAGTTCTACTCTAGGCTAAGCAAGGTGGCCCCATCTCTGGAGACACCATGGCCTGGAGCCTCTATAGAAAGGGGGCTTGTCAATTCTTGTCCCTGTTGTCTTCTCTTCCCTTCCCTTCCCTTCCCTTCCCTTCCCTTCCCTTCCCTTCCCTTCCCTTCCCTTCCCTTCCCAGTTTCTCACCCGCAGAGCTGGGGAATGGTTGGCTGTGGTGGCACTGGGTCAGCTCTGCTCTGCATTCTGCTCCAGGCTTGCCTTATAAAGCCCTCGAGGTTCCTCCTAAATCTTCCTTTCAGGTGAGGCCAGACTCCCCACAGCAAGAGAAATAGGCGTGGGGTGTAGGTACAACCTGTCACTCTGCCCCACCCTGTCACTGAGCAGTCGATCAATTAGTTATTCATTCAAATGGGGAAATGAGGAAAGGGAAGGGCTGAAATGGAGGGTACAGACAGGAGACAGACTCCCTGGGTTCCAGAGCAGCTCATTTTACTGTTACCCCTTGGGCCACAGGCTTCCTAGTCCTCTATTGGACAGCATCCCATGGGGAGGGGCAGAGATGAGAGGGAAGAGGAAGAATGATTGGGAACCAAATGACTTAAGATTCAGATGGTTGATGGACAGGTAGTGCGTGCATGTAGCGTGACCTATTGATCCCTGTCCCCTCCATTGGGCTTTGCAAACAGGATATGTTGTAGTTATCAGGAGCAATGGGCCATGGGCTGATGGGCTTGCTCTTTCTGTTGAGACTGTCATGTTGGTTGCCTTGGAACCCTTTTATGCTTCGGTTACCATGGGAAACCCTCAGCATCTCCTGTCTATGCCCTCTCTGTTGGGCTGGATCTGCCCAACACTCTTGTACCCTCCCCCTGGGTTTGCGCCTAATCAGACATCTTGTCAGCCCCCTACCCAGACGGATCCAGCTCCTTGAGGGCCTTGTGTTTCAAGATTCTTCCATTTTGCTTTCAGGGGTAGGTTGTGATTTGCATAAAGAATTCATAACTGTACAACAAAAAATGACATCTTAAAATGGTTTGTGAACAAAGGCATTTTTTTCCAAAGAGGAATCAGGAAAGAAAAAAAAAAAGATACATTCCTTGGTTTATTTGATAAACTCCTGCCTGAATGTGGTTTGCAAGGTTAGAACAATCTCTAGGCTGTTTTTTTTTTATTTTTTATTTTTTCATAACTGAGATGAGACATTTGCTCTCACTTATGCGTCACTGGGCCCCTCTTCCTGTCTCGAGGAGCTTTGATATCCCTTGGGTCTTGTATAAGGGCAGTGGTACCCACGCTCGCAGCCAGCCCTGCTGAGAATTAACAGGTGATGAAGGATGCAGGCTGCACTGTGACCATGGCAACCAGCACCCAAATGTTCTAGTGAATAACCACTCTAATCCAGAGCAGGACACGGTGACTCAGCAGAGGAAATAAGAAAAAGAAGAAGAAGAAGAAGAAGAAGAAGAAGAAGAAGAAGAAGAAGAAGAAGAAGAAGAAGAAGAAGAAGAGGCAAAAATGCAGTACAGGCATTGACAGTAATTAATTGAATCACAAAAAATCTCAGAGATAGAAGGTATTGGAAGAGCTTGGGAGGAAGGACAGGGTGAGAGCAGCTCTTCTCATGTCAGGGGGGTGGTGGAGAGGCTGGTGTTGCTATGGTAACAGGAAATTACAAGCTTTTCAGAGAGCTAGGTTGATTTCTGCCTGTGGATCAGGTTATGCCCGCTGGCTGTTCTTCCCCAAGCTAGGATGGCAATTATTATAAACAGCAGCCTGCCTTCTATTCAGCAGTGGTGGCTGTCATTGTAGGCACTGCAAAGTGCATATGACAAGGGCCCTCTTCAGAGATGAGAGGCATAGCCCTCTCCCTCAGGAGCTCGTGCTGCATAGTGTGCTCATGAAGGCCAGCGGTTTGATAAAAGGGGAGCTTTGCTGGCTCTCCCCATTTCTAGTCGTTGAGACACTTTCTCCTCCAAACATGTCGGGGGAAATGACTTGAGGGTGGGTCTTGGGATGGTGGAAATTTAATACATTTTGCACTTTTCTTCCTTTGCCTACACTGGACCTCAGTTAGCCTTCTCTGTGAAATGGGATTCATTTATACCTGCCTCACAGGACAGGGGTGGAGGGGGACGGGAGAAACTTGGCACATCTGGATAATTCCCTTCAAAGCATCACTTTGTGACCCCAAGATTCTCTGTCCTTCAAGAGCAAGCCCCCATTTAGTCACCACTGGAAGAGGCAGCAAAAAAAACGAAGGGCAACTTGTGGGAGTCAGTTCTCTCCTTCTATCATGTGAGTCTTGGGGCTTTAACTCAGGTAGTAAGGACTGGCTGGCAGCAACCACCTTAACCCTCGTGCTAGCCCATGGGAAATGTTCTTGACTTTTCAAATATTTTAAATCTGTCGGGGAATGTAGCTCAGTAGTAGCATGCTTGCACAGCATGCACCGCCCCCTCCCCCGGGTTTATCCCTAGCACCACAAAAACAGAACCGACCCACCCAAACTCAAATGTCTCTCATTATGGAGCACTAGCTTAGAGTGAGGGTCAGGGTTAACGAGGCCACCTCTGGGATAAGAAATGAGTATGTACAGTATTGTCATTGCCTGGGTGAGTTGAGAGCCAGCCCACTGGTCCAAAACCAGCCATCATTTTCAGGGTACGCCATTAGGGTGACTGTTCCCGGGAGACAGGATTCCAGTTGCAACCCCCGCAAGCCTGCTTTGCTCCTGCCCACCCACACAACCCGAACCATTATTGATGAGCGAAAACCGCTGTCACACAGGCCAGTGCCTCAGCTCCCTAATTGGTTCTTAATAGCGGGGGGGGGAAAAAGGGAGCGGTTGGCAGTGACTCAGCCTCTCCAGGCGACCGGGGCTTGGAGGGCGGGATGGGACTAAGGGGCCACCCATGAGGAGTTCATGTCTATGTGGGCATCTTAACCTCTGTATGGGAGTGGAGGGGCACAGGGATGGCAGCCCGGACATTGCTCTCGGGCAGAGTTAGGGATGCCTACCTTCCTGTCCACTCTCAGAAGCCCAGCAGCCTACAGAGAAGGCATGGATACCCCCATCCCTTTCTTAGCCTCTCCTGGCCTCCCCTCTCCTTCCCGCCTCCTCCCCTTCTCCCCACCCACGTCTCTTAGGTGTGCTTCTCCTGCAAGGCTTCACATTTTTGTTGCTTGGGGAAATTGTCAAACCAGATCCTAGGGGTGAGGCCAGACACAGGTACAGGGGTCTGCATGCAGGAGGAGCATCTGTTTTAGAGATGGAACTCAGCAAAGGATACTTTGGAACTCCAGGCTCAGTCCTGTGGCATATCCATGGTTGTCCTTTCATCCCTGGCTACCCGAATCTGAGGATGCTGAAACGCCTTGTCTAAAATGGTGCAGTGTTTATCTTTACTTGGAACACATCCTGGCATATGCCTTATTTTTCTTTTATTATTTTTGTTTGTTTGTTTGTTTCTTTTTTTGTTTGTTTTGTTTTTTTGAGACAGGGTTTCTCTGTATAGCTCTGGCTGTCCTGGAACTCACTCTGTAGACCAGGCTGGCCTTGAACTCAGAAATCCACCTGCCTTTGCCTCCCAAGTGCTGGGATTAAAGGCATGCACCACCACCACCCGGCTCTTTTTTTTTTCTTTTTCTTTTAAGATTTATTTTATCTATGTGAATACACTGTAGCTGTCTTCAGACACACCAGAAGAGGGCATCAGATCTCATTAACAAATGGTTGTGAGCCACCATGTGGTTGCTGGGACCTCTGGAAGAGCAGTCAGTGTTCATAACCACCGAGCCATTTCTCCAGCCCTTATTTTTGTTTGTTAAATTACTTTTTCTCCAAAATCATCTTTTGCTACATTTTTGAAAAAAAAAATTTTTTTTTTGTTTGCTATGTATGTGGTGACCAGCCATGCATCCCTGCAGTGTGAGAGTGGAGGTCAAAGGGTAACTTGCAGGAGTCACCTCTCTCCTTTCTCTTTTTAGGTCCTGGGGATTAAGTTCAGGTCATCAGGCTTGGCAACAAGCGTCTTTAACTACTGAGCCTTGGAAAGTTATTTATGTATTGTTAGGTATATGACTGTTTTGCCTCCATGCATAGCTGTGTACCACCTGGGTGCCTGGTGCCTTGGTGGCCAGGAGAAGGTATCACATGTTCTCAAGTTGGAGTTACAGCTATGAACTGCCATGGGGTGCCGGGGAACAAACCTGGGGCCTCTGAGGAACATCCAGCACTCTTAACTGTTGAGCCATCTCTCTAGGCCCAGACTCTCTGTTTTGTTTTGAGATAGGGTCTCACTGTGTAACCCTGGCTGTCCAGGAATTTGCTACGTACATCAGGCTGCCCTCAACCTTCTGAGCACCAATATTAAAGACATGGACCACCACACTCTTCCTATGAGACAGGGTTTTATGTAGCTCAGGCTAGTCTCAAACTCTCTATTTAGATGGAAATGACCTTGAACTCCTGACCTTTTTGCCTGAAGTGCTGGGATTAAGGGTGGGGTCTCCCATGTCCAGTTTTGCTGTATAGTACTTCTTTAGCTCTAGTACTTTACACAGGTAATCAAGGCTGTTTGAGAGATTGAGGACTGCCTGGGCTACCTATCAAGGTTCTGTTTTCACCCCCAACCCCTGTCTCTCTCTGTGTTTTGTTTTTGTTTTTTTGAGACAGCGTCTCGTTACGTAGCTCTGGCTGTCTCTAATTCACAGAGCCTGCTCATTGTCTCCCAAGTACTGGGATTAAAGGCATGCATCACTATGCCCAGTGCAAGATCCCATCCTTCAGAAAGGTGTGTGTAGGGGAGTGGAGGAGAAATGGCTCAGTGTTTAAGATCACTACTTTTGCCAAGGATCTGAGTTGGATTTCTGCATGCATGACTGGCAGCACTTGGAATCCAACCACCTCTAGCCTCGGTGGCCACCTGCAATCATACACATGCTGTGCTCCCCACCTACATATAATAAAAACAAAACAAAACAAAACAAAAAATTCAAACATAAAAGAAAAACAGAGGGCAAGCCAGCCGTGGTGGCTTAGTCCCAGCACTGAGTAGGTAGAGGCAGGTGGATCTCTGTGATTTTAAAGCCAGACTGGTCTACAGAGCAAGTTCTCAGACAGCCAGGGGCACACAGAGAAATTGTCCCAGCCCCCACCCCACATACACAAAAAAGTCATAGTAAAAATTTTTATTTTTCAGTGGGGCATGGTGGCACACACATTTTATTCTAGCACTCAGGAGGCAGAGGCAGCAAGAACTCTATGAGTTCTGGGCCAGCCTGGTCTGTACAAGGAATCATTGTCTCAAAGAAAATAATTTTAATGCATAAATGGGAAAACTGATTGAAAAGTGCCTGTACGACTGGGGAGTCCTTTCTCAGAGCAGTTCAGAGACGGATGAGGAAGTGAGGTTTAACCAGGTTTAATCACCACAGGCAAGAGGCAAGGGAGCTGAGCTGCAAACCCAAATGGGTCTTCTAGGAGTTCAGGGGTGGCTGTCTGTCTCTCTTGGCTCTCAGCCCTTTCTTCCATCCCCTGTTTGGAAGCCCACCTCTTGTTTAGTCTACTAAACTCTGCTGTGACTCCTGGTTCCTCTATCTCTCTGGCTTCCAGCTTATTGTCTATTTCGAGGTTGATCATTCCCGCTATAGGGAACGCACTTGCACAGCTCAGAACCTGGCCCGACTGGCAGAGGCCACCACCATCCTTTCTTCAGCTCCTGTCCCTCTCTCCCTGTAAAACCCAGGCAGAGAAGGTTCCAGAAGCGGCCACTCTATTCAACTCAAATTGTCTGCCACTGGATTGTTGCCTGGCAACGTAAGTGAATCGGCTCCTCTTCACTTCCAAGGTCATCAGCGCCTGTCTCTCTGTTGCTAACACAGTTGTCTGAGCTCCCTCTCCGACCTCTTCTTTCCATGTCACTGAGCAGCCTGTCTGTCACCTTGCTCAAGGTTAGCAGCTCTTCAGGACCCTTTGTCTCAGACTTTCCTGCTGGGTTAGAGGCCATGTGCCTTCACTGTCATTCAAAGTGTTCTTCCATTTATTCAACGTTACTATTATTGTTGTTATTGTTATTATTATTGTAAGGGTCCAAAAAATTGCTGAAGGAAGACTCCAGACTCAGATGGTATGCAAAGACAAAGAGCATTTATTCTGCAGAGACCACCAGTATGCAGGGGTCAACCATTCTCCAAAATGGCCACCCCAGACAAAGGTGCATAGGCCTTCTTATAGGAAACTGAGGGAAACTCTCTAGAAGGATTAGGTAATCTAATATTGCACTAGTGGGTGCTAGGGGGTCACAGGTGGTCAGTGGTCTGCATTCCTATGTCATGATCGATTAACCGTAGGGATGTGATAGGGCTGCCCAGCACAGCTGGCCCATTCTGAGATGTTTCCCCGTTTTTTGTGGTTATCCCCAGGCTGTTCTTTGGGAGGGGATTTTATGACCTTGTTTCTGGATTTTATGGTCTGTTTCTGGAGCTGGTGCCTATGGGCTTCTTTTCAAAATCAGACCTGGTCCTTAAATGGAGACAAATAAGATTTATGTTGTCCTTTCGTATTATTATTATTATTATTATTATTATTATTATTATTATTATTATTATTATTATTATAGATAGGATCCCAAGTGGTCTAGGCTGGCTTTGAACTTGGTAGTATATATCTGAGAATGACCTTGAACTCCTGAACTCCTGCTCTTCCTGTTTGTACCTTTTCAAATGCCAGGATTATGGGCTATGCTACCATTGCTGGCTATAGTACTATCCTGCTTCTGGGGACGAAAGGTTGATCGAGTTGGCCCGTGTGTAATGTCCTGAAGAGACAAATGTATCATGGGAGTTTTGGGATCATGGATGGTGGACGGAAACACAGTAGGGAGTGTTGCAGGATATCTGATCATATAGGGAACCCTGAGATTATATACTGGAAAAACTTGTCTCTAGTTGTGGTGTGGCTCAGTCCTAGCATGCATCTTTTTTTGTTTGTTTGTTTGTTTTTTCAAGACAGGATTTTTCTGTATAGCCCTGGCTGTTCTGGAACTCACTCTGTAGACCAGGCTGACCTTGGACTCAGAGATCTGCCTGCCTCTGCCTCCCAAGTGCTGGGATTAAAGGCGTGTGCCGCAAGTGCCTCCCATTTTTTTTTAAAAAAAATATTTATTTATTTAGAATGTATACAGTGTTCTGGCTACATGTATGCCTACACACCAGAAGAGGGCACCAGCTCTCATTATAGATGGTTATGAGTCACTGGGAACTGAACTCAGGATCTCTGGAAGAGCAGCCAGTACTCTTAACCTCTGGGCCATCTCTCCAGCCCATCTCTAGCCCTATTTTTATTTTTTGAGACAGGGTCTCACCTAGCCCAGGCTGGCCTCAAATTCACTATGTAGCCAAGGATAACTTTGAACTTCCAATATTCCTACTTCTAGTTCCTAAATGCTGGGATTGTGAATTCAGGATTTCCGGTATGCTAAGAAAGCATTCTACCACCTGAGCTATCTCCTCAACCCCAGGCCAGGAGCCTTGTAGCTTCTGTCAGCGCTAGTGAAAGAATTGTAGGCTAACTGGTTGGCTTATAATGTGGATGAAATCAAATCCCGAATTCCACCCAACTAGTCCCAAATTAAACGCAGCTCACAACCATAGGGAGTACACTTGAGCTCAGGTAATTTATTCCAGCACAATTGGTCTGGAGCGGTAGTGAACTTGTACCTATAATGCCAGTTCTGAGAAGGTGCAAATAGTCTCCTAAATTCAAGATTATTTTCCATTACATAGAAAGCTCAAGGCCAGCCTGGACTATGTGAGATTCTGTCCAAAAAGAAAAAGAAAGAGAGAGAGAGAGAAAAAAAACCCTGGTAGACTGTGGTGGCTCAAACTTCTGATCCTAACAGCCCTGCAGAGGCAGGTAGATCTTGGTGAGTTTCAGGCTAATCTAATCTAGATGTCAAGTTCTAGGTGCTATACATTGGACCCCGTTTTTTTAAACTGGGTCTTTTCTTTCTATGCAGCCCTGGCTATCCTGAAACTCTCTGTGTGGACCACACTGGCCTTGAACGTACAAAGATCTGCCTGCCTCTGACTGTCTAGTGTAGAATTTAAAGGTGTGCACCACTATGCTGGCCAGGTTCCCAACTCTTGACCTCACTACTCTAGCTTCCTGAATGCTTGGATCAGGCTTGGATCAGACTTGTGTTTGGACTCCCTCCCTCTCTCTGTCTCTCTCTCTGTCTCTCTCTGTCTCTCTCTCTGTCTCTCTGTCTCTGTCTCTGTCTCTCTGTCTCTCTGTCTCTCTGTCTCTCTGTCTCTGTCTCTGTCTCTCTCTCTCTCTCTGTGTGTGTGTGTGTGTGTGTGTGTGTGTGTGTGTGTGTGTGTGTGTGTGTGTGTGTAGACCAGAGTTTGGCATTGAATGTTTACCTCAATTGATCTCCAGATCTCTACCTCATTTTTTGAGACGGGGTTTCTCACTGAACCAGGGGTTTTCTGATTCTGCCAGACTGGCTGGCCATCCCCCAGGCCTGGGGTTACATGTGCTATGCCCAGGTTTTATGTGCATACTGGGGATTTGAACTCAGGCCTTGTTTGTGTGGCAGGCATTTTACCGAGTCTCTTCCCCAGTCTATCAAGACTGAGACTTCGTCTCACTCATATGGCTTTGAACTTGCTGTGTTGTCAAGGATGGTCTGGAACTTTCTGGTCTTCCTTTCTCCATGTGTATTAGGGTTCTCTAGAGTCACAGAATTTATGGGTCGTCTCTATATAGTAAGGGAATTTGTTGATGACTTACAGTCTGTAGTCCAAGTCCCCAACAATGGTCAGCAGCAGCTGTGAATGGGGAGTCCAAGGATCTAGCAGTTTCTCAGTCCCACAAGGCAAGCAGGCAAAGCAGAATGAATCTTCCTTCTTCCAATGTCCCTATGTAGGCCTCCAGCAGAAAGTGCGTCCCAGATTAAAGTGTACCACCACTCCTGGATCTGGGACTTGCTTGTCCCAGGCTGACCTTGAACTCAGAGATCTCCTTGCCTCAGTCTCCCTCAGTCTCCAGGGATTAAGGGCATGTTTACCTCACCTGAGCCTAAGCTTTTCATGGTCACTATGCCTCAAGATCTCAGTGCCAATATCCAGGTCAGAAACATGTGTCTTCCAGCCTCAAGACCAGGATCCCAGGTGAGCCTTCCAACTCTGGATTGTAGTTCATTCCAGATAGAGTCAAGTTGACAACCGGGAATAGCCACTACACCACCCGAGTGCTGGGAGTACAGATAAGTGTCCCCCACTCAGTTGATATGATGCTGGGGACTGGCTGCCCAGAGCTTCACACATGCTAAGCACTCAACCAACTGAACTACATGATTTTAAATATTTTTTTTAAAGATTTATTTATTATTATAAATGAGTACACTGTAGCTGTCTTCAGACCACCAGAAGAGGGCGTCAGATTTCATTATGGGTGGTTGTGAGCCACCATGTGGTTGTTGGGATTTGAACTCATGACCTTCGGAAGAGCAGTCGGTGCTCTTACCCACTGAGTCATCTCACCAGCCCCGATTTTAAATTTTTTGAGGCACTGTGTGACTCAGGTTAGCCCTGCACATCTGATAATCCCACCTCAGCCTTCTAGTGATGTGATTGCATGGATGAGCCACTATGTTCAGCCCTAGAGACTCAGTGGAGATTGATGGGAGTGTAATGGTTGGCTGGGCCACCCCCAGTGATTCTGGTCTCATCTAGACAATCATTCAGTGTGCATTCATTCTTACTGTTCTCATTTCATTGCAGATCTAAAAGAACTAAAAACCCCACTTAAAGCAGGGCAGTGGTGGTGCTCACCTTTAATCCTAGTGCTTTAATCCAGAGGCAGACAGATCTGAGTTCAAGACCAGCCTAGTCTACAGAATGAGTTCCAGGACAGCTAGACCTACACAGAGAAACCCTTTCTCGAAAAACTTTAGAGACAGGGGCTGGAGAGATGGCTCAGCGATTATGAGTACTGACCACTCTTCTAGAGGTCCTGAGTTCAATTCCCAGCAACCACATGGTGGCTCATAACTATCTGTGATGAGGCCTGGTGTCCTCTTGCAGTGTACAGACATACACGCAGGCAGAACATTGTATACATAATAAATCAACATTAAAAAAATCTTTTCTTTAATCCCAGCACTTGGGAGGCAAACTCAGGCGGATTTCTGAGTTTGAGGCCAGTCTGGTCTACAGAGTGAGTTCCAGGATAGCCAGGGCTACACAGAGAAACTCTGTCTCAAAAAACAAACAAACAAAAACAAAAAACCAAAACAAAACAAAAACAAATAAAAAAATATTTTCTGAAGAGAGTGACAGTGTACATACATAAAATAAATCTTTTAAAAAAAAAGTTGGGTCCTACTATATTGCTCAAAATGGCCCTAAACTCCTCTATGGCCTTGGCCTCCTCAGTGCTGGGACTACAGAAGTGCATTACTGTACTCAGCTAGTGCCTTAAACACACACACACACACACACACACACACACACACACACACACACACACACACACGCAAAACCAGCTTGCAGATCACAGCAGGTGGTCTGCTAATCGTATGGTCTAAACAGGTGTCAAAAGTCTTATTAAATAAACGTTGATAACCTTGATTCAGTGAGGCCCGGTGAGGCTTGAAGGTCTGTGGGTCTAACAAGCTGCGTGGGGCTGAGCGGCAGCTCTAAAATGCTATCTCCAAGGTGAACTGAGAGCTACCTTACGTCATCAGTTCACTCGGCGTGCAGCCTTTCCTGCTGCTTGTTTCCTCTCATCTCAAATGAAACCTCGAATCAATGGCTTGATACACAGAGTGGCTGTCACATGTATCCCTCATCTTAACCTTTAATTTTTCACCATCTTCCTGTTTTTAACCAATCGTTCGTGATGGGCACACATTAACCATATAAAAATGATTAAAGACAATGTAAACTGCTGTGATTTGGCCTGCCGTGGCTGGGTGAATGGATTGGCAACAGCATCCATGGAGAAGGGAAGTGGGATTTGGGCCACATTGTGAGGTCCTCTCTCCCAATACACACTTGTATCAAAAACAAAAAAGTGGGGGAGTGGTATTGAGAATTAAGCTCAGGGTCTAGAACTGATGGCTCTGAGCATGCTGGGTAAGCACCCTACCCCTGAGCTATATCCCAGGTACATACTCCTTACCTATTCACTTATATGTATGTATGTGTATTCACTTATATGTTGTTTTGCCTGCATGTATGTTTGTGCACCATGTGTATACAGTGCCCTTGAGTTAAGAAGTTGGCTTCAGTTCCTCTGGAGCTAATTACAGAAGGTTATTAGTGGCGACTGAACTCAGGTCTTCTGAAAGACAAGTCAGTGAACTGCTGATCCATCTCTCCAGCCCCTATTGTTATTTCGAAGATGGAGTCTAATGTACCCCAGGCTGACCTTGAATTCCCAATTCTCTTGATTGTATCTCTTTTGAGTTCAGCCCTAGTCCACAGAGCAAGTTCTAGGGTAGCCAGGGCTACATAGTAAGATCCAGTCACAAAACAAGTTTACTTATTGCTATTTTCTGGGGTTTTGGTGACGAACCTTCAAGTTCATCTACCCTCAAAAGCCTAATGGGACTGGGCACTGCCTAGCTACTACTCATGGAATTAAACTGTTTGGGGCCAGGGCTAGAATTCCAATTTGTGACCAGATTGCTAAGAAAACAAAGTCTGTAAATACTTAAAAGAGCCATTATAAGAGTTTGTGTGAGCCAGGCAGTGGTGGCACATGCCTTTAATCCCAGCACTTGGGAGGCAGAGGCAGGTGGATTTCTGAGTTCAAGGCCAGCCTGGTGTACAGAGTGAGTTCCAGGACAGCTAGGGCTATACAGAGAAACCCTGTCTCGAACCCCCCCCCCCCAAAAAAAAAAGTTTGTGTGAGGTGTAACTAAAGTCTTGTAGAATGAACTAAATTTTGAGGTTATATGTATCTCCTAAAGTTTAAAATGATCAAGAGGGCTTGTGGCTTGTACCTATAGTCCCAATTTAGAAGAACCTATGGATCTCAGGAATTCAAGCCTAGCCTGGGCAGAAGCCCATTAAAAACAATTCAAGTGACAAAGGCTTGTGTATGATAAATTGTATTTTATACTAATGCCACAAGAGGGCACTGCCCTCATGAACCTCAGTTTGAATTAGCTTTTAGTCATTTTTGTGGACCTGTACAATTTAAGTTGGCTTTAAAAAAAAAAAAGATGTATTTATTTTATGTATATGAGTACAGTGTAGTTGTACAGATTGTTGGGAACCATCATGTGGTTGCTGGGAATTGAATTCAGGACCTCTGCTTGCTCTGGCCCAAAGATTTTATATCTAAGTACACTGTAGCTGTCGTCAGAGGAACCAGAAGAGAGTGTCAGATCTCTTTACGGATGGTTGTGAACCACCATGTGGTTGCTGGAATTTGAACTCAGGACCTCCAGAACAGTCAGTGCTCTTGAGCCATCTCTCCAGCCCTTAAGTTGGCTTTTTCTTTTTTTCCTTCTATTCTTGCTGAGTATTGACACCTGGGGCTTCAGGAATGCTAGGCAAGTGCCCTATTACTACCAGATATTCCCAATCCTTCTGATCTTTTAGATTTTGCAAAGTTACTTTGTAGCTCCGGCAGGCTTGCAATCCCTTCTTGCCCCAGCCATCTGAGGAACTGAGATCCTAAGTGTGTGCCATCAGGCCTGATTTTTCTAGAAATAGACTAGCAGTAAATACTGTGTACATTTTATTTTCTCGTGTTAGGACTGTACTTTTGCCTTTTCAACAGAACTTGAGAGGACATCTGTCAGCATTTAGAACTGTTTCAGCCTCGTGGTAGTGCACAGCTTTAATCTCAGCACTCCAGAGGATCTGAGCACAGCAGGTGGATCTGAGTTTGAGGCCAGCCTGGTCTACAAGAGCTCCAGGGCAGCCAGGACTACACTGAGGTAGTTCTTCAAAAAGGCTTGGGACCATGTGGTTTTAGAGGAACTTGTGGGAGTGGGGACCTTCTACTCCTGAGATCCATGATTTTCTTCCATTATGCCCTCACGATTCCCACTGCAGCCAGCGAAACACAAAGGACTTGACCTCTTGTGAATACATAGACTACATACAGGCAGTGTTACACTTCTCAATGCTGACCCAGGATGCCCACACTTAAGCACTTTGGGATTCTCATTCTCAATAAGTAGTACCCTGCACTTTGTAAGGTCAAGGGCACCTTTTAGAGCCAGTTCTCTACCATATAGGCCCCCAGGATCAAATCCACTACAAAACATAGTTCAACATGGCTGGCTCAACCCGTCCTAGAACTCAAGCTGAGTTTATCATTCCAGTGTTAGAAAGCAGCAGTCCCCTCTCCCCAGCTAAGCCCAGCAGCTGGCCACAAGGGCTCTTAGCTGCTTTGGCCAAGCATGTCAGCTCTAGAATGAACACCTCTCCATGTTGATAAAGGAACAGGTACAGCTTTGGTTGGATGCTTCCCAGCTGAGCCCTCTCTGTATATATTGCATAAATTAGAATCTGGACATCAGGTATTTCTGAAAACAAGCTTTATTTAAATAAGGATTTAAATACATTACATAACATTAAAACCAGAGGGGAA
>NW_022196911.1:96355302-96370616 GCF_008632895.1 Mastomys coucha | reverse complement strand
GCTTCAGAGAGCCACAAGCACTTAAAACCCATGAACCTTCAGCTGGTCGTCCTTAGCCAGTCCAATCTGCAAAAAGAGGGCAAAGGAGAGTGGCAGGTTAAGTGAAGCTTCTGAAACCACCGTCACAGGTCCACCCACTACACCCTGCAAGAGGAATCCCAATAAAGAGTACTTGAGTCAATCCCAGTAGACACAATGGTTCAACTGAACACTGCTACTACTAAAAGTTCCCTCCTGGCACCGCCCAAGTACCATTTGAAGGTTGGGAGATCCAAATGTATATATATAAAAGCTCAACTATAGGATTAGAGAAGTTTAGGAAACCTGTAACTTAAAAAAAAAAAAGGGCTGACATAGTCAGGGTAGGCCTGAACTCACCTCTATCAGGAACTGGCATATGTTCTTGCGCTGGTCACCCTGTAGCTGAATTACTTCTCCATATTCTGGATGCTCAATTACAGTACCATTGCAGGCAAATTTCTGCAAGCACAAAAGGAAGTAGCATGTACGAGGCTGTAATTCCTTTTAGTTTGCACCCTCTCCCCCTGTAGACAATAAAACGTGCTCTCTCCACAGCAGACCCACCTTCTTAAACGCCTTCACTAGTTTCTTTTTATCGTAATCATCAGCGATCCCTTGGACAGTTGTAAGGGTCTTCCTGCCGTTTCTCTGTTGAATTCTTATATGGATATAATCCTCAGTGCCAGCAGGAAGCAGGTCATCACCCTTACTTGCATCAGCAAAGGGGTCTGTGAAGAAATAATTTTTGTTAGGTGTTGTGGACCACCTGACTCCTCTCTCCTGAAAGTTCTTTTGGGATTTTGCAGATATCTGCACTAAAATCTGGAGGTGTCTTTTGTTGTCCCTCCGGGAACAGGCCGGTACTAGAGCTAGACAGAGTATAGGCTTTCTGCTCCAGGCCCGCCCTCCCTCCAAGGCTGATCACGTGCTGGAGAGACCTAGTGGGCAGGCAGCGCCCCACCCGGCTGATGCAACCGACCGGAAGCCAGGCTCTCGAGGCGGGGCCTTCCCTCCCTGCTCCGCGACAACGACGGTGACGTAGAGGACGTGACGCAGGGGTGGCGGGAGGGGGCGGGTGTGGCTCGCCGAGAGGCAGGAGCCATTAGTAAATGCGCCACCCGAGACGCCGGGCCCGCCCAAGGGCTCACCTCCCACCAGTTTCTTCCGGGCACCCTCGGAGGTCGATCCTGGGCGCAGGGCACGGGACCTGCCACGGGCATCGCCACCCCTCCAGCCCGAGCTATAACAAGGGCTCGCCGAGCTCAGCGGCTCTCGGAGCTCCGTCCCCGCCACCCCCACCCCACTCGGGCCCGCGACCTTCTCCAGGCTCACCGAAAGAGTGGAGGTTCTGGATAGCGGACATACGATACGATTCCTTTTCCTCGGTGGAAACGGCCTGCGGAAGGCGGCTGCGGGAGAAGGCGGGCGGGGGGGACGGAGCGTCGGGAAGCGAGGGGGCTCGAGGGGGAGGCAGCTGAGTCCTCGGCGGCGGCTCAGTGACTGGGGCGGAGGGGCGGCGCCTGTGTTCACTTATATAGCCGCCCCTGTGACGCCAGCGCGCTGCCCTCACGTCTTGGCCCCACCCATGGCGTCAAACTCCCGGGCGCCCGTACGCTGCGGCTTCCTATTGGTCGGGGGGCGGAATCAAGGCTCGACGCGTGCGCACTGGGTTTGGCCTGGAGAGGGTGTTCTGTTGACTCAGGGAGGGGCGAGAGGGGGAGGGAAAGCTTGGTCCGCCTGCGCGCCTGCGCAGTGTGGATGGTAGTTGTCGGAGCGGCCGCGAAACTGGCGAGGGTTTCGAGCGCGCCTGCGCCTACTGCACGTTCTACCATCTTGACCCTGTTGGGGTGCTGTTAATAGCTCTAAGCCGGGTCTTAGGGTGAGGGTCGATTGACTTTCTCTAAGGGATAATTACGTGCCGGTCCTCCAAAATTGGGCTGATCCAGCCACCCATCAACCCACCCTTCTCTGCAGGCATTCACAGATTTAGCCATTTAATCAGCATAAAATAGCGTGATCAAAATTTGGACCTTATATAGAGTATCATTTGGTTTAGCACGTTTTAAAATTGGTAACCAAAAATTATTTAGATTAGTTCTTCTAAGGAAGGAAGTAGCCCCTTAGGTGGGACTGGGGACCCCAGAAAAATATGTCCAGGCACTAAGGGGTGCCTTTTGTCCTATAAGCCTGTGTGTGAGGTAAAGCAGTTCTTTCCAAGCAGTTAACCTTTCTTCTTGGTTTTTCGAGTCAGGGTTTTTGGCTGTACTTAAATTCTGTAGACCAGGCTGGCCACAAACTCCCCGCTTTTGCCCCAAGAGTGCTGGGATTAAAGATGGATGCCACCACCGCCCAGCTAGCAGTTAACCTTTCAACTTATTTTAAAATTTAAATTTTCTGCAGTGCTTGGGATGGCAAATAGAGCTAGCTAGACAAGTACTCTACCACTGAACCATCTTGTTTATTGAAACATTCTTTTTTCATAGGGTGAATAGTGACTAGAAATTAGGGGTCTTAGATCCAAAGGCCCTCAGGAGCCAGGGGAATTAGACTGAAGAAGGCACAGCCAAGTCATGTAACTGGGTTTGTGGGGGCTAATAGGAGAACCGGAGGCTGGCAACCACTGGGCCAGACTTTATCGAAATGCTCCCCAAAGGGTGGATGTTTTATATAACCCCACCCCATCCCCAGACAGGGTTTCTCTGTGTAGCCCTGGCTGTCCTGGAACTCACTCCGTAGACCAGGCTGGCCTCGAACTCAGAAATCCGCCTGCCTCTGCCTCCCAAGTGCTGGGATTAAAGGCATGCACCACCACTGCCTGGCATATAAAATATTGCCAACGGCTAGGTATGAAGGTGCATCCCAGCTCTTAGGAGAAGCCAGAGGAAAAAGTTCAAGGTCAAGTGAATTCAGTGGTAGACTGGATACTGTCTCAAAAGAACCAGAAAAATAGGCCGGGTGTGGCCTTTGATCTTAGCACTTGGGAGGCAGAGGCAGGTAGACAGATGCCTGAGTTTGAGACCTACCAGATCTATACATTGAGACTCTGTCTCAAAACAAGAAACTGCTGGGTTTTAATCTCAGCTTTCTTGAGGCAGAGGCAGGTGAGTTGGAGGCCAGCCTGGTCTATAAAGTGAGTTCGAGGACAGCCATGGCTCCACAGAGAAACCCTGTCTCAAAAAAATATATAACAAACAATAAAATAAACCAAAAAAAAAAAAAAAAAACAATAAAAGCCCCAAACAAGCTGGGTGGTGGCGGCGGCAGCGGTGGTGCACACCTTTAGTCCCAGCATTTGGGAGGCAGACACAGGCAGATTTCTGAGTTCAAGGCCAGCCTGGTCTACCAAAAAAAAAAAAAAAAAAAAAAAAAAAAAAAGCCCAAAACAAATAAAACAGAAAGATTGCCAATAATTGAATCTTGAAAGGACCACACAATCCCAACAAAAACTTGCAAGTTTAGCCAAGCACAGTGGCCCACGCCTTTAGTCCCAGCACTCAGGAGGCAGAGGTAGGTAGATCTCTGTGAGTTCAAGGCCAGCCTAATTTACAGAACAAGTCCTAGAACAACCAAGGCTGTTTGCTACCACAGAGAAACACTGTCTTTCAAAGCAAACAAATCAAACCAAACTAAAACACAATAACAAAAGCTTGTGTGCTGGCCCCATGAACTTTCAGTTTATGTCCAGGTCACCAGTCTCCCTGTTCTCCTGAAGGTAAAGGCTGCTAGGACAGACAGAAAATAAAGAGACTAATAATACCGGGTTGAGAGAGGTATTGGTGAAAGAGCTGGGCTGGTGTGGCAAGTGCCACAGGCCCAGGCTCCTCCTCCTGATGGGCTGGTTAGATAAGGCTGCCTCACTGGGGGTTAGATAAGGCTGGCGAGGCAGTGGCATCATGGCCTGAGTTTACAAGATGCTCTGGAGCAGGACAGGAACTCACCAAACAGAACATTCCCCAGGGAGGAAAAGTTGGATGTGAAAGGATTTTATTTTGGGAGTTCTGGGGACTGAGCCCAAGGCCTTGCTCATACTAGGCAAGTGCTCTAATCCTGAGGTTTTTTTTTTGTTGTTGTTTCGATTTTCAGGGCTGGAGAGATGCCTCAGTGGTTAAGAGCACTGGCTACTCTTTGAGAGAACCTGACTTCTAATTCCATGGCTCACATGTTGGCTCACAGTGATCTATAACTCTGGACCCAGGAGGTCTGACATTCTTCTGGCCTGCACTGTATGCATGTGGCGTGCAGACGTACACACAGGAAAAACACCTATGTACCCCAAAGTAAAAGTAAGAAGTAAAGATGAGCCGGGCAGTAGTGGCTCACACCTTTAATCCCAGCGCTTGGAAGGCAGCGGGAGGCAGATTTCTGAGTTATTTGAGGACAGCCTGGTCTACAGAGTGAGTTCCAAGACAGCCAGGGCTACACAGAGAAACCCTGTCTCAAAAAAAAAAAAGAAAAGAAAAGAAAAAAAAAAAGCTGAGTGTGTATAATGTTTGCTGGCATGCGCAGAGCTGTGGCCTTCAGAGGCCTTCAGAGGCCTTCAGAGGGTGCTGGGAATGGAACCTGAGTCCTCGGCAAGAGCAGTAAAGTGCTGTTCTTTTTTTCTTTTTTCGAGACAGGGTTTCTCTGTGTAGCCCTGGCTGTCCCGGAACTCACTCTGTAGACCAGGCTGGCCTCGAACTCAGAAATCCGCCTGCCTCTGCCTCCCAAGCGCTGGGATTAAAGGCGTGCGCCACCACTGCCCGGCGTGCATTTCATACAAACCAGAACTGAGGCCGCAGCCTGCCAGCCTGGGAACCTTTATTATGCTCACGGATATGGCTCTGCTAGAGAGATCTACCCAGAGTTCAGTTCTCTGTGTTGTGTGAGACCAGATTCTAGTCCCTTCCTTCCACATACATAGCAGTTGTCTTAGTGGGATTTTTTTGAGTGAAGTCCACCCTCACGGGCCTTTCCTAACCATTCTGTACATATGTGTGTGCTCCCTTCCCTTGGCCTGCTTATCCCTGAACCATACTTTCGTCCGGTCTTTCAAATTCTCCTGGGTTTTGGTGGTCCTTATTCTCCACCACAGCCATTTCAGGAAGCTCCCCGAGCCTTCTCACTGGAGAAAGCGCTCCTAAAATGAGAGCTGGTGTTTGCATCCGCTCCTCCCTGCCTTGGAATGTGGTCCTCCCTCCCCTGTGTCTTCCAGACTTACCTGGGATGCCCTTGCTCTGAGAAGACTGCCTGTAAGTCCTCAGTTCTGGTATTATTTATTTCGACGTTATGAGACAGGGTCTTGTGAACTAGGTGGTCTGGAACTCCTGAAAGTGCTGGGCTTATAGACATGCCTCACCATGCCTGGCATAATGGTATTTATCACACTGCATTGCATTTCTCTGTATTTTGGACTAGCTACAGGTCTTAGTCAGGGTTTCTATTCCTGCACAAACATCATGACCAAGAAGCAAGTTGAGGAGGAAAAGGTTTATTGAGCTTACACTTCCACACTGCTGTTGATCATCAGCGGAAGTCAGGACTGGAACTCAAGCAGGTCAGGAAGCAGGAGCTGATGCAGAGGCCATGGAGGGATGTTCCTTACTGGCTTGCTTCCCCTGGCTTGCTCACCCTGCTCTCTTATAGAACCCAAGACTTCCAGCCCAGGGATGGCACCACCCACAAGGGGCCCCTTCCACCCTTGATCACTAATTGAGAAAATGCTCCACAGCTGGATCTCATGGAGGCACTTCCCCAACTGAAACTCCCTTCTCTGTGATAACTCCAGCCTGTGTCAAGTTGACACAGAAAACCAGCCAGTACACTACATAATTTGCTAGCCTCACTATTAAAATGAACATGATGGCCTTGGTCAAAAAGCAGTTAAAAGGTTTAAGGCAGGGACAGCAGGACATAAATTAAGTGCCCTGTAAGTGAGGGGTATTGTAATTTACACAGGTCCCACACCCTTGAGTCTGGCTCTGCCTCTTCCCTTGAATCCCTGTTTAAGGAACAGAACAGTTTTATGTGTTCTACTTTGTATTGAAGGCAGTGAGCAGATGTGTAGCCATCCATTGTAGATGCTCAATTGCCATTGTAGAATGGCAAGCCCTTGCTAGAAGCTGACTTCTGCTAATCTCAGAGTCTGGAAGCACAGGATTGAGGAGAATAACCCTCGGAAGGCCTGGATCTCAAAGGGAGCTCTGTGCCTGGCCTGATATAGAGAAAGGAGGGTGGCCCTCCCTATGCCACTTTCCCAACTCTTCTTGTAGGCACTTGGCCAGCACATGCCTGGTGTATTAGTGAGTGCTTCCAGAGCTGACCTCCTTGCTTGTAAACAGTTATTGCTACACATACACTTTGCCCCAGGTGGGATACAGGTGAGAGGGCAGGTGACAGGGAGCGAGAGACTGCTTTTTGCTGAAAAGCGCCAACTCTTCATTTGCCCCTGCAGAGATCTGATGGGTAATTAAAAACAGGATAAAAGCCAGGTGGTGATGGTGCATGACTTTAGTTCCAGCACTCAGGAGGCAGAGACAGGTGGAGCTCTGTGAGTCTGAGGCCAGACTGATCTACAGAGTGAGTGCCAGGACAACTGGGGCTACACAGAGAAATCTGGTTTCAGTGTTTATGTGTGTGTGTGTGTGTGTGTATTAAGCCTGGTATCACTGGCTTCATGTTGCATCTGGCTATATCATAATAACTTTTTAAAAATTTTTTAGATTTATTTATTATGTATACAGTGTTCTGCCTGTGTGTGGTTATGAGCCACCATGTCGTTGGGGGAATCGAACACAGGACCTCTGGAAGAGCTCTTAACTCCTGAGCCACCTCTCCACCCCTCTCTCTCCCCCAAATAATATTTTCAATAGTCCAGATCCCCGGAGTAGCCTGGAGAAGTTGCCAGCCATTGCCCTAAACGTTAAGGCCTAATGTGCCTTCCTGGCTAGGATGTTCTCAGTATCAATATAGTTCACTCATCTGGGATTCCCAGGAACCACGGGTCTGACCGATGAACTCTTTACAACAAAGGGCAGACATGCTCCCTAAACAGCCTTAGTCAAGTCCTACATAGCCGGTTCAAAGATAACAGTCAGAGGTCACAATCAACATGACCTCACCAGAGTAACTGACTGCAGCCAGGGAAACAGTTTGCACGATGGCCCTTAGACCGTTAAGCATCTGTTCTTCATAGCATAGCCAAGCTGAGAATAAAGCTGCCTTCCCCAGCCTAAAACTCACAGAGATCTAATTGCCTCTGCCTTGAGAGTGCTGGATTAAAGATGTGTCTCCTAGGCTGACTTTGAACTCCTAAGAGGCCGAAGACCTCACTTCTAAAAGTATTGAGATTACAGGCAATGTGCCAACCATGCCCTGCTTAGGAAGCAATATTATTATTTTCATTTTAATTTTTTTTTAAAATTTTTTTGAGACAAGATCTCTTTGTAGGCTAGGCTAGCCTAGAACTCACAGAGAGCCATCTAGTCCCTGCCTCCCAAGTGCTGAGATTAAAGGTATGTGCTACCACACCCAGCCTTATTTTTGTTCTTTTGAGATAGGCTAACTCACGTGCAGCCTTTTGCCTGCACTTCCTGAGCACTAGAATTATATACAGGAAGTACTATGCTTGGCTTTTATAGAACTATATGCACGAACTATGTTTGGCTTTTCCAGACAAATTTCTCTTTTTTTTTTCTTTCTTTCTTTCTTTTCTTTTTCCAAGACAGGGTTTCTCTGTATAGCTCTGGCTGTCCTGGAACTCACTCTGTAGCCCAGGCTGGCCTCGAACTCAGAAATCTGCCTGCCTCTGCCTCTCAAGTGCTGGGATTAAAGGTATGCGCCACCACTACCCGGCCATCCTTGTGTTTTGCATGCCAGGGTTGTGTCCAACTCATGCTCCTTCTACTTCAGCCTCATTAGCATTTTCCATCAGCTTTCTGGTGACCTGGTTCTCTTATCTTGACTTTGCTTCTATTCCCTGTAGCACAACTGGGTGGTGTGTAGTCAGGTCTGAAGTCCAAGCTCTGTGCTGTCAGGTCAGTATCACTCCAAGACAAAATCTTCTGGAGCCCACCTGCCAGGCTCTGAGCTTGTCCCTTCTTTAGGAACTTGTGGCATTGTTATGGATCTGGACTGACATCTCTGAAAGTGACCTTGGTCCTGGTTTCTTCATAACTGCCAGGCAGCTGAAGGCAGGGGAGGAGCCCATCGAGACAGTAAGGAATCTGAACTTTGGGTAGGCCACCTCTTGCCCAGCTGGTACCTGTCAGTCCCTGTGACATCTTTTTTTTTTTTTTTAGGCTCACACTGAAGGGATTTATGTAGTAGAATGCCAGTGTAAGGATACAAATGTAAAGTTTTGAAATCCCTAAATAGATTCTGTCAGTTTCCCAGGGAGAGAGCCTCTGAGAGTAGGGTGGGACAGGAGCATCCCCCATACACATGGGGATGGAGCTGAGGTGGGCTTCTCTTCACGGTGATCCTTTTGGGAGGGTACCCTGGCCTTGATCTGTAGCCTTGATAAAATTCCCCAGGGCCTTAAATGTAGCACCAGAGCAGCAGAGTCTCCTGCCAGGAAGGGGGTAGCATTCTCTGGGGAAAATAAATGTCTCCATGGTAACCAGAGAAGATGGATGAAGAACTCAAAGGACCTCCTTGAGTTCTGCTACTGTTGCAGAAAACACGGTGATTGAGAGAATCCTGAGGAGACTGGAACCCCTTTATACCCAGAATGGGGCTTCTGAGCAGCCTGCTGGGCTCTAATTGGCAAAGATGACTTGACTTAGGGGGAAAGAAAAAATCTAATTTCTGAGGTGTGTCTTGCATGTCTTATTTGGGACCTCCTGCCCACGAACACAAATGACTGGGATAGTTCCCTCCATTCCCCACCCACTCAGAAGAGGCCCAGAGAATGAATGTTGCTATTCTTGCCTCTTGGAAAAGGAGGGAAAACCCAGGCTGCTGCATTCCTGCCCTCGTCAGCAAGACCTGGAGGCCACTTGGGACTCTTCCAACTGAGCTGGTCAGGGACAGAGGGAACCTTGAGGGCTGTAGCGGGTCCTCCTGGAGTCAGGTGGTGAGACAGCAGGTGAATATTTGTGGCAGAGAGGGCTTGTGTGCATGCTATAATTTATTCCCTCCCTCCTCTTTCCTGCAATCCAGATACATTCTCCCCTGTACTCCCTTTCTCTGCCCTTGTCAGGGACTCGCCTCTGCCTGCCCACTCACATGGGAATTCAGCTCTGTTCTTTCTCTTTTTAAAAAAGGCACAGACTACTTAATTCATTAGTTAATTTATGGGAGATGCTTGTCACAGCGCCCATGTTGAAGTAGGAGGATAACCTGCAGGATTTACTTCTCTTTCTTTCTCTTTCCTTTCTCCTTTTTTTTTTTCCTTAAAAAAAGAGTTACAGTTGGTTGTGAGCTCTCCAGCTCAAGATTTAATTCTTGCCTTTTATCATATGGGCCCCTGGGATCAAAATTGGGTGGCAGGCACTTTATGCTGGCTGGTTTATATCAACTTAGCATAAGCTGGAGTCATTTAGGGAGGGAGCCTTAGTTGAGAAAATGCCTAACTAGAAGGTTTGTGGGTAAGCCTGTGGTACATTCTCTTTTTCATCCCTCCCTCCCTTCCTTTCATGACAGAGTCTCTCTCTATAGCCGTGGCTCTTCTGGAACCCACATAGATTCTCCTGCCTCTCTCTCTCTCTTCCTCTTGCTGTCATTAAAGCCATGCACCGCCATGCCTGGCACAGTTCATTTTCTTGACCGATTATTGAGATAGGACTCCCTGGGCTGGAGATGTAGCAGGCTCTAGCAAGCCAGGAGGAGCAAGCCCATGACAGCAGCACTCCTCCATGGCTCTGTATCAGTTCCTGCCCTGACTTCCCTAGATGATGGCGTCCCAGGATGATGGATTACACACTGTAAACTGAAATAAGATGAAATGATCTGTTTGTCCCCAAGGTGGTCTTCTTTTCTTTCCTTCTTTTCTTTCCTTCTTTTCTTCTCTTTCTCTTTTTTCTTCCTTCTTCCTTCTTTCTTCCTTCCTTCTTCTTCCCCCCCCCCCCCCCGACAGAGTTCCTATATACCTCTGACACATAAGCTCCCATGAGACTTAGCTTTGCACAAACCTATTTTTTTTTTAAGTTTCATTTATTTCATGCATATGAGTACACACTGTAGCTGTACAGATAGTTGTGAGCCATCATCTGGTTGTTGGGAATTGACTTTTAGGACCTCTGCTCACTCTGGTCAGCCCACTCACCCCAGTCCCAAGGTTTATTATTATAAATAAGTACACTGTAGTTGTCTTCAGATGCAGCAGAAGAGGGTGTCAGATTTCGTTACTAATGGTTGTGAGCCACCATGTGGTTGCTGGGATTTGAACTCAGGTACTTTGGAAGAGCAGTCAGTGCTCTCACCAGCCCAGCACAAACCTGTGTTTGTGACTATCCTCAGGAAGTCAAGGTTGATTTTATGTCATGGCCACAAGAGTTAAAAAAGTGAAGCCAGCCACACTGGCCAGTCAGTGTCAGGTGCTGGAAGGCGCTGTACTTGCTGCTAGAGAATTGCTGTCTCAGGTTTGCCCAGCTATGACTCCTGAAAGTTACAACAGTGGACTGGCCTGATAAAGTACGTCCGCTAGGATGATGGCAAGAATGTTACGGGAGTGACTTTTTGTTGTTTTTGTTCCTTTTCTTTCCTCCTCCAAGATAGGGGTTTCTCTGTGTAGCCCTGGCTGTCCTGGAACTCACTCTCTAGACTAGAACTCAAAGATCTGTTTGCCTCTGCTAGGATTAAAGGAAGTAACATTTTGATTGGATCTAAGGCCAGCTTCACAAGATGGCACTTATTAAGAGGGCCAAGAAGCTGTGACTAGATAGGTCATCAGCCTTAGGGGAGAATCCCATATATTATCATGCTAAGCAGACATAGTATTACAATGACTCCTAATGACTTACTGCTATGCCTATGTGTCAGAGCACTTCCCAGCTCTCATCAGAGGGACTTCTCTTTGCAGTAGACAACAATTAGCACAGAAACCCAAAACAGGCCAAAGGTGTAGAGAACAAAAGACTGTGAAGTGTTCAACACTAAATTGGATATTTGTGTTCCACTCCAAGGCTCAGGGACCTTTGGAGAAGAGGAGAGGGACATTTGTAAGAGCCAGATGTGGCCGGGCAGTGGTGGTGCCTGCCTTTAATCTGGCTGTCCTGGAACTCACTCTGTAGACCAGGCTGGCCTTGAACTCAGAAATCTGCCTGCCTCTGCCTCCCAAGTGCTGGGATTAAAGGTTTGTGCCACCACTGCCCTGCTCAGAAAAAAACAACCTTGAAAGCTGTTTTCTAGGTCTGGTTATGTAGCTTAGTGACCGAGCATGGGTGTTACTCAGCACGGGTGAAGCCTCCTCTGTTCTGAGGCCAGCTGTTTTGTCTATCCTGTGGTCCCGCAGGCTGAGCCTTGCTTCAGGCCATCACAGTGGAGGCAGTTGACAGACATTTCTTAAAGCGTGGGTTAAAATAAATCTCTTCTCCTTTAAGACTGCTTCCCACAAGAAAATCCCCCAAACCCAACCCTAAACTCCCCCAAAGCCTGAGTTTTGTGGTTGAACATATAGGCCTTTAATCCCAGCGCTCAGGTGACAGAGGCAGGAGGGTCTTTGGGAGATCATGCCCAGTCTACATATTGAGCTCCAGGACTACTTAGAGACAGTGTTACACAGAGAGAGTCTGTCTCAAAACAAAAAGTGCCGCAGGCTGGCTGATCTGGGCCTTCCTCAACCCGCGGGAGAAACGGGGGTCCTAGTTAGGTCGACAAGATATAGGCGAAGAGATGATGGCAGAGATGACACATGAAGTACAGGATCTGAATGTATTTCTTAAAAAAGGCATCAGACTTTTACAGTCATTGCAAAAGAGAGATGGTAAATCTGGCAGCTCAATAGTTGAGGTACATCTGAGGCTATCTAAAACATACTGGGTCTAAAGCAGCAGCTATCTCCTCTGAACTGGTGCTGCATCCCCCGGGGCCAAGAGGACTGCGGATTGCGTGAATCTGAGCCTAGCCCGTCTAAGTTCTAGTGCGAGTCCTTCTGTGAGTCCATAGTGCTAGTCCTGCATGCGAGTCCAAGTCCAAGTCCTTCTCCTAGTCCTTGTACAAAGTGACAAGTAGGCTTAAGTAGCATACAGCAAGCAGGGCAGATGACAAGAGTCACGTAGGTAGGTGACAGTTACATCAAGGTCAGTGATCTTACTGACCAAGATCACGTATCTAGTTGTGAAGCGGGCGGAAGAGCAATGGTGCCCCTCCCTGCTGGGGCTAATTTGGTATTTCTATACTAATTCTATGGTTTTGTTGGAGACAATGACTAGGGTTCTGACCTAACACTTTTAGCTAATGTCTTTGAGTGGAAGCCCTTCATTACTTTCTAGTATGTAAAACATTTCTAGCTATTGTAAACTATTATTGTCCTAAGGAGTGTGCCTGATCCTTGTTTTTTCTAGCAAGGCTGTTTCCTTGAGAGAAATTACAAGTTATGGGAAGCTTGGTAATAAACCAGGATAGGTTGGTAACATTGTATTGGCCAGGAAACAATGTCCAATCTTAGCCATTTATGAATCATTTCTTGGGGTACCTTTGTGCCTAATTATGAGGGCATGTTGACGATTGGAAAGACTGATCTGGAACACGTCTGAGTTAGGAGATACCAGTGACTGTCTATCCAGGAGGCACAGAAATCCTTTTGGATTCTTATTGCCTCTTATCCTTAATCAGGATTTTACTCCCGATATTTTGGATGTGACTGGAGTGTGCGTGGCAAAAAAGAAAAAGAACAAGGCAGTGGTGGCACACGCCTTTAATCCCAGCACTCAGGAGGCAGAGGCAGGAAGATCTCTGAGTTGGAGGCCAGCCTGGTCTACAGAGTGAGTTCCAGGATAGCCAGGGCTACACAGAGAAACCCTGTCTCAAAAAAAGAAAACAAAACAACAAAACAAAACAAAACAAAACCAAAAAGAAAAAGAACAAACCAACCTGAGGCCCTGGGGAGGTGTCTCAGTGCTTGAGAACACATTCTGCTTTTTATTTATTTATTTATTTATTTGTTTTTTTTTTTTTTTTTTCAAGACAGGGTTTCTCTGTGTAGCCCTGGCTGTCCTGGAACTCACTCTGTAGATCAGGCTGGCCTCGAACTCAGAAATCCGCCTGCCTCTGCCTCCCAAGTGCTGGGATTAAAGGCATGCGCCACCACTGCCTGGCGACACATTCTGCTTTTTAGTGGTCTGAATTTGATTCCTAGCACCCACACCAGGTAACTCACAATCACCCTTGACTCCAGTCTCTGGCCTCCTTGGGCACCTGCATGTGTGTGCACATACTCAGTCACAGACATATAACTAAAGAAATAAAAATCTAACAAATATCATGCCTAAAAAAAGAAATATCCTGAACTGAAAGAACATCTAATTGTTTCTGATGTGTTTATAAAAAGATAAAGAGAGGAGGGGAAGGAGAAATTTACATGTAAATAAAGAAAATATCTAATAAAAAATATAAAAAAGGAAAAAAACAATCAAAAAAAAAAGAGGAGGGGATCTGTTTTGGTGGATTTGTGGTGAGGTGTGGGGAAGGGGGTTCCTCTGCAGGCCCAGGCTGAGGCGTCCCTTTCCCCCGAGGGACCAGCCACACCACATATAGTATAGAATAGAGTTTATTCAAGGCATGGGGAGAGGAGTCAAGAGGGTAGTAGAGACAGAGAAAGGCAGAGACAGAGAGACAGAGAGAGAGAGAGACAGAGAGAGAGAGAGAGAGAGAGAGAGAGGGAGAGAGAGACAGAGAGAGACAGAGAGAGACAGAGAGAGAGAGAAAGGGAGAGAGAGAGAGAGGAAGAGAGAGAGAGAGGAAGAGAGAGAGACAGAGAGAGAGACAGAGAGAGAGAGAGACAGAGAGAGAGAAAGGGAGAGAGAGAGAGACAGAGAGAGAGAGAGAAAGGGAGAGAGAGAGAGAAAGGGAGAGAGAGAAAGGGAGAGAGAGAGAGAAAGGGAGAGAGAGGAAGAGAGAGAGAGGAAGAGAGAGAGAGACAGAGAGAGAGACAGAGACAGAGAGAGAGACAGAGAGAGAGAGAAAGGGAGAGAGAGACAGAGAGAGACAGAGACAGAGAGAGAGACAGAGAGAGACAGAGAGAGAGAGAAAGGGAGAGAGAGAGAGACAGAGAGAGAGAGAGAAAGGGAGAGAGAGAGAAAGGGAGAGAGAGAGAAAGGCAGAGAGAGAGAGACAGAGACAGAGAGAGACAGAGAGAGAGAGAGAGGGAGAGAGAGAGAAAGGGAGAGAGAGACAGAGAGAGACAGAGAGAGAGAGAGAAAGGGAGAGAGAGAGAGAAAGGGAGAGAGAGAGAGGAAGAGAGAGAGAGAGGCCAGCCATGAGCATGTGGAGAGCGAGGTGGGGAAGGGGCAAGAGGACAGAGCTAGAGCAGGAAGGGAAGAGCAAGAACAAGAGGGGAGGGGGCAAGCAGCCCCTTTTATAGTGAGTCAGGCAGAGCTGGCTGTTGCCAGGTAACTGTGGGTGGAGCTTAGACAGAATGCTAACAGTTTCAGATTATTTTTAACAGTGGTAAAAGTGTGACTAACACAGATACACAGAACTAGAATTATAAAGACAGTTGTGTACCACCAATTTGGGTGCTGGGAATTGAACCTGGGTCCTCTAGAAGAGCAGCCCAGTGTTCCTAACTGCTGAACCATCTTTCCAGGCCTCCACATAGAGTTTTTTTTAAAAGGCTTTTTATTTTTTTTAATTTTAATTTTAATTTTAAGGATTTATTTATTATTATATGTAACTACACTGTTGCTGTCTTCAGACACACCAGAAGAGGGTGTCAAACCTCATTACAAATGGTTGTGAGACATCATGTGGTTGCTGGGATTTGAACTCAGGTCCTTTGGAAGAGCAGTCAGTGCTCTTAACCACTGAGCCATCTCTCCAGCCCCCAATTTTTATTTTTACTTTTTTGAGGTGAGGTCTTATTCTGTAGTCTATGTTGGTCTAGAACTCAGAAATTTGCCTGCCTCTGCTTCCCAAGTGCTGGGATTAAAGGGATATGCCACTACTGCCTGGCAGTTTCAGATATTTTAACAGTGGTAAAAGTGTGACTAACACAGATACACAGAATTGGAATTATATATACAGTTGTGAACCACCATTTGGGTGCTGGGAATTGAACCTGGGTCTTCTAGAAGAGCAGCCCAGTGTTCCTAACTGCTGAACCATCTCTCCAGGCCTCCACATAGAGTTTTTTAAAAGTTTTTTTTTTTTTTTTT
>NW_022196911.1:96351749-96355292 GCF_008632895.1 Mastomys coucha | reverse complement strand
TTTTTTTTTTTTTTTGAGGTGAGGTCTTATTCTGTAGTCCAGGCTGGCCTAGAACTCATGTTCCTCCCTCCTCAGTCTCGGGGCTGGGATTGTGGGGCTGGATGTGTGTGTCACCATGCTAGGCTTTGTCAGCATCCAGGGAGGAGTGCACAGCAGCTCGTTTACCGTGTTTCTCCTTTGGTGCATGTCTTAGCCAGGGTTTCTATTCCTGCACAGACATCATGACCAAGAAGCAAGTTGGGGAGGAAAGGGTTTATTCAGCTTACATATCCACATTGCTGTTCATCACCAAAGGAAGTCAGGACTGGAACTCAAGCAGGTCAGGAAGCAGGAGCTGATGCAGAGGCCATGGAGGGATGTTCCTTACTGGCTTGCTTCCCCTGGCTTGCTCAGCCAGCTCTCTTATAGAACCCAAGACCTCCAGCCCAGGGATGGCACCACCCACAAGGGGCCCTACCCACTTGATCACTAATTGAGAAAATGCCCCACAGCTGGGTCTCATGGAGGCACTTCCCCAACTGAAGCTCCCTTCTCTGTGATAACTCCAGCCTGTGTCAAGTTGACACACAAAACCAGCCAGTACAGTACAGATAACAAAGGCTGACACATTTGTCCTAAGACTTTCCAACACAACCCTGCAATGAGGGTGTGGCTTCTTCTTCTTCTGGCTACATAGGTTTTCTTTGGGTGCAGAGGTATCATAGGCAGCCTTTCTTGGGTATTTGCCGTATTTTTCAACCCTTTCCCCTTATTATCATCATTTCCGGATTTTCCCCTCCAGAGTGTGTTACACTGGTCCCTCGGGTTTTCTCCAGGTGAATAGCTCCAAGCAGGTTTTCCAGATAGACACATCTTTAGGTGCCTTCCCATCGGTCTGTAGGGACAGTGACTCACGTTGCCTCCAGCAGCCGCAGCTTAGGAGAGGAGAGAACCTTTTCCTCTTCCAATGAGTTCTCAAACTTCTTTCCCTTGGCTTCTGAGATCCTTCCCCTGATCTCTGCCGGGGTTTCTCAAGCCCGTAGTTTCTCACACTTAACCGATACATCCACTCAATGCCACACAACCGTCTCTTGCCACCATTTTATAGAGAGGGACACCAAAGGTTCAACATGTTCCTAGTAGAGAAAAAACTTAAGTTCAGGTGTGGTGAAACATGCCTTTGATCCCAGCATTTAGGAGACAGAGCCATGCAGATCTCTGAGTTCAAGGTCAATCTACAAAGCAAGTTTCAGGACAGCTAAGCTTAGGCAGTGAAGGACTTGGAAAACAGAAAGCTGGTGATGATGTAGTAGGTAAAGGGGGCCATGTTCCAGCCCCAGAAAGCAGCAGAATTCAGTAGCTTCAGCTGAGGTTCTGGCTCTAGAGACAAAAATAGAAGGGACGACTGGGACGATTGATGCTGATTAGCTGGAGCTCAGAAATTAGCAGTGATTAAGAAGAGACCAGCATCACTGAGGTGACATCTTCTGGGAGGTATTTTCTGAGATCACAAAGAAGCTGTGTTCCAGAGACAGCCAAACCTGTACTTCGTGCTGCAGCTGGACTTGGCAATGTGTAAGAATCACCCACGTGGTACTGGTTTTGACAGCATGAAGGGGTCAAGGAGAGCAGCTGAGGCTTGGCACTGTGGGAGGCCAGGGATGGCCACTGGTGAAGGTGCAGTTTATCGCCCAGGATTGAAGAGGTCATCAGCAGCAGTGGAGTGGAGTCTAGAGCGCTACTGAGGTCAGAGCTGGAGAAGGGGTGCCAGACCTTTAAAGGAGTCCAGAAGATCTTGTGTAGATTCCAAACATTGAAACAAGAAGCTGTAACACTGAAGTTGCCTTGGCGACCCTAAGATGTTAGAGATGCCAGAGCGACGGGCTATCTGTTGTGGAAAGCTGCTAACAAGGAGTGGAACCAGCCCAGGAGAAAGAAGTTTGTGCAGTCAACAAAGGTGAAGAAGGATTGGAGGTCTGAAGACCTCTTTGACGTCAGACATAGAGATGCAGAGTTTGGAGTTTGCCCAGCTGGTTTTGTCTTGCTTTGGGAATTACAGTTAAGTGACTGGATGAGTCCCAGAAGAGACTTTGAACTTTGGACTTTTAACATTGTTGAGACTGGTATAGACTCTGGGGACTTTTGAAAGTTGGGCTAAATGTATTTTGCACTATGCTATGTTTAGGTATGGTCCCCATAGACTCATATGTTTGAACAAACCTGTGGAGACCAGGGGGTGAAATGTGGTGATTTGAATATGCTTGGCCCAGGACACCTTGGTAATAATGGACTGAACCTCTGAACTTGTAAGCCAGCACCAAGTACATGTTGTCCTTGTATGAGTTGCCTTGGTCATAGTGTCTGTTCACAGCAGTAAAAACCTAAGACAGGACAGTTTTGTGTCAACTTGACACAAGCTGGAGTCATCAGAGAGGAGGGAGGCTCAATTGAGAAACGCCTCCATAAGATTGGGCTATACACAACCCTGTAGGGCATTTTCTTAACTAGTGATTGATGGGGGGGGGGTGGAGGCCCAGCCCATTGTGTGTGGCACTGTCTCTGGGCTGGTGGTCCTGGGTTCTATAAAAAAGCAGGCTGAGCAAGCTACGAGGAGTTAGCCACCCCTCCATGGCCTCTGCATCAGATCCTGTCTCCAGGTTCCAGCCCTGCTTGAGTTCCTGTCCTGACTTTCTTTGATGATGAACAGTTCTGTGGAAGTATAAGCCAAATAAACCCTTTCCTGCCCAAGTTACTTTGGTCATGGCAACCCTAACTAAGAAATGTACAGATCTGTGTGTGTGGGTTAGTCAAGGGCATCTATAGAGAAAATAAAGTAATGCTTACTAGAACTAGGAGAGAGAGAGGAAGGGCGAGTCAGTGTTTAATGGTTATGGAATGTCAAGGGTTCTCTGTCTCTCTCTCTCTCTCTCTCTCTCTCTCTCTCTCTCTCTCTCTCTCAGTTGCTGTAAAGAGACATCATGACCAAGGCAACTCGGAAGAAAGCATTCACTTGGGGGATAGCTTACACTGTTTCTGGGGATTAGCCCATTATTGTCCGCTCTTTGCCGGCAAGAAGCCCAGATCTGCTGGATCTCTCCGGGGCTGAGCAGGATGGTGAGTGTTGGTGACCCAAGCTGGGAGTCTTTTTGAAGCAGGAACTCACTTTAATATGACAGCAGTTTGCTTATATAGACAGGGCAAGGAGGAGGGGATAGAAGTATGGGGTGAGATGACATATAGGGTGGCGTGAGATGACGAGGGATGTGGCGTGATCTCGCTGGGCAGAGGCAGTCTCATTCAGGTCGGTAGGTCGTGCTGAGTCATTCTCAAGCGGAAGCAAATGATAAGTCTTGAAAATTGAGCCAGGCTTGGGTTCATCTTCAAGGCCCAAACCAAGGCCAAGTAGGGCCCAACACATTATCATTTGGGGAGTGTAGTGGCATGTAGGCATGGTGTTGGGGGAAATAGCTGAAAGTGAGAGGTGAGAGTGTTACATTTTGATCTTTGGGTGGGGGGAGGGAGAGAGAGAGAGAGAGAGAGAGAGAGAGAGAGAGAGAGAGAGAG
>NW_022196911.1:96341712-96351739 GCF_008632895.1 Mastomys coucha | reverse complement strand
GAGAGAGAGAGAGAGAGAGAAGGAGGAGGAGGAGAGGAAGAGGGAGAGGGAGTGTGGGGAGCCGCAGCTGCCACCCTATATACATATATACTGAATACCTGGTCTCTGGCCAAAGCAGAGAGCATTGATAATCAAGCCCTTAGCTGGTGAAGCTGAGTGCCTCCAGTTTGTGATGCAAGCTGATATGAATTTCCTGCAGCCTATTATGCTTTGCCACGTAGCTGATGCTGATTGGGACCAGGAAAAGTATTTAACCTGAGAAGGCTGGAGACTACTAGATTCTACTAGAGAGAGGATTATTATGAGCCAGGCGGTGGTGGCGCACGCCAGTAGTCTCGGGAGGCTGAGAGAGAGATTATAGAGATTAGAGAGATTATAGAGATTAGAGAGATTATTAAGAAGAAGTAAAAATAAAGGTTCCTGAATAAAATCTGCTTGGAGAAGGGCTCATGTTTGCCTCCTTATTTCCGCTGGATCAAAAGGCAGCTTACAAAGGAGGAGAGGGAGAGGGAAGAAAGGGAGGAGAGGGAGGGAGAGGGAAAGGGAGAGGAAGAGGGAGAGGCAGAGGGAGAGGCAGAGGCAGAGGGAGAGGCAGAGGCAGAGGGAGAGGCAGAGGCAGAGGGAGAGGGAGAGGGAGAGGGAGAGGGAGAGGCAGAGGGAGAGGGAGAGGGAGAGGGAGAGGGAGAGGGAGGAGAGGGAGAGGGAGAGGGAGAGGTTGGGTTTGGTGTGAACTTTCAAAACCTCATAGCTGACTTCCATTGACACACCTCCTCCAACAAGACCACAACTCCTAATTCTTCCCAAACAGTTCCACCAACTGGGAGGGGAGACTAAACATGAAACACATGAGCCTGTAGGAGCCATTGTCATTCAAACCACCATAGAGGGCAAGAGGACAGTTCCCAGGAATTGGTTCTCTTCTACCATTTGGGTCCTGGTAGTCTGGTGGTCTAATTTAACACCTCTATCCACTGAAGCATTTCTCCAGTCTCTCTACCTTGTTCTTTTTGTTTTATTTATTTTATTTTTTTAAAGATTTATTTTATTATTTTATGTATATGAGTACACACTGTAGCTGTACAGATGGTTGTGAGCCTTCATCTGGTTGTTGGGGATGGACTTTAGGACCTCTGCTCGCTCTGGCCCAAAGTACACAGTAGCTGTCTTCTGATGCACCAGAAGAGGTCGTCTGATCTCATTATGGGTAGTTGTGAGCCACCATGTGGTTGCTGGGATTTGAACTCAGGACTTTTGGAAGGACAGTCAGTGCTCTTACCCGCTGAGCCATCTCACCAGCCCTTTTTGTTTTATTTTTAAAATTTATTATTATTGTTGTTGTTGTTGAGAAGGATCTTCCAGTAGCCAGGCTGCCTGGCCATTGAGCCCCAGGGATCCACCATTTCTGCATCTGCTGGGATTGCAAACACATGCCCTGCACTGGCTCTTTATACATAGGTTCTGAGGATGGAGCTCAGGTCTGTATCATGAAAGCACTGTAATGACCGGGCCGCCTCCCAGCCCCAGAAGGTTCAGTTTGGCTGCTAAAAAACAAAGTAATGATGGTGGGTGTCTCAGGGTTTCTATTCCTGCCCAAAGCATCATCACCAAGAAGCAAGTTGGGGAGGAAAGGGTTTATTCAGCTTACACGTCCACGTTGCTATTGTCCACCAAAGGAAGTCAGGACAGGAACTTAACACAGGACAGGAACTTGGAGGCAGGAGCTGATGCAGAGGCCATGGAGGGGTGCTGTTTACTGGACTGCTCCCCTGGCTTGCTCAGCTTGCTTTCTTATAGAACCCAGGACTACCAGTCCAGGGATGGCCCCACCCACAATGAGCCCTTCCCCCTTGATCACTAATTGAGAAAATGCCTTACAGCTGGATCTCATGGAGGCATTTCCTCAAGGGAGGCTCCTTTCTCTGTGATAACTCCAGCCTGTGTCAAGTTGACACACAAAACCAGCCAGTACAATAGGGAAAATGATCTCAGCACGTAGGCAACTGAGGCAGGAGGACTGCCATGAGTTTCAAGCCAGAACCAAAAAAACAAAAAACAAACAAACAACCCCCCCCCCCAAAAACCTGCATTGTCTCGAAAGACAAAAATAAATTGGGAATGGTGGAGCACGCCTTTAATCCCAGCACTTGGGAGGCAGAGGCAGGCGGATTTCTGAGTTTGAGGCCAGCCTGGTCTACAGAGTGAGTTCCAGGACAGCCAGGGCTATATAGAGAAACCCTGTTTTGAAAAACACAAACAAAAACAGAAAAATCCAACCAACCAACCAAACAAAAAATCCCACCAAAACTAAAACCCCAGCTAACCTGGATGTGGTGGCCATACTTGTTTCATTTTGTTCCTGTGACCAAGGTCATGATCAAAACTCAGTTAGGGGAGGAAAGAATTTTGTTCCCACTTTTAGGTCATAGTCCATCACTGAGTTGAGATCGTCAGGAGCAGTAGCACAGACTTGAAGGACTACCCACTGAGGAATTCTGCTTACTGGCTTTCTCACAAGTTCATGCGTAACTAGCTTTTTTAAAGATCCCAGGACCACCTGTCCAGAGGGATGATGCTGTCCACGGTGGGCTGGGTCCTCCCGCATCAGTGAACAATCATGACTATTCCATCTCTCCAACTGAAAGGCCTACAGGCCAATCTGACATTGGCAGTTCCTTTTATGGGCCCAGAGGCTGGGTCAAGACCACACAGTTAAGGCAAACTAGCACAGTGAGTCCAGGCCAGCCTGGCTTTCATGAGTCTCCGTCTCAAATCCCTGCAAAAGCCAGGTGTGGTGGGGCATGCCAGTAATCTCAGGCTCCATGTTGCTATGAATTTGAGGATAGCCTGGGCTATAATTTGAGAATAACCTGGGCTACAGAGTGTGACCCTATTCCCCAAAACCAAAACATTGGGGCTGGAGAGACATCTCAGTAGTTAGGACATGTAGCGCTTTTGCAGAGGACCCGAGTGTTTGTTTCCTAGTACCCACATTGGGTGACTCATAATTTATGGTGGTTTGAACAGAAATGGCCCCAGAGATTCATGTGTGTGAATTCTTGGCTCATAGGGTGTGGCACCTTGTTGGAAGAACTATGTCACTGTGGAGGAACACACGCGCGCGCGCGCGCACACACACACACACACACACACACACACACAAACACACACACAAATACCCCCATCTCTCTCTAAACAATTAAAAATAATAAAAAATTAACTTTAAAACACTAAAAAAAATTATCCAAACATATAAACAAAGCTCAAAACTAAACAAAGACTTTATCGTGGCACATTTTATGTTGTACTTTACAGTACATACATAGTTCAGGTAGTTACCCAGTGAAACTTCTGTTTCAAATCCAACCTGCTCCAGCATCTTTCTCTTCCCATGCGTCACTGTTGCAACCCATGGCAACTCTGTTACCTTGGAGACAACACCCTGGACCAGCAGTTCTCAACCTTTAGTGTAGTTCCATCATGTTGCCTTGACACCCAACTATACAATTATTTTGTTGCTACTTTATAACTGTGCCACACACATACTCGTCTACTCCAGTCACATCCAAAATATCGGGGATAAAATCTTAATTAAGGATAAGAGGCAATAAGGATCCAAAAGGAGTTCTGTGCCTCCTGGAGATTCAGACAGTCGCTGGTATCTCCTAACTCAGACCTGTTCCAGATCAGTCTTTCCAATTGTCAACACACCCTCATAATTAGGCATAAAGGTACCCCAAAAAATGATTTGTAAATGGCTAGATTGGGCATTGTTTCTTGGCCAATACAATGTTACCAACCTATTCTAGTTTAATACCAAGCTGTCCATAACTTGGAATTTCTCTCAAGGAATCTGCCTCGCCAGAGCTAGCAACAGAGGTCTAGCACATTCCTTAGGCTAATAGATAGTTCACAATAGTTAGAAATGTTTTGCATACTAGAGAGTAATGAAGGGCTTCCACTCAAAGACATTAGCTAAAAGTGTTAGGTCAGAACCCTAGTCATTGTCTCCAACAAAACCATAGAATTAGTATAGAAATACCAAATTAGCCCCAGCAGGGAGGGGCACCATTGCTCTTCCGCCCGCTTCACAACTAGATACGTGATCTTGGTCAGTAAGATCACTGACCTTGATGTGTCACCTGCCTACGTGACTCTTGTCATCTGCCCTGCTTGCTGTATGCTACATAAGCCTGCTTTTCACTTGGTGCGGAAGGAGAAGGACTTGGACTCGCATGTAGGACTAGCACTAGAACTTAGATGGGCTAGGACTCAGATTCATACAATCCGCAGTCCCCCAGGCCCAAGCGCTCTGGGCCTGGGGGATGCAGCACCAGTCCAGAGAAGATAGCTGCTGTTTTAGATGGCTTCAGATGTACCTTAACTGCTGAGCTGCCAGATTTACCATCTCTCTTTTGCAATGACTGTAAAAGTCTGATGCCATTTTTAAGAAATACATTGAGATCCTGTACTTCATGTGTCATCTCTGCTATCATTTCTTTGCCTACGCCTTGTCGACCTGACTAGGACCCCCGTTTCTCCCACGGGTTGAGGGAGGCCCAGATTGGTCGGCCTGCGGCATAACTGTAATTTTGCTACTGCTAAGAATTGTAGTGTTTTAAATATCTGATATCTAGGCTATCTGATATACGACCCCTGTGAAAGGCTCATTTGATCCCCAAAGGGGTGAATACTGCTGCCCTAGACCCTCACTTCCTACCCCATATCCAATGGGTTAAGAACACCCTGGCCTCCCCTTGCATAGTGCTCTGGCCTGGCTGTTTTCTGGCTCTCACTGGGGTTCCAGAAGAGTTTCCCAGTTTCCTCCTGTGTTTCTCTGCTCCCAGCCCTGCTCTCCAGTGTCTGACTCTTCCATAGCAACCAAAGTCCTCCCCTTGTTCTGTGGGACACCTGTGACACTTCACTCTTTGTCTTTTTTTAAAAAATTATTTAACATGCATCAGTGTTCCACCTGCATGCATGCCTGTGTGTGTGTGTGTGTGTGTGTGTGTGAGGGTGCTGGAAGCCATGAGTTGCCATGTGGGCTCTGGGAACTGAAGCCTGACCCTTCAGAAGAGCATCTAGTGCTCCCAACTGCAGAGTCATCTATCTTACCAGCCCTCCCTGTCTTTTCTTGATGTGGTCCATCAGCTCTGGGTTCTGCTTATCTCCATCTTCTGCCCCTATCCTTATGTCCCAGGTACCAGAACATTCCTGTAACATCCTCAGCCTGGGATGGAACACATATTTGGTTCTTTCTCAAAGTCTTTTTTAAAAAAAGATTTATTTTATTTATTTTATGGGTATGAGTACACTGTAGCTGTACAGATGGCCGTGAGCCATCATATGTGTGGCTGCTGGGAATTGAACTCAGGACCTCTGCCGGCCCCGCTTGCTCCCGCCCCGCTTGCTCCTGCCCCACTCGCTCCGGCTGCTGTCTTCAGACACACCAGAACAGGGCATCAGATCTCATTACAGGTGGTTGTGAGCCACCATGTGGTTGCTGGGATCTGAACTCAGAAACTTCGGAAGAGCAGTCAGTGCTCTTACCCGCTGAGCCATCTCGCCAGCCCCCAAGGTTTTGCCTTTTCATTGAAGCTTTTCCTATCTATCTATCTATCTATCTATCTATCTATCTATCTATCTATGAATGAGACTGTGTCTACTATATAGACCAGGATGGCCTAGAACTTAGAGAGTTCCACCTGCTTCGGCCCCCTGAGTTAAATACGTGCACCACCATGCATGGTCTGATCATTCAGTTTTAACTGTGCTTTTCAAACCTCTCCCCCTGTCAGTTCACATTCCCTTCTCTGTCTTCCCCATCCTTCTCCTCTCCTTACAAACACAACTTCCTTATTTATTTAGGCAGCTGGCTAATGTGCTTACTCCCCTGCTCCCTCTCTGGAATCTACCACTGTGTTACTGATGTTCAGGTAGGCTTAGATCTTTCTTATCTAACTGCTGAGCCATCTCTCCATCCTCTGTCCTCCACCTTTTTTAAAAAATTTATTTTATTTATTTTATGTATATGAATACACTGTAGCTGTACAGATGGCCATGAGCTATCATGTATGGGGCTTCTGGGAACTGAACTCAGGACCTCTGCCAGCCCTGCTCGCTCTGGCCCTGCTTGATCTGGCCCTGCTCGCTCCTGTCTGCTTGCTCCTGTGTAATTCACTGTAGCTGTCTTCAGACGCACCAGAAGAGGGCGTCAGATCTCATTACAGATGGTTGTGAGCCACCATGTGGTTGCTGGGATCTGAACTCAGGACCTTCGGAAGAACAGTCAATGCTCTTACCCGCTGAGCCATCTCGCCAGCTCAGTCCTTCACCTTTTTATGTAGCTAAGGATGACTGTGCTGGATTTCTTTTTAAATGTCAACTTGATATAAGCTAAAGTCATCTAAGAGGAGGGAATCTCAACTAAGAAAATGCCTCCATAAGATCAGGCTATAGGCCGGGCAGTGGTGGCACACACCTTTAATCCCAGCCCTTGGGAGGCAGAGGCAGAGGCAGGTGGATTTCTGAGTTTGAGGCCAGCCTGGTCTACAGAGTGAGTTCCAGGACAGCCAGGACTACACAGAGAAACCCTGTCTTGAAAAACCAAACCCCCCAAAAAAAAAAAAAAAAAAAAAATCAGGCTATAGGTAAGCTTGTAGGGCGTTTTCTTAGTTAGTGCTTAATGAGGGAGAACCCAGACCATTGTGGCTTCTACTCCTGGGCTGGTGGTTATAGGTTCTTCTTATTTTTTGATTATTTTATTTTATTATTTTATGTGTACAGGTGTTTGTATATCTGAGCAGCATATGCATGCAATACCCCCAGAAGCCACAAGAGGGCACAAGATCCTCAGGGATGACAGATGGTTGTGAACCACCATATAGGTATTGGGGATAAAATCCAGGCTCTTAACCACTGAGCCATTGTTTCAGCTTTTGTTGTTGTTGTTTTTTTGTTTTGTTTTGTCTTTTTTTTTTTGAGACAAGATTTCTCTCTGTAGTCCTGGCTGCCTGGAACTCAGAGTTCTGCCTGTCTTTGTTTCCCAAGTGCTGGAATTAAAGGAATGGACCACCACTGCCCAGTGGTCCTGGGTTCTATAAGAAAGCACGCTGAGCAAGCCAGGGGGCAGCAAGCCAGTAAGCAGCACCCCTCCATGGCCTCTGCATGCTCCTGCCTCTAGGTTCTTGTCCAGTCCTGTCCTGACTTCCTTTGATCATGAACTAATGATGTGGAAGTGTAAGGTCAAATAAATTTCTTCCTCCCTAAGTTGCTTTGGTCATAGTGTTTCATCACAGCAATAGAAGCCCTAACTAAGGCAATGACTTTGAACTTAAAAAAAATCTTTACTTGTATTTGTTTGTATGTGTTTGTGCCTGAGTTTACCTGTGTTGTGTGTGTAGGTTCCTGCAGAGGCCAGAACATGTCAGCTGTCCTGGATCTGGCACCACAGGTGATTGTGAACCCTTCGGATTGGGTGCTGGGAACCCAAATGAGGTTCTCTGAGAGAGCCAAGCACGTATCTGGGGAGCCATCCCCCCAGTCTTGACCTTAAGCTTCTGATCCTCTGGTCTCTACTTTCTGAGACCTGGGGTTACAGGCCTGTACAAATCATACCCAGTTTATGTAGTCTTTTTAAAAAGGATCTATTTATTTATTTTATGCATATAAGTACACTATAGTTGTCTTTAGATCAGAAGAAGGTGCCAGATCTCATTACAGATGGTTGTGAGCCACCATGTGGCTGCTGGGAATTGAACTCAGGACCTCAGAAAGAACAGTCTTAACCACTGAGCCATCTCTCCAGCACCCAGTTTATGTAGTCTTAATGACTGAGCCCAGGCTGAACTTTAGACCTGGTAGGCAAGCTCTCTACCAACTGTGCTCTAACAAAGTCCAAATATTTCCACATCATTTGTATGTAAGGTCTTGAGAAATGCCAAACACGTGTGACTTAAAGAGCATTGTTTAGGTAAACACCCCAGGATCTGTGTGTAGGTAGCAATCCCAGGCCTCTTAGATTTTATTCAGTTCTTATTTCTGGCTGTCTCAGAGACTTCTTCCCAGGCATATCCCTGATCTCCCTGCTCCCAGGCTTTCCAGTCAGCCGATGACATCATCATCCTCACATACCCACCCCCCCCACCCCGTGACTCTGAGACATGGGGTGTCCTGCCACCCCATCTCCTGTCTCACACACTGTCCTCCTCACCTAAGGACTGTGGTCACACGTTCTGGGCCCAAAACTCAAGGACTCACACTTGAATTCTCAAGTGACTTTCCCTTGTGATCTAGATTTGATATCTCCTGAATTACCACGGCCTTTGATTCTGGGGGTAACCCGACTCCAAGTTCAGTTTGAAGGCCACCCTTATGTCTTTTCCTTTCTGTATCCTCTGGAGCCCTAGCTGTAACCTGTTTAGCTCAACCCAAGGGGAATTTAAAATTTCAGGGTCATAGAACAGGCGCCCTTCCCGCAGCGGCCACACGATGGCAGCAAAGACCGGGTTTGGAGACTGGATACCTCCTGCCTGAGCCTAGCGGTCAGCTGGCAACTACTGGGGCTCCAGAGGTGTGTGGCACAGTCCTCTCTCTAAGGCTGGGGGGACTTTAGGGCTGGCCCAAGGGCATCAAGCATGGAGTTGTGTGTCTGTGGACCGGCCAGGAAAGTTGAGACAAATATCCACATACTGGTTGTACTGTCTGTCTTTCTCACTCCCTGTGGTTTTCCCGTGTATGCATGTGTGGGTGTGTGTATGTATGATGATTCCAGGTCCACGTACATTCTCTTCCTTTCTAGAATTCTATGGCTGAGCGTGGGACAGGAGGATGCCCTGAATGTCAGATGGCCCCGCTCCCATAGAGGACCCTTTCTGTTCGTTTCCCCCATCAGTAAAACCAATTCAGCTTAGCAATTAATTCTTGCTCAGCAGGTGAGGATGCTTGGTATCAAGCTTGAGGATCTGAGTTCGATTCTGACGACCAACATGATGAAAAAGAACACACACACACACACACACACACGCACTTATACACTCACGTGCACCCACGTACATACTATAATGAAAATGTAGGAAAATTTCTTGTCGAGTGACCTGGGATTAGCATTTTGTACCTCTGGGGGCAGCTTCCTACCTGTGCAGGGAGGGGGTTGCTCCTCTGGATGACGGTTGTTCGGCATTGCTCGAGTGACAAACGGCCCCGCAGCTGCCAGCATCTCGCCCCGGTTACTACTGAGGCCCGGATCGCTCCAGAGTTGATAGAGTAACCTCCTACCTGAGGTTGGGAGGCAGTTATGCCGCAGGGCCAGCAGGGGGTGCTGCGCTCTCTGCACCTGGCATTGGGTTCTCCAGTGGGGTTGTCTTAGTCCGAATGGATCTCGGTAGGTTCGATTGGGATGCAGTGGGTAGCGCCTGTGGGTACTGACACAGCTTGCAACTGATGGCCAGTGTTCTGGGTGGCGATTGTGGGTTTACCTGCAATCATTGACTCCTCTAGTGTTAAAGCGCCAAGTGTCAGGCACGGCGCTGGGAACAAAGCTGTTAACAGGTGCACATCCGGTTCCATGGTTGTAGATCCCCAGGTGACAGGGATTACACAGGGCTCTGAGGGAGTTCAGGGGAGGGGCAAGGTAAGGTGACAACCAGGAAGGCATGGGGAGCCTGGGGTGGCGGGACTGTACTGGAACTGAAAGTGAACAAGAGATTCAGAGGATGACTCTCCTTAGGCACTGGCCTGAGGGATGTGGAGACTGCTCAGAATCTAGGACTAACCTACTGCAGGTAGAGTGTGTAGAGGGGTGGGAACATACCAGGCCTGGAATGAGCAGGGTCCTAGGAGCTCAACTCCAAGTGCCGGAAGGGATCGTGTCCCCTCTTGTCCTCTCTGGGAAGGTCCTTGGACTGTGTGGGAAGAAGGAGACTAGACAGAAGTGCAGTGGGAGCTGAAATCATCCACCACAGTCCAGGGGAACCGAGGGAAGAGGCTGATGGGAGAGAGAGAGAGAGAGAGAGAGAGAGAGAGAGAGAGA
>NW_022196911.1:96341355-96341702 GCF_008632895.1 Mastomys coucha | reverse complement strand
GAGAGAGAGAGAGAGAAAGAGTTGGTGTGGGGGAGCACAGCAGGGTGGCAAAGGATGCTCTGAGCCCCAGGTGAGTCAGGGGAAGTGTGGGGTAGTGGGGAGGGGAAAATGAGGACCATTTCTTACTATTATGAAGAGCAAGGCACCCTGGTCAGGGAAAGGAGCGGGCGGGGGCGGGGATGGGGCGTGTCATCTTCTACCTCTTGCCCGGGTCAGAGAGCAGGAGTTGAAGGCACCTGGATCATTGGAAACCATTTCAGGTCCCTTATCAGACGGGGAAACTGAGGAAGGGGAGTCCACTCTCCCAGACTGAATTCTTAGTTCTTGCTGGCATTTTTTTTTTTTTT
>NW_022196911.1:96323972-96340902 GCF_008632895.1 Mastomys coucha | reverse complement strand
GATGGTTGTGAGCCACCATGTGGTTGCTGGGAATTGAACTCAGGACCTTTGGAAGAGCAGTCAGTGCTGTTAACCACAGAGCCATCTCTCCAGCCCTTGCTGGCACATTTTAAAATGCAAGCATAGACTTCTAGGAGCTGGTCAGGAATATGTCTATCAGTACCGTCCTCTCCCAGTACCTGCTAATGCTGAGTACTTCTGGCCCCATCTCTCTCCCATGAGCGGCACTGAGATCCATGGACCTCTTGACTGTGTGTTTGTGTGTGTGCCCATGCGTGCGCATGTGTGTGGAGGCCAGAGGACAATCCCATCTGTTTTTCCTCAGGCGCTGTCCACCTTGTTTCTTGAGGTAAGGCTACTCATTGGTCTGTGACTCGTGAGTAGGCTGGCTGGCCATCAGACCTGAGGAGTCCACCCGTCTCGTCGTCCTCAGCCTTGGGATTCCAAGTGATTGCCCCGTACTTGACTTTCTGCATTTCCTCTACAGGGGAGAGAATGGAGGTTCAGAGAAGTTAAGTGGCAAAGCCAAGGTCTTAGAGTGAGCAAGGTCACACCCAGAGCCTGGCTCCACAGTGCTCTTCCACCTGCTTGGAAGGCCATGTCTGCTATGGTTCTGCTGGCTAGGCAGGGTGAGGGCTGCCCCGGGGGGGCAGGGGTAGAGTTCTGCCTGTGTGTAGAACTCCTACCTACAACAGTGGTTCCCCATTACCCTGGAGCTGGGACAGAACCCTTCCACCTGGTGCATTTTCCAGCTCTGGAACCTCAGTTTACCTCAGTCCCCTCTATCTCCAGCCTCAGCTACCCCTTCTCTGTGCCACCCTGTGTCCCTGCCACTTGGTCCTCTTTCAGCAACTTGCTGTCATATGTCACCCCTGGCTTCTGTAGGTGCCGCGTGACATCAGCAAGGTGAGTGGCCACGGCGCTGCCTGACGATGCTCTCCATCCCTCTAAATATGCCTTATTTTCCCCTTGGAGTCCTGTCTGGGTATTTTCCCTCCACCAGGCAGGTGCTGGGGGGTTGGGACCGCATTGCCCTTTTCTAGGGTTTCTCCTACGTCTAGCAGAACATCTTCAGTGGTGCTCACGTGGTGTGGGGTGGCTGGTCTTAGTTGCCACCTTGAAACGCCTGGGAAGAAGGAGCTTCAATTGACGAGTTGTCTCCATCAGAGTGACCTGTCTGTGCCTGCTTCTGTGAACCCTTAGGGGATGGTTCCCCAAGGACTGAGCTCCTTGATGCGCTTTCTAAAATGACCACCAGGTGGCAGCAGAGGCCAAGAGTCGGCGATCAGACCAGATGCTCTGTGTGCCGGCAGGGGGCGCTACTGCCTTTCGGACGCAGAGCGCCTAGGGCACCTGCTGTGGGAGCAAGGGAGGCTCAGGCCAGGGGAAGGCTGGGTGATCCCTAACTCACTTCATTTGTGCAGAGAGTGGTGAGTCCTGCTTTATGGACCTCACAGGCCGACTGTGAAGGGTGCTCTGCCTCCCAGGCATGAACGATCGCCGGGAAGGAACTGTGAGGCTGTGGTGCAATAAGGCTTTGCTAGTGGGCACCTACATTTGAATTCCATACAATTTCCCCAAGTTATAAAAATACCTTGAACTCAGTCAGGATGTAGCTCACTGGCGGATTACTTGCCCAGCATGTTAAAGGCCTCAGCATAACAAAAACAGAAACAAATGTCCCCAAATCGGAAAATATTCTTCCTTTGATGTTTTAAGAGAATGACTGTCTGATGCTGGAGTGTTCAAGGTGGTAATCGGCATTCAGGGGATGGAGCGAGGAGGTAGGAAGTGCAGGGCTAGCTGGGGCTACACCATACCTTGTTCTCAATAAGCAACAACAAAAGAAACCGCTCAAACAAAAGCTGGGCTTATTGGTAATTTCCTGTAGCCGGTAGGACTTGAGAGGGTTAGCTGAAACGCTGGATCTCCTGAATTTGAGGCCAGCCTGAACAGTACAGAAAAGACCCTTACCCCCTTTTAAAAGATGAACTATCAAAAATGTAAAAAAAAATCACTTTGTTTTATTCATTTATTTTTACATGTGTGGATGTTTTCCCTGTATGTATGTCGGTGCCCTCGGAGGCCAGAAGAGCGTGTCAGATCCCCTGGAATTGGCCTTGCAGGCAGCTGTAAGCTGCTCTGTGGTTACTGGGAATAGAACCCTGGTGGTCCTCTGCAAGAGCAGACAGTGTTCTTCTTAACTGTTGAGCTCTAGCTTTGCAAAAATGATTTTTTAGCTGTAGGGTGACCTTGGCTCCGTGAAGACCGAGACCAGGGCTGGCCACACTGTAGGTACTCAGGTAGACCAGATCCCCCAGTAAGGCCTCCTGAGCCTGCAGTCACGGCTGCTGGTTGTGTCTCCGCACCTTGTGCTCGGCCTTAGCCGCTCTTCCCTCACGGGGCAGCCCTGTTTTCACCATCGAGAGAGGTCCACTCTCATCTCTCTCTAAAAATGCATAAGACAGAAGGCAGTTACTGTTGGCTATAGAGTTCATGAGATATTTTATTTTTATTCGAAAAATTATCTTTTGAGATAGTGTATCTCATAGTTCAGGCTGGCCTTGAACTCACTATGTAGCAGAGGATGACCTTGAACTTCTCACTCTTCTGCCTCCACCTCCCAAAGTTCTGGGAGGACAGATGTGTCCTCCTTCGAACTTTTAGGTGGTGCTGGGGAGCCAACCCAGGGCTTCGGAAACGGAGGGCACTGGGTTACCAACTGACCGACATCCCCAGTCCGAGTTCATGAGTTTTGTCAAATGTTCGCACCTAGGGAGTCACCACTTCGGCCGAGACAGAGAACACAGTCAGTCTTGATTAAAAATACAAATGAAACCCAAATGAAATCTCTCAGAGGTAAAACGGGTGGAGTGTCCCAGTCCCAGGGGAGCCCTGGACAGATCGGTGTCAGTGTTGCTTGGGGACCTTGGTAAAGCGGGGCGGGTGGGCACTTGGTGAGGTCGTACACTGTAGTCTGTGGGATGGAAGCTAACAAATGAGTTTAAGAGCCGAGCTGTGGCTGGATCCTGGCCCCTGGTCCCCAGCCACTTTGCTTCAGCCCCATCTTGCTCTGCCTGTCTCTGTTCTCTTGTGTCTCTTTCCCACACTGGCCCCGTTCCCAGCCACTCCAGATGTGGACTGAGACTCTTGTAGCCTCAGCATCTCCTGCAGTCTCAGCATCTCCTGCTTTGCTGGCCAGAAATGCCCAGTCTCTCGGGTTCCGCCACAGGTGGAGGCTGAGCAGCGCTGGCTTGCTCGCCTCGCCTCTTCCCTCTGAGTGGTGGCTGCCTTTTCTCCTTCCCAGATGCTCTGAGGGCTTCTGGAGGGTGGAGTCTCAAGCGCCCTCTTTAGTGCCTCCATCTTTCCGCACCAGGAGAGCCAAGGCTGGATTCATAGAAGAAGGAAGGGCAATGGAGACTAGAGTTTTTGTGGGGAGGGGAATAGGAGCTTGTGGGAAGAAGGGGCCAGAGGCAGGTGGTTTAAACCTGTTGAGTCAGTATTCCATTCACTGGGACGCTTCTGCCTAACTTGACTCAAGGAGTCTGGGCTCATCTGCGTACATTCGCAGGTGCTTTCTTTACCTTAAAGGCTCCTTTCTCTAGGCTCTCAGCAGGTTGGATCTGTGTGTGTGTGTGTGTGTGTGTGTGTGTGTGTGTGAGACTGACTGGGCGACGACTGGGGCACTGGGAAAGTGCCTGGGCCCCAGCTCTCCATCCTGGGAGCTAAGCTGGTGATCAGCATTTTCCTTTCTGGGTGACTTTGCCAGCCCAGGGCTGGCTGGGGCAGCTTGGCTGGCACTGGGCTGGTTCCTCTTGCCGGGGCGCGTTCCTCAGGGCTCCCCCTTTCCCCTGTACCCCCCATTACTAAGCCACGCACAGCTGTTTTTGTGGTCAGATGTCTATACCATTGAGACAAAATGTTGACCTCAAAGATATGAGACCCCACTGGATATGAATCTGGTTCCACAAAACACAAAAGCAAGAGCCCATGAGCGTAGGCTGTTAGAAGTCATGGCTAGGGGGCTGGAGAGATGGCTCAGTGGTTAAGAGCACTGACTGCTCTTCCAGAGGTCCTGAGTTCAAATCCCAGCAACCACATGGCGGCTCACAGCCATCTGTAATGGGATTTGATACCCTCTTCTGGAGTGTCTGAAGAGAACGACATTGTACTTGCATACATAAAATAAATAAATAAATAAATATTTAAAAAAGTCACAGCCCCCTTTGTTAGCTAGGGCCTAGAGAGAGGCACAAGGGGCACTTGGTACCACTCATATTCTTTGTCCTCTTCATGCTAGTGCCATGAGTGGGTTCATTCTGAAAGTCCATTAAGTTGGAAAGTGGTTCCATAAGCATTATTTTTATGCATAAAAATAAGAAACTATGGAAGCTGGAGATGGCTCAACAGTTCGGAGCTGCTTTTCCAGAGGACCGGAGTTCAGTTCCCGGCAAACCCATGAGATTTCTCACAACAGCCTGTAACTTGAACTCTAGGAGATTCGGCGCCCTCTTCTGGCTTCTGTGGGTACTCACACACATGTGGCATACACAGACACACAGATACACACACACACACTTAGAAATAAAATAAGAATAAGCCGGAGAGATGGCTCAGCAGTTAAGAGTGCTTGCTGCTCTTACAGAGGACCCGGATTCAGTTCCCAGCACCCACATGGTGGCCTCACAACCATCTGTAACTCCAGTGCCAGGGGATCTGATGCCCTCCTCTGAGCTGTCCAGGTACTAGTTGTGTGCTGCATATACATACTTGGAGGCAAAACACTCATACATATAAAATAAAAAAGTAAAAAAACACCCAAAAAACCCAACAACCAAGAAGTTGCAAGAGTGTGACCCTAACCTTCACGAGGCAGGCATTTCATGTGTGCTAAGACCCTTTTTTTTTCTTTCTTTTTTTTCTTTTTTCTTTTTCTTTTTCTTTTTTTTTGAGACAGGGTTTCTCTGTGTAGCCCTGGCTGCCCTGGAACTCATTCTGTAGACCAGGCTGGCCTCGAACTCAGAAATCCGCCTGCCTCTGCCTCCCAAGTGCTGGGATTAAAGGCGTGCACCACCACCGCCCGGCGCTAGGACCCTTCTAGAAGCTCTCTGTCTCCCACCCACCCTTTACCTTGGCTATCCTACTCGTGAGAGTTCCTGAGTTTCTTCTGTGTCTACTCTCTTTGCCACCCGGATTGTGAGGTGGCCCAGGGTTGTGCTGCCCCTGCATTCTCTGTCCTGGGATCTGAACACGGAGACTCCTCCGCATCTCTGGGGTACTTGATGTACCTACAGGAGGACACACTCTCCTGTCCTCTGAAGGCCAGCACCCAAACCCAGCTTCAGAAGGCCAGAAGTGGGCTAAAGGATAGGGCAACCGAGTCAGAGGAGGGCGGGCTGACTTGGGGTTGCCTGGATGGGGATTTCCATAGCTGGGTCCTCAGAAGGCTGCTCTTTGCACTGTTGGTGCCCTGGCCTCATCTCCTGCCTTGTCTCCTGACAGCGGTACTTCCTGGGGCCTGTGGGTTTCCCAGAAGCTTGACTCCTTACAGAGCCCCGTCTTCACACCCAGGGAAGAGGAGACAGGGGCCTGGCTCTTTTGGACTTGTTTGCTTGGGCCCAACTTACCCCTGCCACTGCCTGACCTGAGAGACAGGGCCTCCTGGCTGCCCCTAGTTACAGGGACCCGTCAACAGGCACAGAGCCCTTCTCTGACCCTGAGACTTCCTGTCACTGGAGCACTGGTTCACTGAGTCTGGAGCCGGGTGGGATTTAAGGGATTGGATGGGGCTTGTGGACGGGAGGTGGAGGCTGATGGGAGGAGAGGCTGGGGGCATTCTGGGTGTATGGGTTCCCAGCTGTGGGCTGGTTCCCTTCTCTGAGTGTCACTCTTTTGTGAGTAGGAGAAAAATTCAAGCAGCTGTGGATCAGCCAGACAAGCTGGGGGTTGGGGTGGGGGAGGTGGTCTCCATAGGGGACCTTAGGGCCTGCCTGAGAGGTAGGGTTTAGTGGGGGCCAGCAGGCTGTCGCTTTTAGCTGACAGGTGGCAATGTCCTCCAATGTTCTGTCCCCAGGCTCTCCTGGGAGACAGCTGGAAAAGGCCCAGGAGCGCCCAGAGCCTAAGTTTTGTCCAATTTGGATTCTAACCCGACGCAGGCCCGTTGTTCTCCCTTGCTTCAGTTTACCCTCTTGTCAGTGAATTCTCCCCACAGGACTGAGCTACATTCCCCAACAGCGGTTTACACTTTGGGAAAGGGGTCTGTTGGGTTAGGAGATTCCTCCTGCCTCATAAACAGAGGAGGCCAGAGTCTATACTTGACGTTGTTTGGCAAGCACAAGCATTGCTTTTGGCTAAGTTTCTAAATATCAGAGGACAGTTTCTGCAAGTCTCCCATTTTTATCTCTTGCATGCATATCCTAGGGAGTCCCAGCTAGCTGCCAGGGCCAGGCCTCCATTTTCTATGCCTCTCTCTTCTGGAGGCCCTCCGGGGGCAGTGGAGGATGTACTTGCTGGCCTCTCTCCATCCTGAGGCCTGGTTCTATCCAGGACTCTTGGCGGATCAGTCCAGCACAAGGCCCTCTGAGCCCATTTGGTGTGCATGCCTTGGCCTCCCGTCTTTCTCTTTTGTTTTACCAACAGGAGGTTTTAGAAGGGCGGGTCTGAGTCAGACTGGAATGAGCTCATGTGTTTACCCAAAGCAGAGGATTGGGCCTTGGCATTTCCTGGGGGATGGGGCACAGGGGTGGTGGTGGTGGGGGGGATGCATGCTTGAGTTGGAGGAGGGATCTCTCTTGCCCTCCCTGCTGTGGTGACCACAATTCACAGTGTCTCAGGCTGCCTGCAGGGCCCAGGAGGCCAGACTCCATCTTACCTCTAGGATGCCCACGCAGCCGATGGCGCTGGTAGGCCCCAATCTGAGTTCCTTAATTCCCTTGACCCCTTTGATTTAAACTGTGGCTTCTCCCCAACCCCCTAGACCATTCCTGCCCCATCAGTGCAGGGGTGGCTCTATGCTGTCTGTTGGCCAGCGGCCTCCTGCACCAGGTTGTGTGCACTCAGATACTCCACAGAGCCTCTCTTGATACGCTTACCTGTAGCTTGCCTGTGGCTCAGCACCAGCGCCATTGCAGGTTGGCTCAGGTTGTGACAGTGACCTGGTGGGCTACTCTGGGTTATTGCTGGGTTGGGAAGAAAGGGTAGGTCCTGCCTTCAGGGTCAGTGGAGTAGGAGGCCCTTCCTCTCTAATACCCTATTAGCATTTCTGACCCTAGCCCTGGCCCCTTGCCCATAACTTTATCACATCCCGCACATCCCAGTTGGGCCCAGAGATGGGGAACTAGCCTTAACTGTGTGTGTGTGTGGGGGGGACTCGAGGCTGATCACAATTCCGTGCTGTCCTTTCCCACAGACTTGTCCAGTTCCCAACAAGAGAATGGAGCAAGAAAATTCCCTCCAGAACTGCCTAGTCCAGCTCTTGATACTCCACAGGTGGGGAAACTGAGGCCTAAGTAGGGACAATGAACTGCCCAAAGTCACCGGCCCAGATCTGGTGTCTGGGGCCCACCTATATCCAAGAACCTGGGTCCTAGGAGGCCTGAACAGGTTGAGGTATGAAGTCAGTCAGTCCCAGAGTGGGGACGTACATCTCAGAGTCCCAGTCCCACCAGATCTCTCTGGACCCCTCCAGCCCACCACAGCAGCAGAGAGCCACCCTTCCCCCAGCACTTGACCCAGCCAGACTCATTCCCTAGAGCTAACCAAGGCTATGAGCAAGTCTGAATCGGCCCTGGGAGCTTCGAGTCTCAGCTGGCCCTCCCTGCCCCGGGGCTCAGGGAGAGGGACGTGAGTTCCACACCCCAAATCCTTCAGCCTTCCCTCCCCACCCACACTTCTGCCTGGGGCCCAAACATGGCAGAGAGCCAGGGAGGCAGAGAGGCAGGGAGCCAGGCCCTCACCCTCTGGCCTTGGTAACTGAGGCACAACACCCAACACTGGAGACTGTTTGTCCTGCCAACGCCACACCCAGCCAACCTAGGCCTGCAGCTCAATCAGCTGGGGGAAGAGGCCCAGCTCAGGGTGGGATAGGGAAGCATTACACGATGGGCTCAAGGTACATGGCCTGGAGACCCTCACCCTCCTGCCACACTCTCCAGGAGCTTTCCAGCTTAGAAGACCTGGCTGTGGTCTCAGTAACTTGGCCCCAGCCCCAGCCTCCAGCCCTGAATCCCCGGTAGAGCTGAAGGGAGAGAGGGGCCTGAGTGGAGGGTCCAAGTGTGATCCATAGAGGAAGAACTGAGGCTAGAGAGGAGAAGTCCCTCGGCCAGTGAGCCTCAGCAGCGTCTCAGGGAGGGAAGCCATGTTCTCTCTCTCTCTCTCCCCACAGGCAAGAGACACAAGGGAGCTTGGCTCCTTCAGTCCTGGAGGGGTGTGCTGTCTGGTGCCGAGGGAGGAAAGGACTGGCCTAGCTTGGAACTGTGGGTTAGTTTGGTGGGCAAGGTGGTGGGGTGCGGTACTTGGGGAGGCTGGGGTGGCAGAGATGAGAGGGTGGTGTTTCCGGCCTTTGCTGGCCTGTGGTATTCACATACTAAGGCTTGGGGTTGTGGGGAGAGAGAAAGGCTGATGGGGCATTCCCTCCTGAGGAGTTATCTAGGAAGAACAAGGGTCCTGGCTTTCAACCTGCACCTGGGCTGAGGAGTGAGGATGAGCTGCCTCAGGTGCCCCTGCCCTGACAGCAACAGAGGAACTCATGGGGCCCTGTCTGCTTTTTTTGGGGGGGGGGCTTCAAGACAGGGTTTCTCTGTATAGCCCTGGCTGTCCTGGAACTCACTCTGTAGACCAGGCTGGCTTTGAACTCACAGAAATCCGCCTGTCTCTGCCTCCCAAGTGCTGGGATTAAAAGTGTGCACCACTGCCCAGCTTTTTTCTTTCTTTTTCTTTTTTTTTTTTTTTTTTTTTTTGAGAAAGGATTTCCCTGCCTTACAAGCCCTGGCTGTCCTGGACTCACTTTTGTAGACCATGCTGGCCTCGAACTCACAGAAATCTGCCTGCTTCTGCCTCCCGAGTGCTGGGATTAAAGGTGCACGCCACCGTGCTCATCCTAGTATTTCAGTTCTTAAGCAAAGGTGGAGAGGCAGAACCCTCTTTGTGATTCTAAATTCTCTTCCTTCCTTTCCTTTCTTAACTCCTCTCTCTCTTTCTCTTTCTTTCTTTCTTTCTTTTTTTCTTTTTTTTGGTTTTTTGAGACAGGGTTTCACTGTGTAGCCCTGGATGTCCTGGAATTCACTCTGTAGACCAGGTTGGCCTTGAACTCAGAAATCCACCTGTCTCTGCCTCCCAAGTGCTGGGATTAAAGGCATGCGCCACCACTGCCCAGCTTCTTTTTTTCTTTCTATCTTTCTATCTTTCTTTCTTTCTTTCTTCCTTCCTTCCTTCCTTTCTTCTTTCTTTCTTCCTTCCTTCCTTCCTTTCTTCTTTCTTTCTTTCATTCTTTCTCTCTCTTTTCTCTCTCTTTCTTTCCTTCTCTTCCCCTTTTCTCTTTCTCTCTCTCTCTCCCCCCTCTCTTTCCTTCTTTCTTGTTTTCTTTCAAAGCCCTGGCTGTTCTGGAATTCACTGTGTAGCCCCCGCTAGCCTCAAACTTGGGATCATCCTCCTGCCTCAGCCTCCTGAGTCTGGGATTACAGATGAGAGCATTTGTACTAGGCTCAGAATCAGTCTTCTGATGGACAGGGCCCCAGGCTCTCCTCTAAGTTCCCTGGCCCGCTGAAGGTCATCAGCAGTTTGTAGTTGCCTGTTAAAAGGTTCTGGGTTAAGTCTCAGCTGCCCAGATTCCATAGCTCAGTTCAGCATGGAAGACACCATGGGGAAAATGTTTCCCAGCTCCCTGTCCACAAAGCATGGGCCCTAGACTCAGAGAAGGCTCGGGATGGGATGGGGAGTAAGGACTCAGTGATTCTCTCAGGGGCCTCTAGTTCTGCTGGCCGTGTGTGTGTGTGTGTGTGTGTGTGTGTGTGTGTGTGTGTGTGTGTGTGTGTGTAAGTGCATATACAGCCAGTACAGTGCAGGAGGGTACACTGGACAGTGTCCCTGAATCTACCTCCCCAGGATCATGAGCTGAGTGGGTATGGAGGGTCTTCAGTCCCAATCTCAGGCCCTGTCCCCTGCCTGGCTCTGGCTAGGGAGGGACTTCAGGCAGGGTGTGGTAGGAGAGACTTGAATTGCTGAGGTTGCAGCTCCACAGACCCACCCCACCCAGGCTGAGTCAGCTCACTGGCGGGAGTCAGGGGGGTGGCAGCTTTCCCAGGGCCAGCCTGGGCGAGTCTGCATTCCTCTCCAGGAGAGCGTCTGGGCTTGGCAGAGCCAGGTGTGTTGTGCCTCTCCCAGCCTCGCCTGCCACCCGCACCCGAGCCAGCTCAGCGGTCAGGCTTTGTTAGAGACTCACCTGGCAGTTGCCTGGAACTGGGTGTGGGAACTGCTTGCCTTGCATATGTCCTTGCTGGGTGGGGTGCCGGAGCCCCAGTTCCCACAGTAGCTAGGACAATGGCAGAGGGAGGCAAGATTTCAGTCCCTGCCCACCCCCTTTGCCTCTGCAGTTGGAGGCCTGGAGTTTTAGGGTCAACACAGCATGGTTGGGGGCTTCGCCCTTGATGGTGGCTGAGGCAATGGGGGCAGAAATCTGGGTGTCCTGTGAGCTGTGGTGGTGGGCCCTGAAGAGGCTGGACAACAGCAGGCAGGCACATTATGCTTGCTGCCCTGCTATTGGGACCCCCTTGTTTGAATCAGCTGGCAGCTTGGGGTGCCAGGTGGGGTGCTGGGGCAGAGGGCTGGAGTGGTGTTCCTTTTCCTTGTAGATACCCAGTTCTGGGGATTGTCTGAGACAGCCACCACCCTGGCCCTGCTCCTCCGGGTCTCAGCTGGGCTGTCTGCATTGCCACCTGGGACTGTGAAAGGATCTCCCTAGGACATAGGTCAAGGTTGACGCTCATTGATGGTAGAGTCTTCCCACAATCCACTTCTTTTTTCTGGGTCTCATTTCCTCTCCTATAGAATGAGTATAGGAGCCCTTTACCTTGCTTTATTATTATTGTTGTTGTTGTCATTATTATTATTATTATTATTATTATTATTATTATTATTTGGTTTTTCCGAGACAGGGTTTCTCTGTATAGCCCTGGCTGTCCTGGAACTCACTCTGTAGACCAGGCTGGCCTCGAACTCAGAAATCTGCCTGCCTCTGCCTCCCAAGTGCTGGGATTAAAGGCGTGTGCTACCACCGCCCGCCCTTTACCTTGCTAATGTCATTGGGTAGAATGTGATTCCCACCATCCCCCATTTCCCATGATGCTATGAACAGAGCTCAGGGCCTGTCTATGTATCCTAAGCAAGTGTGTACTACTGAGTGACATTCCCAGCCCAGAATGGGATCTTTAACTGAAGGTGTGTTTGGGATCTGATGGGATGTACTGAGACCATCTTCCCCACCTGGTACCTCTGTGGTCAGGACATACTCCCAAGTGGGACTTGGAGACCTTGTCTTGTATTCAAGGTTTTCCTCACTGCCTTTGCTGGAGCCCACACCTCCATCTATCTGTTTCCTCTCTGCCTTTGCTGGAGCCCACACCTCCATCTATCTGTTTCCTCGATGCCTTTGCTGGAGCCCACACCTCCATCTATCTGTTTCTGGCCACAGGATGTCCCCCTCATGTTGCTGACATCTCTTTTCTAGGCCTCAGCAGTTTGGGTCACAACTTGCTTGTGTGTGCTGCTGGATCCCTCCATTAGACTCATTCCAGAGCTGTTTCTTGGGAACCCTGTGGGCCCTGGCCGAGCCCAGGACAGCTTGGGCTACAGAAAACACTTCTCAGGTCTTGGTGGGAACTGACAGGGCTGGCCCTGGGTCGAGGGTGGGCGTGGGAATTCTGTCCTGCATGAGAGGTCAGGAAAGGTGATTGCAGGGTACCTACCGGGTGGGCAGAGAAGGAGGGATGGTGCACTGGGACTTGGGCCTCTCACATCTGGCACAGCCTCTGTTGTGAGGACTGGAGGCTGCCTGACTGGGCCTGGGTGAGGGTGGGGAAGCAGAGTAGATACAATTCCTGGGCTCATTTAGTCCATTGCTGGGCATGGGAACAGGACTTGCTAGAGATGCCCACACTGGGCACAGAGCCCTCAGCAACTTTGAGCAGTATTCCTTCCCCAGTTTCTTTGGCCAAACTTCAAGTGGCATTCTAGAGCGACCTTGGTCCTGGGACATCTCTAGGGACTGGCTTCCTCCCCGCTCTCTTGTCCTGTGCCTAGCTGGGGTGGAGGGCGGAGGATCATTTGTCCTGGAGTGGTACAGCTCGGGCAGCCTTGCTGTGTCCTATCCTGATGTCCTGATGCTGAGATGGTTGATCACGTATGTAGGCGTGCATGCGTGTATACATTCGTGTGAGCGTGTGTGCAGTGGGGGAGGGCAGGAGGGCTACTGTGCATTCAGACTGGGATTCTCTGTAGTTGGGGTCTGGACTGCAAAGGATTCTGGGAACTGTCTCTGAGAGCCAGGTCCAGGGCAGTCTGGGAGGTTGTGGGAACAGGAGAAGACAGGCTAGAAGGGAGTGGCAGCTGCTGGAATGTGCATGCCGGGCACACCCCCACCTTTCTTCAGTCAGGGCTGGGCCCTCTTGGTAAAGCCAGCACTCAGTCCTTCCTCTAGCTATCCCAGCTCTGCCATCAAGCACCCCTTCCTGCTCACTCCTAGGAGGCATTCCATACTCCTTGGCTTTTTGTTGGGCTACAACCAATTGGCCTAGCTAGGAAAGGCTTTGTGGGGGGAGACCTTTCTGGAACCCCTAGAATCTTCTCTGAGTCTTGATGCTGGGAGACCATTAGTCCTTTGTATAGACAAAGCTTTTGTCACCCACGGGGGACCTCGTTCTGAGGAGTTTAGGAAGGACACAGTCTGTGGGAGGGCTAGTGGGTGGATTTCTAGGTCAGCTCAGCTCCCCAGGTGGTGGCTGGGGACTATAGCCAGCCCTGTAGATTTTGGATCCCTGTTTGCCAGCCTCTCTGAGGGAAGCATGTCCCTTCCTATCCTGGACCTATAACCTTTAGGATCCGGGCCACTTTCCCTACTAATGCGGTACACAGGGTCTCTGGCGGGCTGGCCCCCTGCCCACCTCTCTAGGCTCAGCACCCATCTCTGTCTTCACTTCTCTGGCTTGTCTCACTCTTCCCAGAGAATGTGAGGTCCTTGTGTGCCATTGGCCTTCAGATATGACAGCCATGCCTGTGTGGACAGGCAGTGTCTACCGTGACTCCGGTTTGTGTCTACCTGTCCTGCCTCCTGGCTGGCCCAGGGTGCTTAGATGCCCCCGGAGTTTAACCTTCTCAGGCCTTCCATGTGCCTCATGAGGATAAATGTCTCCCTGTAGTGATAGCATCCAAGTGCCCCTGTTAGGTTTTCTGGCCAGGTCCTGCCTCATACAGCTCAAAGGTGATCTAACTGAAAGGGAATGGAAGGTTGAAGGGTCCCCCAGGGCCTGGTGACTTGTATGTGCTGTCAATGCTCCTGGTCCTGACTCTGTTTGCTCTAGACTGGGGATGTGGGGGACATCCTTCTACCTTGGGTTTCCTGTCTTCTGGGAAGATTTTAGAAATCTCTCCTGGGACCATGGACTGACTGTTCAGGCTTGTCTAGGGGTAGCCCTGTGGCAATGTAAGTTTTTTTTGTTTTTTGTTTTTTAACTATAGTGGCAATGGCGGCTTTGTGTGAGCATGAACAAGTGTGTAATGTGACAACTGAAGAGGCTGTAGGACTGAGAGCACTTGGGCAAGTGTGCAGTGCAAAAGTGCACACACGTGAGAATAGTGTGACTGTGTGTGTCAGTGTGAGGCTGCGTGCGCATGTGCGATCACATGTGAGTGTATGAGTACACGTCTCTAAGCTTCCAGTGTGACTGTGTGTGGCCCTGAGGATGTGGGACTGGGAGGTATGTGTCTGTGTGTCACGTGTACATACTAGTGCAAGGGCGATTCGACTTGAGTGGAGTCGAATGTGTGAGTGTACATGGGAGCTGTGTGCCAATGTGTGTGTGAGCTGTGTAGGTGTGCAAATGTGTGTAAACTCTGTGAAGTGAGTTGTGTGTGCATGCATGTGAAATGGCCACTTGCGTTGGGGAAGTGCTGAACTTGGACTCAGGCCCTCCGCTCCTCTAAGGTCAGAGTCAGTGTGAGTGAAACCCAGAGCCTTTCTATGAATTCTGGGAAATTCCAGGGAACTGCAGGCTCACCCCCACCCACCAGGGGAGTTTCCACATTCTATCGAGAACTTGGAGGTCTTTCATTCATTTATTCTTTCTTTTTAAAAAGTAATGTGGAAGAGAGTTAAAACAATACTGACAAAATGTGTGTGGGACTTAAGACATAGAATCACAGGACCTTGCACTAGCATGCTTTCTGAAATGTATGTGCACACACCTTACACATGATACACAGACACATACCTCACGTCTCATATCCCCAATAAAGACATAGACTCTACTATGTGTCTGCTATGTGTCTACTATGTGTCTATATTAGACACTCAGAAAATTAATTTAATTTGAAATCACACGAATGTGTCTGTCTGTCTGTCTGTCTTGTCTGTCTGCCTGTCTTTGTGTGGGAGTGTGCAAGTGAAGTGTCCACAGAGGCTAGGCGTGTTGAATTCCTTGGAGCTGGACGTCCAGGTGATTGTGAGCTGCCTACTATGCTAGGGACTGAACTTGGGTCCTCAGGAAGGAAAATACATGTTCTTAACTGCCGAGCCGTCTCTCCAGGACCGTAGACACTAAATCTTTTGACTTGGGCCTTTCCCACATCCTCATGGCCCTGGAGTCACTGAGCAGAAGCCATTCCCGGGTCCACGGGCAAAACAACTGCGATGTCTGTTCAGGTAGCCCTGAGCAGCTCAGTGCTGCCCTCTGCAGGCGCACGGTCAGAGCCTCGTGCTTCTTGGCTCCAGCCCGGGCGAGAAAGAGCCTATCTGGCTCACTTGGTGAGAGCCTCTTGCTGTTCACCCACACATGCAGAACATGCTTGGATTTGCATGTAGGGTATCCATATAGGCATGCACATAGCCATTTCTTTCATTGGTTTGTATGGGGTTCCCAGTCAGGGGTCACACTCACAGCTGCTGCTGCTGTTAAAGAATTCTCAGCAGGAAGAGGGGACACCTCATGAAAAATAGGGACTCACACAGGGACCCCCAAACTCATGGCAGGGAAGAAGCTGGCCTTGAGGTGAGCAGTTTCATAGAGGGGCCTAAGGGGTAGGAAGGAATGAGTGATGCGAGGGACAGTGGACATAGTGGCCCAACTGGGGCTTGGCACAGTGGAAGAGTGGGGGGAATATTAGGGAGTAGTATACTGAGGGAGGTGAGATGACCCAGACTCCAGGGAAGGGGTCTGAAAAGGCAGTTGGAAGATAGGTGGCCCAGCATCCTCCTGAATTTCTTCTCCCGTGTCTTCGGGCAGCTCCTTTGTTAGCAAGGGTGCAGTACCGAACATGACCAGCAGAGGGTGCTCTAGCTACAGGATTGAAGCTGAGGTTGCTCTTTGTAATGAGTTCTAGCTAAAGATGGAAAGAAGCTTAGAGCCTAGAACCCTTACAGGGAGGCCAAATGGCTTCCCTTTTGGGGCAAAAGGACCTTGGGACGAGAGGACCACACTGAGGTGAGGTGGGACTCTACACCGTACCCTCAGCTTCCTGGTCAGCTTCTATTCTCTAGCGTCTGCGGCCACTTTGAAACAACTCCCAGGAATGTGAAGACCCCTCTGGTCTGCCGTGGAGGTTTTCCTCTAGACTCCAGAGTCTGTTGAGAGTCAGCCAGCCTTTTTAGAAAGTTCCAGGGTGTTATCACCCAGGGCTTCGCTCCACTCTCTTACTTCCCTGGATGGCCTGTAGGAGGAGAGATCCCTTGCCTGTTTTAAGCTGGAGTTCTTAGAACCAGACACAGCTCTTACTCCTGCTACAAAGGTCCAGAGCCTTCCACAGGGTTGGTTGGTGGGCACAGCTCTCTTCCTAGCTGAGCTCGGGGCTTGTGGGCTGTTTCTCAACGGCTGTGGGGACGATGGAGATTATGAAGGAGGGCCCTTCCGTTGTATAGCCTTCCCTCCTCTCCTTTGGGGAAGCTGCTTTCCCAACTCTGGTGACTTGGTCACTCATTTGATCATTTACTTGACAAGCATTGTTTGGTGTGTCCATTTCTGGGGACAAAGAAGGAGGTGGCAGGGTCCCCTTGCTGGTAGACAGGATCCCCATGTGGGATGTGCTATCAGAGGTGTCCCTCAGCTTCCCTGCTCCTGGATTATATGTCTGCAACACAGAGTTACCATTGTCACTGTCCACCTGCTCAACCCAGAAAGCCATCCCCCTGCTTCCAACCTGCCCTGGCCTGTGCCCCACTGGCCACCCAACCCTGTGCCCATCTTTATGTCTGTTTCCCAGGCTGTCATCTCAGTCTGGCTTCTTCCCAGTGTTACATTCTCTCCCATTAAGGAAAGCCTCTTTCTCAAACTTCAGGAGCTGGGAGGGGGTGGGGCGGCAGCAACGAAACAATGAATGAATGTGACTCAAAGGGACTGTTCATATGGAAAAGAAGACCCACAGACAACATGGGAAATCACTCACACAGTGCATGTGCGGAGGCTGAGCCAAGCTTGTGAGGCGAGTCACCAGCTGGCAAGGAGAAGACAGGCAAAAGTCAGGAAAGCCAGCTTACAGGGGTCAGGAGGAATCCAAGAAGAGATCCTGGATGGTTTTATGTCAACTTGATATGAGCTATAGCTATCTGAAAGGAGGGAACCTCAATTGAGAAAATGCCTCCATAAGATCCAGCTGTAAGAAATTTTCTCTCTCTCTTTCTTTCTTTCTTTCTTTCTTTCTTTCTTTTCTTTCTTTCTTTTTTTTTTTT
>NW_022196911.1:96321722-96323959 GCF_008632895.1 Mastomys coucha | reverse complement strand
TTTTTTTTTGTTTTTTCCAGACAGGGTTTCTCTGTGTAGCCCTGGCTGTCCTGGTACTCACTCTGTAGACCGAGCTGGCCTCGAACTCAGAAATCCACCTGCCTCTGCCTCCCGAGTGCTGGGACTAAAGGCGTGCACCACCACCGCCCGGCAGAAATTTTCTTAACTAGTGATTGATGGGGGAGGGCTCAGCTCATCGTGGATGGTGCTGTCCCTGGGCTGGTGGTCCTGGGTTCTATAAGAAAGTAGGCTGGGCAAGCCAAGAGGAGTAAGCCAGTAAGTAACCCTCCTCCATGGCCTCTGCATCAGCTCCTGCCTCCAGGTTCTGGCCCTGTGAGTTCCTGTTCTGACTTCCTTCAATGGTGAACAGTTCTGTGGGAGTGTCAGCCAAATAAACCCTTCTCTCCCAGGTTGCTTTGGTCATGGTGTTCCATCACAGCAATAGAAGCCCTGACAAACTCAGGAAGGATGCTTCGTGTCACCCAGGAGTTAGGAGTGAAAGCGGAGGTGACCAAGGAGGCTTTTTACGTCGGGAAAGATAACCATAGAACTCGCAGCTCGCGGAACAGCTAGATCTCACTGGTTTCCAGGGCTGGTACAAGTTAGTGGAGAAGCTCAATTCCCATTCATGGTTGAGGGAGTGGAAGCAGGAGGATCAGAAGTTCAAAGTCATCTGCCACTAGATAGCAAGTTTGAGGCCAGCCTGGGCTATAGGAGACTTTGTCTAAAAAAAAAAAAAGTCATTGGGTGTGGTGGCATGTGCATTGAATCCTGGCACCTGGGAAGCAGAGGCAGGCGGATCTCTGTGAGTTACACGATTGCCTGGTCTGCATATGAGTTCCAGGAAAGCCAGGGCTGTACAGTGATACCCTGTCTCAAAAACAACCAGTCTAGAGGGTTGGAGAGGTGGCTCTGTGTGGTTAAGAGCACTTGTTGCTCTTGCAGAGAGCTCATGATTGCTTCCATCACCCAAACTGAGTGGCTTACACCCACCAGTAACTCCGGTTCCAGAGGATCTGATACCCTCTGGCCTCGGTGGGCACATGTGCACACACGTGTATGCCTGCATACGTATGTATTGCATGCACTTGCATGCACGTATACAGAATAATAAAAATAAATGAAAAATGAGAAAAAAGATAAAAATTACTTGCAAGCCAGGTGAATGTCTATGCTCCATGGAGGCAGGTGGCTTATGTAAGCACAGGCGTTCAAGGCTAGCTTTGGCAACACAGCAGGACACTGTCTCAACCAAAAATAAAACATTACCCATTAACCCAGTAATCCCATTACCAAAATTTCCCCTAAGATTGTTTTTTGTAAGAATTCATATCACTATATGTTCAGGGATATATACTATGCCGTTTTGTGTAAACAAAAAACATTGGAGTCCAGAGATGCTTGGCAGGGAGGGAGTGGATGGAAAGAGTCTACTGTTTCAGAGATACTGTTGCCTGGGAGACAGGCCTTGAGAGATGGATAGTGTTTCCTTCTGTGGAATTAAAATCTATAAAGTCTAGGGATGTATCCCAATTGGTAGAGTGCTTGTCTAGGACAAAGCTCTGGGTTTGATTCCCAGCACAATATAAGTCAGTGGCTGAAATCTCAGCATTGGAAGGCAGGGGGATCAGAAGTTCAAGGCTGCCCTTTTATACATAGCAAGTTTGAAGCCAGCCTGGGCTATATGAGAACCTGCTTTTCTTTTCTTTTCTTCTCTCTCTCTCTTCCTTCCTTCCTTCCTTTCTTTCTTTTTTGGCTTTTCAACAGGGTTTCTCTGTGTAGCCCTGGCTATCCTAGAACTCACTGTGTAGACCAGGCTGGCCTCGAACTCAGAAATCCACCTGCCTCTGTCTCCTAAGTGCTGGGATTAAATGTGTGTGCCACCATTGCTCGGTGAACCTGCCTTTCTTAAAACATCTACACACATAGACATATTAAGAATAAGAAAAGGCTGGGGACATAGCTAAGTAGGGAAATCCATGCTTAGCATGTACTGGGGCCCTGGCTTTGGTCCCCAACACAGCAAGCAAGTTAGGGAACATTGAATGAACAAACCCAAGCACAGCAATCTTGAACAAAATCTGAACTCCTCAGTGTTATGATCTTGGCTGATGCACAGTTTCAGAAGGACCACACCAGGCCAAACATTTCCACGTGAGGTTTATTGGGAGAGAGAGGGGCTAGGTGGTGACAGAAAGAGAAGGGGGGCAGAGAGAGGAGAGAGAGGTGGGAGGGGG
>NW_022196911.1:96319854-96321555 GCF_008632895.1 Mastomys coucha | reverse complement strand
GAGAGAGAGAGGGAGAGAGAGAGAGAGAGAGAGGGAGAGGGACAGAGAGAGAGTTAGAGAGTTAGTTTCAGGGGGCCTTTATATATGGGTGATGACATAATCACACATAAAGGTGGGAGGTGAGCCAAGTGGATTCTGGGAATATGGTGGCTATTGCCTTGACAACAGGTGTGTAGTTCCGCCTATGTGATGTCACAGGTTTCGGAGGTCCTGATACCAACACTCAGTATCCCTTCCTTACAGGTTTTTTTCTCAGCCTTTGCTCTAGTCACTTCCCACACGCTCTGCAAGCCCAGACACTCCCCAAAGGGGTTCCAGGAAGCTCTCTTTCCACAGAGCTCTCCTTGGAAGTAGCCTGTGTCCTAGCAAGGTGGGGAAGCACTTCGTCCTGTAGGCGGCTGCGGAAGAAGCGAGCCGAAGCTGTCAGCATATTCTGCCTTGCCTGGTCCAGGAGACTGTAGATCCTTGTTCTCAGGCCTGACACCCCACAGGCTGACACCCTGAAAACTCTAGGGCAGCCTGTGGGTCATGACCCCCTTTTTTGGGAGGGGTGTGTGTGTCACATATCAGATGTCTTACATTTCCAATATTTACATTATGATTCATAACAGTAGCAAAATTATGAAGTAGCAATGGAATAATTTCATGGTGGGGGGGGTCGCCACAACACGAGGTATTAAAGGGGTCACAGCGTTTGGATGGTTGAGAACTGCTGCTCTAGGGCATCAGGGATTCCAGCCTCTGTCGGCTCGTCTTACTCTCCTCAACCTTAGGAGCTCAGCTCAAGGGTCTGCGCATCTGGAATTATCTTCCTTGTGTTCGGCTGGCTCCTTCCTCAGCTCCCCTTAGCTGCCGATGAGGACCTCCCTAGACTTGGTAAACACATTATTCTCTGGATTTGCTGATCTCACCCAACCTTTCCAGCAGACGGATTGCTCCATAAGGGTAGAAAAGCAGGCTCTTACGTCACCACCCTATTTCCAGTGTCAGGGACAGCACCCAGCACAGAGCGCATGCTTAGCCAATAGAAGACAAGCTGTGGTCTCCTAACAGGCTCCTTTCCCCAGCCCTCTGGTTGCGTCATTCCAAGATGCTGACCCAGCTTCCGGCCTTCAGGTATTCCCCAAACACACCTGGCATGCCTTCACCTCTGCCTGGCTGATTGCTTCCGCCCTGACTTTGAAACCCAGCCTCCCAGTCCCTCCCTCTGAAACTGCTCAGTGCCTCAGTATGAGTGACTGGCACCTTCCTCACCCTGCCAAGGTGCTTGTCCATACATCCCTTTGTCAGGGCACGGTGCTATTGTACTCAAATGAAATGCTTGTCTGTCTTTTGCTCACGGCTGGCTCTCGTGAAAGGCTGGTCTGGTCTGACTCAGGACTACGTTCTGAGCACCCAGCCCAGTGTCTGCCACACAATGAGCGCAATGAATGAGTGCTGACTGAAGTCTAACCTTGGGCTCTCACTGTCTGTATCTATTCGGTTGACAGGTTACCACCAGCAGAGACCACTTATCATGTGCCGAGTGCTGAGCTAGGCGGTGGAATCCATCTTTTGGCTGTAAAGGATTGCCAGTATAGAAAAGGAACAGATCTCCTTAACAAGTTCAGTCCAAGTGAGAAGGTTTAATGGGCTAGAGGACTGGATTAGTTTCTTTTTGCTGCTAAGACAAATGATCACCCCAGGGGCTTAAATACCCCC
>NW_022196911.1:96317466-96319782 GCF_008632895.1 Mastomys coucha | reverse complement strand
CACACACACACACACACACCCTTTCATGACTGGAAGATACAAGCCCCAAATCAAGGTGTCGTGATGGCTGTCTTTCTCTGGGGACCCTGGAAGAATCCGATTCTTGCCTTTTCCGGCTGCAGCCTGCTGCTGGGATCCTCTACCCAAGTCCCTTGAACCACTGACGTCTGATTCTGCATTTGCGCTGCCTGACTCTGCTTCTGAACCCCAGGACCTCTTCGCTTGATGAGGTGTAGATCCCCAAGTCCCCAGGGTCAGGGCAGGCACATGTTTGGGGCTTGCAGACACGAATGCTTACCTTTCATTGCTCTCGGGCCACCGACAACTGATCGCTGTAGTGTGCCTACTCTTGTGTGTTCATCGTGTTCTCACTTGTGATGGACCGGACAAACCTAGCCCTCTTGTTCTGCACAGGACGGGGATCAAAGTGGAAAGAGTGACTTAGCTGAGGCTCCACTGAGCCCAGATCGAACATTAGGCTTTCTGACTTGGGGTTTAGAGCCTATTCCATGCAGACCGTAGTCAGGGTTATAGGTCAGGGGATATCTGGTCTTGGGGGCTTGAGGAAGCTGCTGTTCTTTAGAGCCTTGCTACCGAAAGCAATGCCTGTGATACACCGATGACCCAGAGCTTTGAGCTGAAGAACTGGGGAAGGCCGCTGGGCTTCAAGGCTTGAAGGGCAAGACTTGGGGGATGGGGTGAGGGAGGCAGTGTGTTACATGAACCGAGAAGGCTGAGATAGGATGTCTTGTCTTCACCATCGTCTTTAGAAGAATGGATGAGGCAGTGGCTTGTGGGGCCGTGGCTAGACAGCTCTGAGTGCTAGTTCAGAAAGGTGTAACTATTCCTTTTTCTCTTTTTCTATATATTTTATTTTGGAGACTGGCCAAAGCCTTAGTGTGTTTTCCGTGGCACGTTGGGCTTTCTCGCTCTTTCTCTGAAACTGCCACCCAATGAGGGCAATGAACGGGTGCTGACTGAAGTCTAACTTTGGGCTCTCACTGTCTGTATCTATTCAGTTCACAGGTCACCACCGGCAGAGCTTTGGGCATATGGCTGCTTGCTGACCTCCGCGGTTGAACACACCAGCCTAAGTCAAACAAGATGGCTTTCTCCCTTGTTCATTTCCATACCCCTCATGCCAGCGCCACCAAGGTTTACAACTTGCCTGTCCTGTGGTTTTCCTGACCGGTCTTCCCTGGTTCCCTGTCGTCTGTTGCCAGGTCTTCCCCTAGTGCCCTTCCTGGGTCCTTTGCATCACTCCAGCCCTTCTCGCCAGCTTTCCCTGTCTGTAAGGCTGGTGAGTCATAGTGAGGATGGCTGGGGAGTCAGCAGTGGACCAGCAGCTGCTACCCTGAGCTAGCATCCACCTTGGGGGGAGAAGTCCCTGACACACCAGCCTTGGATGAAACCAGACCGTGAGGCCAAAGGAGCTGCAAGAACAAAGAAGCTCATCCACCATCAAGGAAACTTCTCTTTGCAAACGACAAAGACCATTACAGAAACCACACTCAATTAAAATGCAGAGTTGTGGGGCGCAGTCCCAAGGAACACATCTACAACATAACTTACGTACCTAAGGCTCAGGGAACATTGTGGAAGAGGGGACAGAAAAACTGTAAGAGCCAGAGAAACACGGAGCTCGCTGCGAGATTGTGTTTCTTAGGAATGTCAGAAATGACACCCAGAAACATTGCTCACTTACATTGCTGCCTAAGCGCGAGCTGAACAATAGAGATGCTGATGTTGATGGCAAGCTGGGTGTGTGTGTGTGTGTGTGTGTGTGTGTGTGTGTGTGTGTGCAGGGAGGGAGCCCAAGAAGCCTTAGTCCTACACAAAGAACTATAGTTATAGGCAACTAATGAATGTTGAGAGTGGGAGGCATAGTCTTGCCATGGAAGAGCACCTAAAAGCATACATACAGGCAACGTTATACAGGCCAAATCAGCTGTATTTATGTACGTAGGAAAAAAAGATACACACAACACACACACACACACAGATGGGTGTATAACAACTATTAATGAAAAGTAGACTATAGCGCTGGAGAGATGGCTCAGCGGTTAAGAGCACTGACTGCCCTTCCAAAGGTCCTGAGTTCAAATCCCAGCAACCACATGATGGCTTACAACCATCTGTAGTGGGATCTGATGCCCTCTTCTGGTGTGTCTGAATACAGCTACAGTGTGCTTACATATAATAAATAAATAAATCTTTAGCTGGGTGGTGGTGGTGCACGCCTTTAATCCCAGCACTTGGGAGGCAGAGGCAGCCTAGTCTACAGAGTGAGTTCCAGGACAGCCAGGGCTACACAGA
>NW_022196911.1:96314634-96317456 GCF_008632895.1 Mastomys coucha | reverse complement strand
AGGGGTAAATGGTGGAATTTGGAGGAAGGAAAGGGAAAATGATCTAATTATATTATAATCTCAAAAAACAAAAGGACTCATGGGTTAACTAACTTGGGTCATCTGGACCACCCGCCATGATACCTGGAACTGGTTAGAGGGAGATGGTGATGGGGTGGGGCAGAGTTGTCCCCCCTCCCGATCCCCAGAGGGCTCCCCCAGTGTCTCTGGAGGGTTCAGAGGCATTAAGGTATTCACTATCTCCAAACTGAGAAGAGACACGTGGCACATGAGGTGTTGTGGGCCCTAAGGAGGTGGAGGGTGCAGTCGCCTCTGGAGCAGGAGACAAATCATTAGTGGGTCTGGGTGGGGCTGGGCCTCGGTACTGAGCTGGGAAACAGAACAGAAGAAGAGGAGGATTCCACTTGAGGGCAGGGCTGGCAGGTGTGGCTGGCTGGCTGGAAGGATGTATTCTAAGGGATGCCTGGCCTGGGGTGGGTGAGGGTGGGGAACCTGTACCTGCCTGGCTGGCCCTACTTACCCCTGGCAAGGTGCTTCCGGATGACAGGGTCTCAGTGTCTGGGTTGCGTTGGGTTGAGCAGGGGGTGCTAGTACAAGGGCCTGGGAGTAAAGTGATGGCTTTCGGAGCGGTTTTCTCATCTTCTAAGTCAAGGTTCCAATAGGAGACAAACCAGATGGAACCTTTTTGTACTTCCAATCACTAATTCTAACCTTTATCCTTTGTTAGGAAGATTTTCCCCCTCCCCCAGTCACCCTAACAATTCTATATGCACAAACTACCACTTACTCATCTGATTTAAGATAGGCCTCATTCCAAGGACCAACCTTGGGGCTCATAGGAGCTGAGCAGCTGGGCAGCTGGGGCATGACTTGTGCCAACATCAGTATGCATTTGTTAAATGCCAGCTACATCCAGAGCACACCTCCCCCCACACTTCCATTAATGAAGTGAAGGTGAATGAAGGTGAGCTGGCCCAATGTAAGGAGCCAGCCTTCCCTGAACTCCTGCTCTGCTCGGGTCTGAGAGAGGCCTGGCTATACAGTTCACTCAGGAGCCTGTTGGCTTTTCAGCAATCTTTGGAATGAGGCTTCGAGTCTTAGGGGGTAGTCCATCTTGGAGTTGGCTCACAGGGTTCTGAAGAACACCCAGAGGTCCCCCGTCCAACCCATTTCCTCATAGGACTTCCTCTTGCCTCTGTTTCCTCTGGTTGCTTTGCTTCAGCAACCATGGTTCCAAGTGTGAAGGAACCCTTGGAGTTCATCCTACTTCCTGCCGGGTTTCAGTGTTGACAACTGCGGGGGTAGCAGGGGCCTCTCCCTGTTGGGGCAGAGGGCAGGCCCAGGCAGGAGACTCGCTGGCTGGGGCACAGGGCTTCTATGGCTCTCAGATGCCTATAACTCACTATATTATAGGCCCTCAGGTCGGACCTCCTGCCCTAGTGGGGAAAGCCAGACTGCTGATGCTATCTCCAGGTAGCTCCTCTGCTGCCTTAGTTTCCCCATAGTGTTGTGAGAATCCGAGGAAGAAGGCCCAGGTCTTCTCACCCCTGGCCAGGGATGGGCATGCATTGTAGAGGGCTGTGGAGAACTTCCTGGAACCCAGAGCCATCTTGTGCTGTGTCTTAGTTTCTCCGCATGGATGGGACCTAGGCCCTGATACATGCTAGACAAGTGCTGTTCTTCTGAGCCACATGCCAAATCCCACTGAATTTTACTTTATTTTATTTTTGATTTTTTTGAGACCGGGTTTCTTTGTGTAGCTTTGGATGCCCTGGAACTTGCTCTGTTGAGCAGGCTGGTCTTGAACTCACAGAGCTCTACTTGCCTCTGCTCCCTACGAGGGCCGCCACCACCCAGTTTTTATTTTAATTTTTAGATTTTTTGTTTTTAAAATTTTTTTTTATGTATGTGACTGTTTTCCTTGTTTATATGTCTGTGTATCATGTGTGTGGCTGGACTGTGTCCTGCAGGGGTCAGAAGAGGGATTGGATCCCCTGGAACTAGAGTTGGAGATGGTCTGAGCCATAGTGTAGGTGCTGGGAATTGAAGTGACATGTTCTTTAAATCACTGAGCCATCTCTCTAGCCTTTTGTTTCTTAAAACTTACATCTATGCTGTACAAGCCTTTAAATTCCAGCACTTGGGAGGCAGAGGCAGGGGGATCTCTGTGAGTTTGAGGCCAGCCTGGTCTACAAGAGTGAGTTCCAGAACAGCCAGGGCTACACAGAGAAACCCTGTCCCAACAAACAAATCAAAGCAAAGCAAAACAAAACAGACAACAAGAACAACAACAAAAACAAAAACCCCAAACCAAAACCAAACAACCTGCACACAGAAACAGCAAATCAACACAGGCAAGTCTAAAACTAACCCCTGAAAACAGCAAAGACACACTCTGTGTGTGTGAGTGTGTGAGCGTGAGTGTACGTGTGCATGAATGTATGTGTGAGCGTGTGTTTTATTGTGTGTGAGTGTATGTGTGTGTGAATGTGAGTGTGGTATGAGTGTGTGTATTGTGAATATGAGTTTGTGTGTGTGTATGTGTGAATGTAGCTGTGTATAAATGTGTGCGCATATGAGTGTGTGTGAATGTGTGTATGTGTGTGTGCATGTGTGAATGTGACTGTGTGTATGTGTGTATGTGCGTGTGTGTGTGTATGTGTGTGTGCATGTGTGAATGTGACTGTGTGTATGTGCGTGTGTGTGAGTGTGTATGTGTGTGAGTGTATGTGCATGTGTGAATGTGACTGTGTATATGTGTGTATGTGCGTGTGTGTGTGAGTGTGTATGTGTGTGAGTGTATGTGCATGTGTGAATGTGAC
>NW_022196911.1:96312496-96314593 GCF_008632895.1 Mastomys coucha | reverse complement strand
TATGTGCGTGTGTGTGTGAGTGTGTATGTGTGTGAGTGTATGTGCATGTGTGAATGTGACTGTGTGTAGGTGTATATGTGTGTGTGTGGTTCAAGCCTACCCCAGAGCTGGAGGTGAGAGGATAACTTGTAGAAGCCATCTCTCTCCTACCTTGTGGGTCCTCGGAACTGAACCCAGGCCGTTATGCTTGGTGGTAAATGCCTTTACCCACGAGCCATCTTTCTAGCCCCTTGCTTTTTTTCTTTTTTCTTTTTGTCGTTTTGAGACAGTTTCACTAAGTCCCCCAGACTGGCCTTGCTCACCCTGTAGCCTAGGGCAGGCCATGCCTTTGTTTCTCTCCCATCTTAGCTCCTCACAGTGTGGTGCTCCTCATCGGCTGTCTGGACTTTGTCCTTTAGCTGGGTAGGGAAGGCCAGGTAGCCAGTCTTTTATTGTGTGAGACTTCTCTGGGCTGTGGTGTTAGAACAAAACCCAAGAAACAGACATGGCAGCCTGGAGAAGAGTGGCCTGAAGTTTGCTGTCAGGGATAAGGGACGCCATGGGGCCAGTTGGCAGTTGGTGTGGTGGTGGTGATGGTGGTGATGAGACATTGGCTGGGGCTTTTGGAGGTAAACAGAGGCCTAGCCGACTCTGCATTTCCAGAGCTCTGGAAGCTGATGTCTGGGGTCACCAGAGGTAGAAACTGGGGACCATTTCTTCCTCCCAAGGTCTTTGAGGAAAGACGATGACCTTAGCTAGGCTTTGAGAAAGCTGACAGCAGGATGGGCTTGGGGCTGGAGTCCAGGTCAGAGGGGTACCGTGACCTTCTGCCCAGTGGCCCACAGCTGAGGGGAGGAGAGGAGCAGGGAGACTGGGGGAGGGGCTGCAGGGAGTGGTCTGATGGGCAATCCAGAGGGCAGCCAGTACAGGGAGAGACAGTCAGCTCCTACAGGAGAAGGGGCTCTTGGGAGTGTGGCTCTGGCAGTGTGTGGAGTGTGGGTGGCCTCCCTTCATAGTTTGCCTTTCCCTGGGAGAGCAGCTGAGGTAGAACTTGTTTCTGGCCCACTCAGGTAAATGCAGGTTCTGCTGGGTTCCTCTTCAACCCCAAGACAGCTTTCATTGGCAGGAAGTCATTCTTGATATCTAACCTTGTGGTGGCCGCCTGACATTTCTCTTTCATATTGGCTCTGAGCCCTTCACAGGCCAGGTGGAAACAGGATGAAGGCACAGCCCTATCCTTCTCTCTCAGATAGTTCTTAAGGATCTTGCTCTGGTGCCTCAGGTGAGGGGGACCTTCCCGTGAGAGCCACCACTTTTAAGCAAGAGGCCCTTGCAGCAGTCCTAGCATCTTCCCAGGAGTTCTGGGCTATCTGGGAAACCCAGCTCCCTCCCTGTCCCTGAGTATGGGCAAGGAGCCCAGGCCACCCATGTGCCTCCCATCTCTGCCTGGGCCCCGGGCCCTGGCCACCCCTGGAGGCTCCACATTCAGACAGGCTCTGCTCAGACGCCAGTGTCCTGGCAGCACCTAAATCATTAGCGCCGCAGAGATTAGGCAGCTAATCTCCTTGTTGGGTGGGGTGGCTGCCAGGCTGTGGGATCTCACCCCTCCCCTGCAGGGGTGGCTGCTGACTCCCAGGACTGGGATGTGGTTCTTCCTTGGGGCCTCTGACTTCCACCCAGGGAAACCCTGGTAATAGTCCTGCTTTTCTGTGGCTTGCCCTCTCCTGGTGTTATCTCTGGGTCAGCCTTCCTCAGTTATGGGCCAAGTGAGCAGGGGCCACACTTTTTCTCTGGTTTCAGGCTCGGTCTGTGCCCTCCACACCCGCTTCCCATTTTGTCACAGCTTTGCCTGGGTCAAAAAACCTTGGGAGATATCAGTGGGTTTCTCCCTTATTTATTATTATTATTATTATTATTATTATTATTATTATTATTATTATTATTATATTTTTTGTGTGTGTGTGTGTGTGTATCCAGCATGTCGTGCTGTGTATGTGGAGGTCAGAGGAGAGCTTTGTGGAGTCAGTTTTTCCTGCCTTTACCATGAGTTCTGGGGATTAAACTCAAATCATCAAACTTGTACAGAAAGTGCTTTACTCGCTGAGCCATCTTTTTGTC
>NW_022196911.1:96290879-96312348 GCF_008632895.1 Mastomys coucha | reverse complement strand
CCCCCCCCCCCCTCCGCTGAGCCATCTTGTCTACCTTGATTTCCTTTTATAGATGTAGAGACAGAGATACGTTCATTGGCTTCTTGAAAATCTAAACTCCCTTTGCCAGTGGCCATATTTCCTCTTTCTTAGTCAGGGACCCTCAAGTCTGAGGCTATAGCTTACCTTGAAAGCTTGGAACAGTTCCAAGAGAACTGAGGCCTCCCCCTTCCCCCAGCTTAGACTGAGGGGCCCTACCAAGACTACCATGTACCAGGGGCGAATATCCATGCCTTTCTCCCTGAGACCTTGGAATGCCAGGAAGGGACCAGATCGGCTTCCTAGTTCCTGGGCCTGTGGAGCCTTGTTTGAGGCCCTTCCCTGCTCCTGGGCTAGATTCTTCGGACTCCCTCCCCCCCCACCCCCCCAAGAATGAGCTCAGCTGCCTAATTGTGGTTGAGGACGGAAGATCACCCTGCCCCAGGGCTACAGCTCCAATACCACCTTTGTTTTGGAACAAAACAATGGACCACTAAGAGGTCACCCATGCCCAGGCTGGGCAGACACAGGAGGGGGCCTCAGGATACAGGGATGAGTTACACAAGTCCAGCCCAAGCCTCAGGCCAGATGGCTGGATGTAACAGAGACAAATTACAAGGTTGGGGTTTTGGCTTGGACTTCAAGGAGCAGGGGCTCAGTCTCCCTGCAGCCTGGCTATAAAAGGGACCCCAGGGTCTCCATCCAGTCCAAACCTTGTTGCTTGACCTGAGGATAACATGGCTTCCACTACCAGCATCCGCCAGTTTTCAACCTCCAGCTCCATTAAGGGCCTTTGCGCTCCTGGCATGGGGTTCTCCCGGATGTCCTCTGTCCGTGCTGGAGGTGCCTGCCGAGCTCCCAGTCTCTTGGGAGGTGGAAGCTGTGGCAATATGTCGGTCACATCCTCCCGCTTCTCGGCCGGCCTAGGAGGCGGCTATGGTGGTGGCTACAGTTGCAGCCTGGGTGGGGGCTTTGGCTCCAGCTTTGGTGTGTCGGATGCCCTCCTAGGGGGCAGCGAGAAGGAGACCATGCAGAACCTCAATGACCGGCTGGCCACCTACTTAGACAGGGTGCGTGCCCTGGAGGAGGCCAACACTGACCTAGAGGTGAAGATCCGTGAGTGGTACAAGAAGCAGGGCCCTGGACCCGCTCGTGACTACAGCCCCTACTTCAAGACCATAGAAGACCTGCGGAACAAGGTGGGAGCCTCTTACCTCTCTTCTGCTGTCTGCTCAGGGTCCCTCCCCAGAGCAGAAGACTTCCTCATCATCGACCTCCTCCTCTCTCACATCTCTGGAATACCCCTGAGCCTGTGGGGGTATCCTGGGCTGTGTGGTCTTTGGGAACTCTCCAAGAAGATGGTGGAGAACTCGTCTCTTCCAATGATGCTTATCTGGGGTGGGTGATAGAGGAAGGATGGGATAGCGCCAGGACACTGAAGGCAGCTGTGGGCATCGTGGATACAGAGAATAGCCTGAGCAAGGGTCTGGGAGGTGGGTAGTGTCTGGGAAGCTGCAACATGGTGATCTAGGTATGGTGATCTTCTTTTCTCTCCTGCCGAGCTCCCAGCCTCTTGGGAGGTGGCAGCTGTGGCAATATGTCGGTCACATCCTCCCGCTTCTCCACCGGCTTAAGAGGCTGCTATGGTGGTGGCTACAGTTGCAGCCTGGGCAGGGGCTTTGGCTCCAGCTTTGGTGTGTCGGATGCCCGAGTAGAGGGCTATGCTCCTGTAGCCTCGCCCTTCTCCAGGTTGCCCTCCTTGATGGAAGGCACCTGTCTTTTATCCAGAATCTTGGTATTCCTTCCACACTTTGATGTTCAGTCTGTGTCCTGTTTCTTTTGCTGACTCCAGAGTCTGTATGTTCTCAGGATGTGTTAGTTGTGGGTCTCTCTCCCTCTATGGTGGTTCTCTTGGGGTCTGTTTTTCAACTCGGACTGGAAGCCAGTCTGACCGAGGAGGACTCTCTCTCTGCCCCTTTACATACTTTCTTGATCTCTAAGAAAATGGCTTTGGCATCTGTAAATGTGGGATGGTCTGGGCACTAAGGATGGTCTGGGCACTAAGCCCAAATGGAAAGCAGAGGTTGAGGATCACTGAGAGACAGGTTAGCTCCAGACTGGTCCCAGGCAGCTGTGAGGCCGACCCAGGCTCTAGGGCAGAGAGCCAGCCCTACGGCAGTCTAGTGAGGGGCTTTGTCTGCTCCTGTCTGGGTCCTCCACCTGGCAGGGGATTCCTGTAATCTCCTTGGAAGCAGAGATCCTGGCTGTGCCAGATCAGATACCAGGCCTTGTTGGGGCAGTGGGGAACCCAGGGGAATCCTGGTGAGTCAGCGCTCCACATTTTGGGGTTAGCCAACACTTTGCCATCACCCTCAGAGCAAAGTCCACCCACTTCCCTGGAATCCCATTCCCTGCCCTCAATATTCTGATTAGGCTTTGTGGGCACACTGCATACCAGGTACCTGGGGACACAGAAACTTCTGGGTCTCCCCAGGCAACAGATGGTGAGGCATGAGGCAGAAGAAAGGAAGCAACTTGTCTCTTAAGTCACTGACCTGACCAGGTCACTGGATGGTACTTAGGGTCTGGAGTAGGGTCTTGGACAGGGCTGAGATGGCCCTAGACATAGGATAGTTCCTATGTCTATGCTGTGTCTATGGGACATCTTCCTCCTGGGTCAGCCTTAAACCATGACAATTTCCACCTAGCTTCTGCCATGGAGCTTACTTCTCCCTTCCCCCAACCTCATTAACATTCTTGCTTGGGACCAACCTCGGGCATTTTCAACAATTATGGACTTCCTGTATCGTCTTGGGCTCTGCTCTGGATTTGAGAAGGGGCCAGTTATAACCTCATTAATCAATTAATTAGTCATAAAATTAGACAAATACACCCTGGGGGCTGACTGTGGGCCAGGTGCTGTGCCCAGGCCTGAGGAGTCCAAAGAAAGCCAGACAAGTTATGGCCTCGTTCCATTCCCATGCTGCTCTGAGTCCAGTGGGGGAGCAACTAACCCAAAATGTAGTGGAAATTGAGATAAGATTGTCCCAGAGATGGTCATGGGCTATGAGGGAGATAGCGGGGAGATGAGGGGGGCAGGGAGATGCAGTTCCACGGGAGGTTGTTGGTAGGGCTTTCTGGAGCAGGTAGGGGTGAGCCTGGAAGTGAATTTAGTTGGGAATAAGGCCCAGGCAGCTTATTGATGATGACAGATGGATGTGTGTTTCTCTATGTCATGGTGTCATGTCCCATCGCTCTGTGAGTCCTTGGGGGGCTTGGCAGTTCCTGAAACCACAGCTGGGTGTTCAGAGGATGAGACCAAAGGCATGCTCTTACCTCTCCTGTGCAAGGCTGCATGCAAGCAAGGCCCAGCAGCACCTTCTGGGGCTCCATGGTGAGCACTGGCTCATGGAGTTCACAATCACCCACAGATCCTAGCAGCCACGATTGACAATGCCAGCATCGTGCTGCAGATAGACAACGCTCGCCTGGCAGCCGATGACTTCCGCACCAAGTGAGTCAGTCCCTATGGGCTGCCCCAGGGAGCTGGTGGTGGGTCCCCACTCTGCACACAGCACAAACACGGTGTGTGGACCATGCCCCTACTTCCAACCCCTGCAGGTACGAGACAGAGCTGAACCTGCGCATGAGCGTGGAGGCCGACATCAATGGCCTGCGCAGGGTGCTGGATGAGCTGACCCTGTCCAGAGCTGACCTGGAGATGCAGATTGAGAGCCTCAAAGAGGAGCTGGCCTACCTGAAGAAGAACCATGAGGAGGTGAGGTCAGCGTAGGAGTCATGGAGAAGCCGGCTGTGGAGCTGCGTCCACAGAACTTCTTCTCAGGCTGGGTTTATGCACTAGGTCCGCATCGCCAGTTGGTTCCTGGCCTGGTGCTGACCCTCAGGGAACCTTGAGTAAAGTAGTGTGTGTGTGTGTGCGTGTGTGCGTGTGTGTGTGTGTGTGTATGTGTGAGAGGGGTGGGGGATGTGGGAGATGCTCCTCCAGAGACTCCCTTCTGCTCATCCCTGCAGGCTTGGCCGATTGTGCAGGAACAGTTAGCTCACTAATGAGTGAATCAGGCTTACACACAGTACTAATTATTATAATTAATTATAACAAGGTGCATTTGCCCCACCTTACAACTGATTCACTACAGTTATGTCCACTGACACCGACAACACGGCTCTCGCCCTTCTCTTCTGGAAGCAAAGAAGCAGAGGCTCAGAGAGTGGTAGCGGCATACCTAGTGCTGCACCGTGGCTTGACCTCGTGCCTGTCTGACTTGTAGCCGTCCACATGAGGGTCTGACTCCACCCCTCTGCAGCTCCCCACTCCCTGACTACCTTTTCTAGAGATGTCTGAGTTTCAGGTCCCCCAGAGTGCAGTCCAAAGATGGAGGTCTAAGACCCCACTTAGGACTCAAGAAGTGTGTCTTTGTGGCTTCCTTCCCAGCTCAGCACTGCCTGTCCTGGGCTGGGGGAGCTTGATTCCCAGGTGCAGGACACCCAAAACTTTGAGGCTGAGTGCATACCTGCCCCTTCCCACCAGACCAGCATTGCTTACTATGATCTGGCTTGGACAGATGCCACCATAGGGTGCCTCATCCACACTTGTGCTCTAGGGTTGATGATTAAGGGACAAGGCTAGAGGTCAGGAAGTAGGGTAAGGTTGCCTTTTCCCCCCTCCCTCCTCACTGGAGAACCTACCAGCTTTCTCTCATTTCACACAAATTTGAATGTAGGTGCTAGGCATGCGTGTGTCAGGGTGTTTGTTAGGAGAGACCGATGGAATCCACAGCCCGCTGAGTACAAGGCCTGCCTTCCGTGTGGCAGCTTTACATGAGAGTTGCTGGCCTGGCTGTCTGCCTGCTTCCCTGGGGATCAGGGTCTCTTCCCAGAATGGTTTTGGGTGATCTCGGCTGTCCTCTCTGCCCAGGAAATGAATGCCCTTCGTGGCCAGGTGGGCGGGGATGTCAGCGTGGAGATGGACGCCGCCCCTGGTGTGGACCTGAGCCGCATCCTGAACGAGATGCGGGATCAGTATGAGAAGATGGCGGAGAAGAACCGCAAGGATGCCGAGGAATGGTTCTTTACCAAGGTGGGTGGCCGTGTGTGGTAAGTGTGCTCACGTGTGGTTGCTCATGCTACCCGCTGGCATGGCCGGGTCACTCTCAGACACACTGGAAAGCACTCAGAGCTGTGCTCAGGTTTTAAAGTAACTGTGAGGCCTGGAGAAGCTCAGACACACAAGGCTTTCCATGGCTGTGGCCTGGGGAACTGATCCAGGCCACCCAACCTGGCTCAGGCTCCACCCACCACAGCTGTTCATTACATGTGTTTGGATATGTAGTGGTGCCTTGTATTAACACCTACCAAATGAACATTTGTGGGGTCTGGGGCAGTAACTAGCATACCAATAATCTTTGGTGCCAGCTTTGAGGTGTTGTAGTTCAACAAGGGTCCCTTGCAGGTTCTAGATACATTGCATGTGTTCCTTGTGGGCCCAGAGGGGCTCTGGATGCAGGTGTCTATGAGCTCCTCTGAGGTCAGGGAGGGGTAGTTCTGGAAGGACAGGGCTTAGGGATAGCTCCCATCCTCTGTTCCCTCTGAAAGTCTCCTTTAGTCTCTCTGTTCACTCTGCCTTCCAGACGGAGGAGCTGAACCGAGAAGTGGCCACCAACACGGAGGCCCTGCAGAGCAGCCGGACAGAGATCACGGAGCTCCGTCGCTCTGTGCAGAACCTGGAGATTGAGCTGCAGTCCCAGCTCAGCATGGTGGGTCACTGTCCCTGTCCTGCCAGCTGCTTGTCACTTCTGTTGAGCCCTGCCACACAGAATCCCCACTTGGAGGACCAGAAGCAACCTGTTTAGCCCACCCCACTGGTCCCTCTTTGCCCCAGTTACAGTTCATCTAAGTCACTCAGATGGGACCACGCTCCCTCCCAGATGGGTGTCATCTTTGGGGAAGGGTTCGGCTCTTGTCTCACTGTCAACCTGTCCCCTGGGCCACAGAAAGCATCACTGGAGAACAGCCTGGCAGAGACAGAGGCGCGCTATGGGGCACAGCTGGCACAGCTGCAGGGCCTCATTAGCAGTGTGGAACAGCAGCTGTGTGAGCTGCGTTGTGACATGGAAAGGCAGAATCATGAGTATCAGGTGCTGCTGGATGTGAAGACCCGGCTGGAGCAGGAGATTGCCACCTACCGCCGTCTGCTGGAGGGAGAGGACGCCCAGTGAGTGGGGTCTAGGCACCCATTAGGCTGGGCTGGGTACTACCTTGTCCAAGGAATGTCACCAGTTTGATGTGAATGTGGAGGTGTGCAGGGGTGGAATGGATGGAAAAGGCGTGTGTCCGAGTGTGAAGACTGTCATGAGTACCATCTGAAACATGTAAACTAGATCTTGTGGGCCGTGGGGAGCCATGGAGTGACATGGGCAGAGTGATGCTCATCTAGGTCTTTGGGAATATTTGCTTTGGCTATGGAGGGCCAGCGTGGAAGTGGATGGGCAGAGGAGTGACTTCAGGAGGCTGTGGAACAGGGAGTCTGGCTAGCTGGCAGAATCTCCAGAGCCAGGAGTGGGGTTGTATAGACAGACAGAGGTCTCCCTAAAAACAGCAGGATGGGGTGCCCATGTCTCTCTCTCTCTCTCTCTCTCTCTCTCTTTCTCTCTCTCTGTGTGTGTGTGTGTGTGTGTGTGTGTATGTGGAGAGAGAGAGAGAGAGAGAGAGAGAGAGAGAGAGAGAGAGAGAGAACATGGCTCACAGTTGCTATGCAATAAATGCCAAGGGAATATGTAAAGGGGTGGGTAACAATGACCCTGGGTTTCTGGTTTGGATGACTGATCTAGTGTGACCAGTGACATCATTAGCCAGGACAAGGTAAGGTGTAGGGCAAGTGATACATTGACTTGAAGTTGGGAATGCTTATAAGAGTTCATGGAAAGCCAAGAGTGTGCTGGGGTCTCCATGGGAAGTCAAGAGTGTCCTGGGGTCTCCACGCTTAGCCACAATTCTAAACTTTGCTTTCTAATAATGCTGAATTTTGTCTACAGTCTAACTTTAAAGTCTTGCTTTAAAGAAAAGAGTCTTATTGGGCCCTTCAGGATATGGAAAATCCACTTGTGTAGCGTCTCCTTGTAAATCTTGGTTTAGTAACCCACAACATAGCCACAAATGCCCTTGGCTATTTCTTTTCTCCTTCCTGTTTTGAGGAGCCTATGGGACTTGATCCTTGGTTTGTGCTTTTTTTTTCTCTGTGAATTCCTAGCTGTGGTTTCCCAATTTGTGGGATCTCTCCTACTCTTTTGGGGCCTCCTCAGCTGCTTATCATTCCCAGAAGTGCTCCCAGGCTCTCCTTGCTTGTGGCACCTCTGGGCTGACAGGTCCTCCTCTCCCCACAGCCTGGCTACTCAATACTCCTCATCCTTGGCTTCGCAGTCCTCTAGAGAAGGTAAGTCTTGAGTCTAATCCTGTCCTGTGTATGGGACATGGGGAGAGATCAGAGGTGCTACAGCCCAGCTGGCAGGTTGGGACGGGGCTCCTGCCTGAGCCTCCCTATGACCCCTCCTTTGCATCTGCAGGCATGGTGACCAACCGCCAGGTGCGCACCATTGTGGAAGAAGTCCAGGATGGCAAGGTGGTCTCCTCCAGAGAGCAGGTGCACCGCTCCACCCACTGAGTTCCCACATGAGTCTGCATATGACAGCCCAGGCTCAGGGGCTTAGGCTGCAGATCCCGGCATCTACTGCCATGCCTGAACTCCCATGAGTGTTTGCTTTGTGCTGCCCCTTACAAAGAGGCCCCTTGGGTTGACCCCAGAAATTGCTAATAAAGCTTTGAAGAAGTCTGGCCCTTGAATTCATCATTTGTCTGGTCCATTGGCTCAGGCAGCGTGGGCTGAGCGTCTGGGGAGGGTTCCCCTAAGTGTCTGGTATCGCTTGTCACCTGCCTGCTTGTTCTGCCCACTCCATCCAGGCTTGTGTTGTTTTGGAAGTTAAGAGGGGAGGAGATGGAAGGATTGAGGGTGGAGGTGGGGAATATCCTGTTTTCTAAGAATCTGCCTGGGGGGGGGCTGGCTCCTGATGCTGGTCCCTGGGAGGGCCTTCAGGCTTTCTGGGTACCACACCTGTTAGAGAACACCTGCTTTAAAACAAAGGGACAGGGGTCTGGCTGGGAAAGGTAACTAACTTTCTTGGAGTGGTCCAGGACCTTGATGGATGAGGGGGTGGCAGCCTGGCAGTCTCAGCCCAAGAAGCCAGACCGGCTCTACCTGGCTCCCCGGGGGTGTGTGTATGTGGGGTGGGGCGACCGTGCTTTTGAGTGTGGGGGGCGTCCTGTTTGCTTTAGTGGCTTGGCAGCTCCTGGGCTATTGGGGAAACCTCTCCCAGCTGCGGATGGGGGCTGTCTAGACCTGTCTGGGAGGAGGAACCCATTGGCAGTCTGAAACATTCTGCCCAGCAGGCCTCCCAGGACCCTGGGACCTAGGGCTGGGCTTAGCACAGTGGGTGGGGCTAGGTAGAGCCAAGGGAAGGGGTCTGTGGTCCACCCTGGGGAACTACGCTGTGGTCTTTGACTTGGGGAACCTGGCATGAGTCGGGTGGTAAGAGTGTTAAGGGATATCTTTTAGTTTTTTTTCCTGGTTGGGAGCTGAGCTGTTCTATCCTCTTAGGTCTATCAGGATACAGAAGAGGGTAAGGGATGTGAAAGGAGACAGCCCGTTCATGGTTTCCATAGACTCCCTTTCATAAGGCATCCCTCCTATACATAGCTGTTTCCCTCTGAACTTCAGCTGAGCTCATTTCTGCCCACCTGGCCCTGGCAGCTGTACTGTAGGAAGGAAGTAGGGAAACATCTAGAAGGGAAGTCTGGCCTTCCTAAGGGACCCAGGGAAGGAGAGAGTTTCAGATAACTGGCCAGAATGAGCCTCATCCCAGGATGTGTGCCTGGGTGTTGGGGCTGCTTAGAGGGGTGACTCCTGGGTCAGGGGTGTTGTAGCTGACTGATGAGCAAGGATGTGCTATGCCAGCCCACGGCTTGAGAGAACTGGGCCTGTTTGGACATCACATTCTTTGCTAAGCTCTGATTTCCTGCCTGGGTTGGCAACTGGAGACTTCAGGTAGTTTCTGTGTTGTGTGGTGGGCCTGGCGGGTATAGACCTAACTCTCAAGTCAGGATGTGTACATGGTCTCTCTGATTCCCCAGTCCCCAGATCCAGGCTTTTCACATGCAGGGAGTGGCATGATGAGAAGGAAAGCCACCTCAGGTGTGTGGGGTGCCTACCTCCCCACCTCATTTCCCATCAAGCTGGGGTGGCAGCTACCTGGGAGGGCTGGGTAGAGGTGACGTCGCCAGCTCTTCTTGTCCGTATTAGGTCATGGGAAAGCGTAGCTGGAGGGCCTGCCTGAATCACAGGTGACAGGCCTGAGACCAGAGACAGACAGACAGACTCATGCACATGCACACACACACACACACACACACACACACACACACACACACGCACTCGATCATGACACCCAGCACAGGGTTTGGTGAAATGAGGCAGAGCCCTAGAGGTGGGAGGGGAGGGGGCCCATAGCCACCTGGGAGCTGGCGGGTGTCCAGGGGTGATGAAAGCCCAGGGGAATGGAAACAGCAGAGAGCCTGTTGTAATCGCTACGCCCACTGGCTGCCCTATAAAGGAAGCGGGCGAGCCCCGGCGCAGCACGCACCTTGGCTCCTCTCTTCCTCCCAAGCCCTCCAGTTCCACATCCGTTGCCTGCCGCCGCCATGACCACCACCATCCGCCAGTTCACCTCCTCCAGCTCCATCAAGGGCTCCTCCGGCCTGGGTGGCGGTTCATCTCGAACCTCCTGCCGACTGTCTGGCAGCCTGGGTGCAGGCTCCTGCAGGTTGGGGTCAGCTAGTGGCCTGGGCAGTGCTCTTGGGAGCAACAGTTACTCCAGCTGCTACAGCTTTGGTACTGGCAGCGGCTATGGAGGCAACTTTGGGAGTGTCGATGGGCTGCTGGCTGGAGGGGAGAAGGCCACCATGCAGAACCTCAACGACCGGCTGGCCTCCTACCTGGACAAGGTGCGTGCCCTGGAGGAGGCCAACACGGAGCTGGAGGTGAAGATCCGAGACTGGTACCAGAAGCAGGCCCCAGGGCCAGCCCGGGACTACAGTGGTTATTACCATACCATTGAGGATCTGAAGAACAAGGTAGGATTGCTGGCGGGAGGGGCATAAACCACCCACCTCCTACCCTCTTCAAGGCCTGGAGTTAACCGGGGCTGCCACAGGGTTATCTCTGCTCTAGTTTGACCCATCTCCCTTTGAGGGGGCAACTGGCTGAGCCAGGAACAAGCTGGTATTGAGAGGCTCCTTTGAGTGTCTGTTTCCTCCTGGAACAGTCCTCGTGCCATTGATGTCTAGGCCATGAGACATCACGGTTTAGGTGGAGGTCTGGTTCCATAGAGTGGAGCTGGATTTGTGAGTGTCCCAGTAAGAAGGGGTTTGGGTGATGGGCTCTGAAGGTGTGCCCCCACCCCCCTAGCAATCCTAAGAGAGGAAGCAGGATTGGGGTAAGGCAGCAGACTCCTATGGGAATGTTTTATGGGATTTTTCTTTTCTGGCTTCCTTGGCTTTTCTTTTGTCCCTAAGGATATCCCAACATCATCTAACTCCTCCCGCCTCCCAGCCTGAGGCCTCTTCAGCCCTCAGACCAAAACTGGCACGAGGAGGGTCTGCATGAGCAGGCAGTGCTAAGTTTCATCTTATTGGACTCCCCTTTGCCCCATCTCTGCCACCAAGGGCGACACTGCGTAGGGAGTGGCTGGCAGGAAGAGGGATTTTCTCTGAAAGCAGTGAATCCCAGCCTCCAGCCAGGAAGCCTGGCTGAGCCATCCTAAACTCAATGACCTATTGGTTTGCCATCTTTTCAGATCCTTGTGGCCACTGTGGATAATGCCAGCATCCTGCTCCAGATTGACAATGCCCGTCTGGCAGCTGATGACTTCCGTACCAAGTGAGTCCCAGAGGGTTGCAAGAGGGGGGGATTCCGGGGCAGCTTTCCTCATGCTATGACTTTCCAGAAGATAGGGAAGAGAGGGCCTGGGGGTTATGAGCTGAGCCCTTAGTTGGATGAACAAAGACAGCTACATCTGAAGGCAGCTGGAGGAAGAGAAAGCAGAGGAGGAGTCAGGAAGCTAGTGAGCGTGGGGTCTTGCCTTATGGTTGTCCCTGGGCTCAGGGTCACAACTTGCTTTCATCTCACCCTCTGATTCTCTCTCAGTTGTTCTGGCTTCGGCAAAGGGAAGGCAGAGGTGGGCACCAGGACAGAGACCTATATGTTAGAGCACCCTGGCCTGAGGTCTCTGGTTCTCATTGCAGGTTTGAGACAGAGCAGGCCCTGCGCATGAGCGTGGAGGCTGACATCAATGGCCTGCGCCGGGTGCTGGATGAGCTGACCCTGGCCAGAGCTGACCTGGAGATGCAGATTGAGAATCTCAAGGAAGAGCTGGCCTACCTGAAAAAGAACCATGAGGAGGTGAGGGGGCAGGGTCAGCAGGCCACAGAAGACAAGGAGTGGGTGGCAGAGCCCTGGGGTTGCCTGCAGTGGAGGGCGTGGGAGAGAGGGCTTGTTGAGTTTAGTCATCCTGTAGGGCTGCCCTTTCTGTAGAGTCTTCATTGCAGTAGGTCCAGAGCTTCCACACATCCCTGTATCTTAGGGACCTCTGGGCCTTATAGAGGCCTTCTCTCTTCTCCCTGCCTCACTCATAGTGTCAGAGGAAGAGGAAGATGCTCAATGCTTGTTTTAGTTCCAACTCTTAAGCCTGGACTCCACAAAGGCATTTGGAGATTGGAAGGGAAGTTTTTGGGGACAAAGGCCTAGAATCAGATGTCTCTGGAGAACCCCTCTGTCTAATGAAGGAGGCACAGTGTGAAGGTGGGCACTGAGTCCATACAGAAGAAACAAACAAACAAACAAACAAACAATCCATAGGAGGGTCTGAGGGAAGAGGTTGGGCAGATCAAAAGGTCTTTAGGAAGAGGCTTAGACCTAAATGTGGGCTAGGGAAGGCTTGGGTCTGTAAGGCCAACACTGGCCCAGAGGACCACATCTTCATTCCCTCTTCTCACAGGAGATGAATGCTCTGAGAGGCCAGGTGAGTGGTGAAATCAATGTGGAGATGGATGCAGCTCCCGGTGTGGACCTGAGCCGCATCCTGTCAGAGATGCGGGATCAGTACGAGAAGATGGCGGAGAAGAACCGCAAGGATGCTGAAGACTGGTTCTTCAGCAAGGTGAGAGCAAGTTGCCGTCCAGACAGACCTCAGGATCCTGTCTTCACATCTAGCTGTTATCTTAGGGATACCCTCCCTTGTCAAACTATGTGGACTCTACAGAGTCAGGATTGAAGCCCATTGCTTCAACAGAGCTGGCATTAGCTAGTCAGCCATCTGCGGGATGAGTGGGAGGCGCCTTGTGGAATCAACACTGGGGATAAAGACCCTGGGAATTTCCACCTTTCTTTAAGAAGCCAGGAATCAGCATCAGAGGCTGGGATACATGTCCTGGCTGGTTCTGTTTCTGTTCTATGGCCTGCTACCTGTAGAGATTAACCATAACATTTCAATGAGTATGTTTCAGGACTTGGGGAGTAGGGAGCTTGGGGACAAGACTGATCAAGGCTCAGGGGCGGTCAGGAAGGTGGTTACAGCTAAGGGACAGGGTATGAATAGATCCAAGGTACCTGTCTGAGCTCTGGGTCATGGGAGCCATGGAGAGTCTAACTTCGGGAAGGGTCCAGGCTCATGCTTCCTGTCCTGTGTCCTGTTTATAGACCGAGGAGCTGAACCGTGAGGTGGCCACCAACAGTGAGCTGGTGCAGAGTGGCAAGAGTGAGATCTCTGAGCTCCGGCGCACCATGCAGGCCCTGGAGATTGAGCTGCAGTCCCAGCTCAGCATGGTAGGGATGCTGCTCTGCACACAGGGATGGGTCCAGCACTTGGGAGATAGCTCTGCCACTCTCACTGACTACCACCTGTTCTCCTGCAGAAAGCGTCCCTGGAGGGCAGCCTGGCAGAGACAGAGAACCGCTACTGCGTGCAGCTGTCTCAGATCCAGGGGCTGATCGGCAGTGTGGAGGAGCAGCTGGCTCAGCTGCGCTGTGAGATGGAGCAGCAGAATCAGGAGTACAAGATCCTGCTGGATGTGAAGACACGGCTGGAGCAGGAGATTGCCACTTACCGCCGTCTGCTGGAGGGCGAGGATGCCCAGTGAGTAGAGGCCCACAGGGTTAGGGCATTAGGGGCGAGGAAGGTACAAATCTCATCTAATCTTTCCAATTTTTTTTTTTCAGCCTGACTCAGTACAAGCCAAAAGAACGTAAGGATCTTGGTAACTGAGGGCTGGGGTAGAGGGATGCATGAGGCAGGAATTGCCTAGCAGATTGCTGGGCGAGGGTCTGTAAGGAGATCCAGGGCATGATGGCTAATCTTCAGTAAGCATAGGAGGAATGGACCTGTTAGGACTCAGAATTGATGCTCCGAGGAAAGAGCAGAGGAGAAACACTGGTCTGATGAGGACATGGAGAGAGGGCTGGTTACCATGGAGATGACGGTGCAAGGAGTAGACCTCATTCTGATCTGGAGAGCCTCTTTGCTCCCAGTTCCCAATAGATGGGTCAGAGCAGTTTTGTCTCTGGGGATTTGAGCCTAGTAGAAGATAGGGTTATGTTTTCTGGTCTCCAGATCTCAGTCTTTGTGGAGCCAGGGAATACATGGTCTTAATGCTGTGGCTTCTAGTCAGGTGGTCTTTATGCTGTGACTTCTAGTCAAACAGAGATGATGAGGAACTAGGCTTTTGTCTTGGGTATCTCCATGTGGTGGAGGAGATGGGAACATAGTCCAAGCACTGCAGACTGCAAAGGAGTGGATATAGGACTTATTTCATTCAGTACTGAAGGACAAAGTGGGTTTGTATAGCCTGTCCAGGGGACCATAGCTCACACAGGGGTCACAGCAGAATGCAGGGTGGAAAGGAGGCAGGTGAGGGCGGGAGGGATATACGCGCAGTGTGGTGTTGAAGGGTGAGCGAAGACTTGGTAGCATCTCTCAGGAGAGGACCAGAGTGGGGGCGGGCTGGCTTCCATGCAGGGGACTGAGGGCGGAGAGTGGCTTTCTTCACTTGCCCATAGCCTGAGTGTCTGTTTCTCTTGCAGCTGTGACCACCCGCCAGGTGCGCACCATTGTGGAAGAGGTTCAGGATGGCAAGGTCATCTCATCCCGGGAGCAGGTCCACCAGACCACCCGCTAAGGCCTCAGCTCCTTCTGGCCAGTTCCCTGAGGCTGCAGAGAGGCAGCATCCCTCTTGGCTTGGCAGCCTGTAGCCTCTCCAGCATCAGTTTCCTGCTTCAGCCTCTTCCCGGTATCCCCCTGCTTGATGCCATTAAAGCTTGCTGATCTGAAGTGAAGTGTGTCCTTTGTTTTGAACACTGAAATAAATGACCATGGTGACAATAGGTGGACTGGTGTGTGTGTGGGGGTACAGGGGAAGCATTTTGTGGATACTCATCATTATTCTTGTAGATGAAGGTAATGGGTTAGCTTAGGTAAAGAGGGCTTAGCCTACTTCATATCCCCTGAAGACATTAATCCCCCTGATGGGGATGGGTGGTTCAGGCCAAACCTGTCCTAGAGTGGAGTCAGTTCATCAGGGGTGGCCCTAGGTGGCCTTCTCTTGTCCTGTATGCAGTCCCATGACCTCAGGCAGTCACAAGGCTCTTCCTTCTGAGCAATCTCATTTCTCACCCATAAATGGATGGGAAGATCTCTGGTGCAGGAGCCTGATTCCCCAGGGGTGACTCATTCTGTCTCTGAGTCTTCCCTGAGAGAGGAGGTGGACCAGGATGGGGAGAGGCCCTCTGGTAGAGCGGGTGGGTTGAGGTTCCCATGGGAGTCTCGTGAATCCACAAGAACAGCTTTCATGGTCATCGTTTGGCGATGAGTGGGAGGCCTGCGCTTCTTGGAAAGGGCAGGTTCCTACCGGGGATGGGAGGAAGAATGGAATCTTTCTTTCAGTGTCTCCTCACATGATCAGTCAGCTAAGGATAGGGGTGACCTGGGGCCCCTGCGTAGAGCCGTGACAGGGAGCAGCGACCTTCTCCCGGATGGTTGATAGTCTTGATTCCTCACTGGCAGGAAAGGTAAGGGAGGGAAACTGAGTCCTGAGGAAGTAAAGGAGGGGCAGCTCCTGCTCCAGCTGAACCTAGGGCCCTCTGAATGCCAGACGAGACTCATTCTGATAGCAGCCGTGAAGAACAGAGCCGGGGGCACCTACTTTGAGTAAAATCTGGAAGCCACTAGGAAAGGCAACTGCCTTCTTGGTTTTACCCAAGGACTGGGAGGTTGGGGAGAAGTTAAAAAGGGGTTCCCTGTTTAAACTCACTGCAGGGATTTGGGAATGAGGTGGCAGTCTTGAACCAGCACCTGGAGATACCTTCTCTCTCTCCCAGTGCTCGATGCTGAGAGTGGAACGTAAGTGCAAAGGCACAGGAGGAGTCAGAACTCAGAGGCCGGGTACAGTGGGAGCTCGAGGTCAGGGGAGGCCACCATGGACCAGCTCAGGGCCAAGGGATGAGCCCCAGCCACTGGAGTGTGAGGACTCTGGGTGGGTCACAGGTTCTTCCTAGATCTCGGAGGACAGAGTTTACTATGAGAGGCAAGAGGGCAGTGGTGATGCTGATGGGGGATGTGAGTTCTTCCTCGGGCTGCAGCAGCATCGGAGAGACTCAAAAGCTGCACCAGCTCTGCATCATCAAGCTGGCGCCTCTCAGCTCTCTGCCAGCAGGTACGGCTTAGATGGGGGCAGGAGAGAAACTTGCTCCCCCAGCCCCTGATGTGCACATCGGGCCATAACCGGAAGAACCAGCCTGGGCCAGGATGGCTCACTTGGGCTGCATGAGCTCATCATTTATCTGAACCACAGTCTTAGGAAGCAGGCAGAGTCTGGGGAGAGGTGCCCCATTGAGTGGATAGGGACACCGAGGCTCTGACAGGCTGTGACTCAGCTACTCTTCCAAAGTGTGTGACATATCAGGTTGGGGGCGGAGCAGGGGAAGGTGGGAATAAAGCCCTACTCTGTTCTGGAAAGAGGCCATAGCCCCACCTCCTACCTCTCCTCAGTTGTTAGGCAGGGAATGGCTTCCTCCATTCTAGAGACTATGGGATTCGCTCTTATTGCTATTAGGAGGAGCCAGTGTTGGAGAGGGCAGGCAGGAGGCACTCCTGGATTGTGGGTCTCTCCTGAGTGAGTAGGTGATATGTGCTTGGTGTGTTCTGTGGGGGACCCCCACAGCATGAGGTCAGACTGCCACATTGAGTAGCTCCCTAGGGGACTGTGTAGAGAACCTTAGTGGCTTTGTCCCAGGATACCTTAGATATTGGGCATAAGCCTGGTTTGGGGCTGAGTGTTGAGACTGTGGTGGGTTCACTGTTCATCTACAGTCTACCCACACCACCAACTCCCATCAGTCTGGCAGGAGGGACAGGCCTGTGACTGCCCGGGCTCCTCTTTCCTGTGACAGACACAGTCCCATGCCACCAGTGGCTGGGTCTAAGACTCTTCTTCCACCACACTAGCTCCTGGTAGGTTTCTTCAGAGAGGTGGATGTGGTGAATGGCACTGCATGCGGCCAGCTCAGCGCTGAGTCTAGGGGAAGAAGGGACAGTGGCTTGCGTGCGAGGACTGGATGGACTTCAAGCCAACAGTGGGCCTGACAATACACTCAACCCTCATGCAGTGTGTGTCTCTTGGGGAGTTGAGGAGAACAGAGGTACCAGAACTGGTACTATTCTCCCTCTAGGGACAGGACAAGGCCATATCCCAGCTAGAGAGAGCCTTAGGCCCCCTCGAGGGCTCCTTGTTTATGACTGGTGTGAGGGCCTGTGGCAGCCTTCCTCTCAGTGGGGCACATCAGGCATGCAAGAGGGAGAGGACCGTGCATATACATAGGAAGGGCCTGACCTATGTGGATTCCTACTGACCCAGGACTAGTCATAGAATTGGGTCTAGAATGGATTTTGTCCATCTCCAAGGACCTTGCTCTGTCTCCTTACATGGTTGTATTCCACCAAGACCCAAACATACAACGCTGAATTCTCTCACTAGCCTGTACATTTGGAGGACTTCTCTGTCCTGTTCTTTGAGTCAGGGTCTGGGACATCGTCGGTGTTTTCTAGACCCTGTTGAATAACTGCAGTGATGCTTAGTGGTCTACCAGGCACTCGCTTTATTTTGTCTTTGCTCTCATGTGCCTGTGAGACAGCAGTGTTATTCTCACAACCCAGAGAAGAAAAAAAGGTTCCCAGGTATTGAGTAGCTCACCCCTGTTTGACTCCAGCTTGCTCTGTCATGGCGCACCACATGTCCACCAGGGGCTTCCCTGGATCCCCACCCCCAATCTCACAGCTCCCAGAGCGGTCTCCTGCTTCTCCAGCCTGGGAATCCCCTGGGGAGCTTGTAAAAGAGCCCCAAGACCAGGCTTGTCCTGGATAATGCTGAAGCAGGGGTTGGGGCAGGCAAAGGAGTCTGTGTAGAGATTCTGATGATCTTGTCAGATTTAAGAACCGCTGTGAGTTGAGGTGTGGCATTGGCCAAAGATATTTCCTGGTCAATTCAAACGTGACAGAGACATGACTTCATGCCTGAGAAGGGGTGGGACGAAGGGCAAGGATGGGGGAGGAGTTTATTGCCTGGAGGTATGCCAGCTTGACTGGACTCAGTGCCTGTGCCCTGGAGCTTAATGGTTCTGGTTCTGACAACTTGGGGATAATAAATACGCATCGCTAGCACACAGGAAGTGTCTCCCACTTCTCTGCTTTCTTGCACTACCTGAAGCCCAGACATAAGAGAATCAGCCTTCTTTATAGTTGAGTCCCAGAGGAGGTCACACTTCTTCAATTGTGGATATGGTCAGGGAGTCATACACCACAGGACTTCATACCACCAGAGTGCCCGTGTTTCTGGCTGTGGGTTTCTCTCTAGGGTCAAAAGGTTGATTGTCTTCTATTCTCTAATCTCTGAGAATTGGGAACAGTGCGTGTGTGTGTGTGTGTGTGTGTGTGTGTGTGTGTGTGTGTGTGTTATCTGCGGTGCTGGCTGAGCACTGAGACCTTCTGTGTGCTGGGCCTGGGTGGTGTGGTCTTTAGAATCTTTCAGTACAGATGTGTGTGTGTGTGTGTGTATGTGTGTGTGTGTGATCTGTGTGTATATGTGTGATCTGTGTGTGTGTATGTGTGTATGTGTGTATGTGTGTGTGTGTGATCTGTGGTATGTGTGTGTGTGTGTGTGTTTGTGTATGTGTGTGTGTGTGATCTGTGGTGTGTGTGTGTGTATGTATGTGTATGCGTATGTGTGTGTGTGTGTGTGTGTGTGTGTGTGTGTGAGATCTGTGGTGTTGGCTGAGTACTTTTCAGTCCAGGTAGACTCTAGACTCTAAGACTTTCTGTGCTAGGCTTTGGTATGGTTTTTAGATTCCTCCAGAATGGACACGTGTGGTGTGTGCGTGTGTGTGTGCGTGTGTGTGTATGTGTGTGTGTGTGGTGTGTGCATGTGTGTGTGTGCGTGTGTGTGTGTGTGTGTGGTGTGTATGTGTGTGTGTGTGTGTGTGTGTGTGTGTGTGTTGATATGAATCTTAGCTTGCCAGTTGGAGCTGGGTTTGGGTCTGTCTCCTTTCATGCTGTTAAATCCTGGGCAAACATTTCACTTCCTGTAGTCGGTCTTTGGTAGCCTTTGGTGATCAAGATGACCATTTCCAATCCTAAGGGAGATGGATTTGTGGTTAGGCATGAATTCTAGGCTCATCCATACATCAACAGACTGGTTCCATGTAGCAGTACCCAATTAATTACTCAAATCAATCCCTGCAGCAGCAGCAGCAGTGGCTCGCTACCTGCTCCAATATTCCGGGTTCCTGCATGAAATCCACACACACAGCCTTTATATTTTGATCAGCCTTAAACAGCTCACTGGCTGGGCTACTTCCTGACCTCTATGTGGTTAATCCACCTCCCTCTGCTATTCCCAAGTTAGTGCTTACTAAAATCTATATTCCATCTTTGCAGCCTGGGCCCCAGTCCGGCAGCACTCTTGAGCTCTCTCCTCTGACTTCTGTGTGGTGGCTATGCTCTCTCTCCCATACCTTCTCAGACATGCTCTTTCCTGTCCCACTCCCAGCATGTCGATCTCCTTTTTCTTTCTTCCTTTTTCTGCCCACTTCCCAGGAATCCTAAAAGCCCTGCCTTTGTCTGCCTGCCCAGCCATTGTCTGTTGGCATCTTTATTTACCAATTAAATCTAACTGGGGGCAGGGTCCTTCAGTGTCTTGTGTGAGGGATGTGCAATTCTTGTGCAATTTTGGGTATCAAATTAACATAATACAAGCAGCATTAGACCAGACCCACTCCATTTCCCCTTTTTGTCCAATTAAAGAAGCTCTTTTCTTTCAGTTATAAATTGAACAGGATTATAATATTATATATTTTGCAAATTATAAGGTATGATACACACTTATAACATCTAGTCTATTATATGTGTTAATTTAGATAAATTACTCTATAATCTTTCCTAACTTAAAGATAGCACAGAAGGAACCTATGTGGGCTAGCTTAAGGTCCTGAATGAGGACATAAAGATATTGGTGCTGGTTGACTGCAGATGGGCTAGCTAGTTCAGGGCCTCTAAAACAGATATGAGACAGTGGGTGATAGTGGGCGCTGCTATTTAAATTATCTTAAAGCATTTTAAAGATAGTTTTCAGGATGGTGGTAGTGGTGCATGGTTTTAATCCCAGTGCTCAGGAGGCAGAGGCAGATGGCTCTCTGAGTTAGAGGCTACCCTGATCTACAGATTGAGTTCCAGGGCAGTCAGGGCTACACAGAGAAATGCTGTCTTGAAAAACAAAATGAATCAAAACAAAGAAAACCAAACAGAAACACCCAAAACCAAACAAAAAATTAATATTCAGGAGGGCATGTGCCGGGGTCTATTGCTCTTTTCCCTCTTACACCTTTCACTTTAGGGGTGCCTAAATGTTTAAGCATATTCTTGGGTCTTGTACATTGACTTATAAAAGGCAAAATTCTGAGCAAAGTGGGACTTGTGAGAAAATCACGCCCCCTTTCTAGAAGTGTGTACCCTGGGAGTGGCACAAGGTAGGTGACAGTGGGGAGGAGAGAATTTAAGCCTCTGCCAGTCAGGGTAGAGGCCACTGCTGCTCAGCTCAGCTTCCTCTTGTCTAACGTGTGTGCTTAGTCCTTCATTGCTTGATCTACTAACAGGTCCCATCTGAAGTCTTCTTTCCCAAAAGCCCAGGCCCGGAGCCTACTGATGGGGTCAAGGCCAGAGGAGACTGTAGAACACCGCAGAGTATTTTAACTTCTATTGGTGTGGCCAACAGGTCAGAATGATATGTGGTAGCAATAAACAAAATTTCTGGGCCTAGAATAACTCAGGCAAGACTCTCTGGGTTCCTGTCACTTCAAAAGAGGAACAATAGGAAAATTATAAAGTCAAGTGCCATGGCCATTGCCCCATGGTATCCAAGAGACCTGTCATTGGGCCTAGACTCCATCCTTCCATGAAGGGTCAGAGTGGGAATAGTGCTGGTGGCACACACACAGTATTAGGAGCAGGATAGAATGCCCTCCTACTGAGTCCACAACATACCCCAGGGGGTGCCCTTGAGTAGGTGAGGGCAGGAGATGGCATGGAGGAGCTTGTTGGGAGGGTGCGATGTAAGGAGCTTATATTAGGAGTCAGAATATGGAGGTTGGATAGAAAGGCAGCAAGGTTGCAGAGGGAGGATGAAGAGGCTGATCACAGGCATAGGGTCCTCCAGGCATGCTTCTTTGTGTGTTCTAAAAGAATTGAGGGCCAGAGGGATGACAAGATGCTGGGCAGTGAGTAAGAGGCAGGGTGGGCCTGTGGCAGCATGGGATGTGGCTGCTATGGTCTATACCACTTGGGACGTCCTGGTGTCTCAAAGGCAGCTTCTAAATCCAAAGTACATCGCATGGAAATGGAAACCTTTTGATTTTTTAGAACTAGAAAGGACTGCAGCTACCCAACCCAGACTTGTCCCTGTTCGGGGAGAGCAGGCACAGAGAAGGGAGGTGAAAGGCTTCAGGATCCATGGTGAAGAACCTAGCCATACCATGTTCCTTGCAGGACTCATGCAACAATATCCAGCAACAGTTTGGGATGACATCAATGAGACTCCTGCCACCTCAGGTTCTCACTGTGGGGCAGGGACTGGTTGACTCACAGCCCGAGGACGCGCCTGCCAGAAGCTGACTGCACCTAGGGCTCCTTGGTACTGTCCCCTCAGGCTCCTGGAACAGAAGCCCATTTCTGGCTATACAACATGAGTCAGTACTGACTTGAATTTGTGTGTTTTTCTCTCGGCCCCA
>NW_022196911.1:96287512-96287703 GCF_008632895.1 Mastomys coucha | reverse complement strand
CATCCTCAAGGAGCAAGGCTCAACCAGCTTCAGCCAGAGCCAAAGCCAGAGTTCCAGGAACTAATCTGTTTTGCCCAGAGCCTCCTGACCCCACACCAGGCTCTCATTCTGGTGGCTTGGGGCAGGACACAGTTTTCTTTGCACAGTCCCCATCTGTCTCCCCTACCCTCTCATGGTGGTAGACTAATAAA
>NW_022196911.1:96279323-96287502 GCF_008632895.1 Mastomys coucha | reverse complement strand
GCTTGACTCTGTAGGGTGAGGGCTAAGGCCTTCCTTCCAGGGTCCTGGGAGTCCATTCCCCTGCTGGGCAGCTTACTGAGCTCCCAGATTCCACCTCATTTTCTCCTTTGTCTTTTTCAGTGTTCTCCTCATCCTCCCACCAGCCCCGGCCCATCCTCAAGGAGCAAGGCTCAACCAGCTTCAGCCAGAGCCAAAGCCAGAGTTCCAGGAACTAATCTGTTTTGCCCAGAGCCTCCTGACCCCACACCAGGCTCTCATTCTGGTGGCTTGGGGCAGGACACAGTTTTCTTTGCACAGTCCCCATCTGTCTCCCCTACCCTCTCATGGTGGTAGACTAATAAAGCTTTTTGGTTGATGCAAACTTGTGTGATCTCCATGTTTAGCTATTGGGAGAGGAGTTGAAGGCACCTCCCAGCAGCTCCCCTTGGGTTCTCAGACTTAAAGAGGTCCAGAGAACAGATTGTCTTTCAGTAAAGCTTCCATAGGTTTCCAGAAGTCCTCCATCTTGTGGGGGGTTACTTGGGGTACACTAGGAGGGAAAATATTCATGTGTGTGGGTGACCAGTGTGTGAGATCCTACGAAGGATCTTTAGCTATCCTCTTCTAGGGACCTAGCAAAGCAGATGAAATTTGAGCCCTTTTGGGGTTGGGAACTTCTAGGTGTCAAGGGGAAACCATTCTTTCATTTAAGACACAGCCTGTGGCATTTGCAGCACCTCCGTAGGTCTACTGTGTGGCTACAATTTATGCCTTTCTTTCAATACCACTCCACTCCACATGTTCATCTAGCTCTCCCCTAAGGACTCCTACACTTGAGATCTGAACATTGTAGTTGTGCTTTGGAATGGCTCTTCTATACACAAGTGAACAACAACAACAACAATAACAACACCCCCCCACCCCCGATTTTGGCATTGAAGGGAAGGAAGGTAGAGCCTTAGGGTGGAGTCATAGTTATGGAGTCATGGTCATGCCCAGGATAAAAATGTCTCCTAGGCTCTCCTTCCCCTTTTCCTTATCCATTCTTCCCTCTAAATGCTGATATGTACCTGGGAAATATCTGTTACCCATGTCCTCTACCCCACCTCCATCCCTCCCCATGGCTTTCACCATTTCTGGAGCCTTCCTTATCCTTCCCAGAAACTGTGTACGCAGATCCCTTTCCATCTGTGTCGTCCATTCCCGGTTTCTACAGATGATGCTTCTCACAAAAGCACGGTCAAAGTTATGGTCCAAGTAAGAGAAATTGAGACCAGCACCCCCTACTCGAGGGCCTGTGATGGTTCCCCTTCCTTTTTTCCACTTGGCCCTTCCCTGTTCTGCCCCCATGAGTCAACTTTTCCTGCCTAATTGCATGGTCCACACCTCTCAGGCTCTGTTCCTTTTTCCTGGATGCCTTCCAGAATTTAAAAGGAAAAAAGAGTTGTGTACATATAGTAGCATAATGTGTTTGTGTTTGTTTATGAGTGTGTGTATAGTATGTGTTGGCATGCGTGTCTTCTGTGTACATGTGCATATGTGTTGGTATGTGTATCTGTGTGTATTTGTGTGGTTACGTGTCAGTGTGTGTGTGTGTTGATATGAACCTTAGCTTGGCAATTGTGTGGGTACGTGTCAGTGTGTGTGTGTGTATTTTTGTGTGTCCGTGTCAGTGTGTGTGTGTGTTGATATGAACTTTAGCTTGGCAATTGTGTGGGTCCGTGTCAGTGAGTGTGTGTGTGTGTGTTGATATGAACCTTAGCTTGGCAATTATAGCTGGATTTGTGTCTCTGTCTCCTTTCATGCTCTTAAGTCCTGGACAAATATTTTACTTCCTGTAGTTGGGGTTTGGGAGCCTATGGTGATCAGGATGAAATTTCTAATACTAGGGTAGATGGATCTGGGGTTGGACATGAATTCTAGGTCCATCAATACATCAACAGATTGGTTCCATGTAGCAGTACCCAATTAATTACTCAAATTGACCCCTGCAGTAGCAGCAGGAGCAGCTCAGTACCTACCCCAGTATTCTGGGTTTCTGCATGAAATCCACACACACAGCCTTTATATTTTGATCAGCCTTAAACAGCTCAATGTCTGGGCTACTTCCTGACCACTATGTGGTTAATCCACCTCCCTCTGATATTTCCAAGTTAGTGCTTACTATAATCTATATTTCATCTTTGCGCTCCAGGACCTAGTCCGGCAGCACTCTTGGGCTCTCTCCCTGGCTTCTACATGGTGGCTATGCTCTCTCTCCCATACCTTATCAGGCATGCTGTCTTGCTGTCTCTCCTGTCCTATTCCCAGCATGGCAGACCTCCTTCTTCCTTCTTCCTCCCTCCTTCTTCCTTCTTCTGTCCTTTGTCCAGGAATCCTAAAAGCCATGCTTCTGTCATGCTCAGTCATTATCTGCTGGCATCTTTATTTACCAATCAAAACCAAATGGGAGTGATCACTCAGTGTCTTGCATGTGGATGTGCGAATCCTTGTGCAGTGTTGTGTACCCAAATTAACATAATTCAAGCAGCATTTGACCAAACCCACTCCAGTTCCCCATTTTTCCAGTTAAAAAGGCTCTTTTCTCTCAGATATAATTGAATATAATTTTAACTACTATGTAAATTATAAGGTGTGATATACACATCCAATGTCTAGTCTATCATATTTGCCAATTTAGATAAATTAGTCTATTATCTATCCTAGCTTAAAGAATTTACAACTCTATACCTGAATTACATTTTGATTTTTACTTGTATTACCCTCTGAAAACCATCCTTTCAAATCTAGATCACCTTTCTTAATGATGAACAACTTTTTTGGTTTATGAGACTAAAACTAGTCTTCTACCACATCAGAGATCTGAGAATGAATTAAACATTACCTGAATGTATAGGAAGCACGAAACATAGCTTCCAAAACTTAAACAATTTGTAGAGACAGCTGACTGGCTAGGCAGTCCCCTGTATTGCTCATAACAGTGTTGGAGCATCTGTCTTCAGTCTTCTGGCCCAGAGCCATCTGACAGACCTTAAGTGAAGCAGGAAATACAAAGGACTAGCTTATCTTATGTTGGCAGATCTAAGCTGTAGACTATCTTGTATCTTCTGTCCTTTCCTGAATAGTACTTTTTGTCTGCAGGTGAATTAGGGAAATTCTTGCCCAGTGGCTACCTTGCCACAATTGGAGCAACTCCATATGTAGGTAATGATGCTCAATATCCTCTTTGAAGTCAGAAGGAGATACAGTCAGGAGCAGTCATGTCTCCTAGTCAAAAGATCTATAGATAATGAAACAATTTTAAATGCCATATTCTGTGATGCTTTTGAAGACTATCTATCTCTATATAGTATATCTGAACTGCTGAATTGTGACTACTCTTAGCTATTTACTATTTGAATAATACTGGAATCATTTTATTATAATTAAATCTGAATCTAAAATTACCATGACTTTACTACCTGACCTTAACTTGCATTACTTAATCATCCTAAACCGTTTGTAATTGCAGCTATAAAAGACTGGGTGTAAGCATTATATTCTTAAATGAGTTGCAAATGCACAATATGCAAAGATTTATACCAATGAAAACCTTAAGCCTGTACCAGTAATTAAATTCTGTAGCAATGTAAGAAAATATAACTTCAATTCTGCATCGAAATGTAAAGATTTCTACCAATGTAATATTATAGCTATAAAATGTTTTGCTTAAAAGTAAATTTAGTAATTAATTCCCATATATCTAATATCTTATAATATTACTCTATGCCTATTTTCCCTTCCCCCCTCTTTCCAGTTACCTAAGAAAGAAAGGATGGAGAAGAGGAAAGGTGACCAAGCCAGCTCAGTCAGTTAACATGTTCTCCAGTACAGGAGTGAGGATTAAAAAGAAAAAGGACAATTAGACAACACTGAGGCATGACCCCAGCCAGTTCTGAGGCTCAGGCAGGTTTATTATTTTTTCAGTCTGCTTTTATACCATTTTAATTACATGCAGGTAATAAGGTCATGCAGTACAATAAACAAAACTAATCTAGGAATAAGCTAGACAATAAACAAAGTCCCATGATCATTCCCTTGATCACTGTTTCTAAGGGCTTGTCAGGATGACCAAAATATCTGAGCCTACTTCCTTGTCCTAGCCCAAAGTCATACTCATGCCTGAAGCTTACTTCTTTGTTCTAGCCTAAAATTAGATTCCTGCCTGTGCTTACTTCCTTGTCATGATCCAATGTCAGATTCCTGATAGGGGGCTTCCAAAGCTCTCCACACCTCCCCCCTTTTTATTTCATAAACAAGACTGCAACTACCTTAGGTCATTCTGACATGAATGACTCCCTTACTTGTTGTGGAATATGCATTTTCAAAATCAATGCTATTCTGTCTTAGGTTAAAAAAGGCTCTGTGTCGAACTTACCCATCCCTGGCTTCCAGTTTGTTAAATTAACAACTCTGTCGGGGGTTCATTTTTAGATTCAAGCCATGTATTTTTGCTGCCAACATGTTGATGTTGTTAAAGGCAAGTTTTTTTTCCTTCTTTTTTTTTTCCAGTGGACAAGAATAAAAATATTCCTATATTTGGACAAGAAGGGCTAGCATGATCAAGCTATATATGCCATTCTAGAAGCTTGACAAAGATGGAAATACTGACCTCAGGGCATGGATAATTTTATCAGCAGTATCTACAGCATCAAAGCTCTGTTGCAGTCTTGTTTATGAAATAAAAAGAGAGCAGCATTCTTGAAATCCATAATCTCACTATGCAAATTTAAAACATCCAGAGAGGTGTTAGAATTATGCCAAATGCACTGCAAGTGTCTTTGAACTTTGTTCCCAATTATAGTGACTATCATTGTAAATTTTAGAAGTAACACAAATCCATTGGCATTTAGCAATGACACTCAAGATGGCTCCTTACTCTTAGACTCTGAACCTCCTTTCCAATAATTTGATTAGTGTCATAAAGAGCATCAGTTCATTGTTCCAATTGCCTATCTAAGTCCTCTTGAATACTTAAAACATTAGTAACATTTTTTGCTAGATGATTAACAGAAGTAGCTGTCTTAACTTGTGTCAAAACAATTGCAGAAGCAGTGGTGCAAGCTATTAATGTAATTAAAGCTGCTATACCAGCATTAATCAAGCCACTATCCTCTTGCTTCTGTTTAAAGCCTGAGTCACTTCTTCCAGTATTTGCAAGTTTTTCAGAATACCAAGCTCCTGTAATACTCACAGATAATAAAACAAAAGCTGGTTGGCAAACCACCATAGCAGACATGCCAGTTTTCAATACGCTAACACAATTAGAAAGTGTATAATCAATACAATTTATGTTAAATACTGTAGAACAAAAGTTTAACATGACCAATTAATAAAGGATTAGGAGCCTTAAGTCATGCACTAATACTTGTTTCAAATCCAGATCCTGTCCCAAATTTATCCACTGCAAATGATTTTCATACAAGGTAGTGGTCAATTTTCAAATACATCTCTGAAAATGTCCAGAACCAGCCTTCCAAATGAAGACCATTATTTCTAATATTGGATTGATTTCCAGACCAGTCCATGATTGAGTCATAATAATTGGAAAGGAAACAGAATTACACTAAAGGAAAGAGAGGAGTCATAATAACTTTTCTTTTTGATTCCCTGTCCCACAAGGTCTAAAAGTTTGAGGCAAGGCAATGTGTCCAATCTGGGACATAGGCAATCAATGGTGGGCTAGGAACATATGCCCAATACAGCTTTCCAATTACCATTGTCAGGACACTCAGCATGCTCACAGGTCAGCATCATTCTTTGTCCCAGCATCAGCAAGTCTCATCAATCATTCTGACAGCTAAACCATGGTCCTTCAGCATCCTGGGGAAAATACACAAACATGCCCTTAAATATTTCATCAGGACCATGTTTTTTGTTTTTGTTTTTGTGTTTGTTTTGTTTTGTTTTGTTTTGTTTTGTTTTTCGAGACAGGGTTTCTCAGTGTAGCCCTGGATGTCCTGGAACTCACTCTGTAGACCAGGCTGGCCTCGAACTCAGAAATCCGCCTGCCTCTGCCTCCCAAGTGCTGGGATTAAAGCCATGCACCACCACTGCCCAGCTGATCAGGACCATGTTATATGCCAGTGCAAGGACATGTCTGGGCAGACACTGAGTAGTTGGCCATCTGGTCCTCTTAGATATGGTTTAAGGTCAGATGCTCTGTTGACTCAGATTAACACCAACCTTAAGAATTTTCCACTCTGTTCTGCAGGTAATAGTTAACAGTTGAACTAGCCAATCATGTATAGCCACACTGATTCCTTTGTTCCCCCAGATCTTTTCCCTATATAAACCCCTATCCCCTGAGTCTCGTGGTCGATCCTATATCTCCTGTGCGAGATATGTGTCGGCCCGGAGCTCTGAAATTAAACTGCCTCATGTGTTTTACATCAAGATGATTCCTTGTGTGCACGTCCTCCCGAGATTTGAGTGGGGTTCTCCCTATGAGGGTCTTACACCAGTACGTGGATCCTTCTATTTCACCTAGGCATAAGTATGCCTAGTTGTAGGGTGCCATAGACACTCAGCAGAGAGTTCCTTGGTATCCAAATTTTTTAAAAATTTAAAATAAAAAGAACATGATTTACATAATTTTGTGGTGTACAGGGATATAACTGCCATATTTTTATTTTATGAGGATATTGTTTTAAAGTTTCATAATAACTGTTTCTCAATATCTTGTCCTTGAGGATTATAAGGAATCCCAGTAATATGTGTAATATTGAATTGTCAAGAAAACATCTTAAATGCTTGACTGCAATAGTCAGTGCCATTATCTGTTTTAATCTGATTTGGAACACCAAGCATAGAAAAACAATGTAGGCAATGACTAATTACATTTTTAGTTGCTTCTCCTATTAAAGCACTTGCAATTAGAAAGCCTGAAAAGGTATCAGTAGTCACATGTACATATTTTAATTTTCCAAAATCAGAAATATGAGTAACATCCATTTGCCATAATTGATTAGGTACAAGTCCTGGAGGATTAAAACCATTATGTATTATAGAAAGAAACTGAGGATATTCAGGACAAGTCTTTACAATTTGACTTGCACATTCTCTAGAAATACCAAATTGCTGTCTCAAGGTATTACTATTTTGATGATGTAAAGTCTGAGATTGTTTGGCTGATTGTTCCTGTGTAAGGCCTATAACCTTCCTGGTATACAAGTCTGCTGTGGTATTGCCCTCATTAAGGGGTCTGGGCAATCCAGTGTGAGCTCTCAAATGTCCTATAAAGTAAGGAACTGTACATTCTCTTAAATTGAGTTGTATTTGAATAATTGCAAAATTTGAGAATTAGCAGTATCTAAAAAATGAACAGTTTAAATGAATTAAATCATTAGCTATATATTGGTTATCGGTATACAAATTAAAAGCTTGATTTTTCAGTATTTCAAAAACAGCAGCTATAGCACGTATTTCAATTATTTGTGCTGAAGCTGGCAGGAACTCAAGAGAATAAACATGTGATCCAATTACATAGGCTGCCTTCCCATTAGATGAGCCATCTGTAAATACAGTAAGTGCATTTTCCATGGGCTGCATGTACTAAATTTACAGGAAATACAAAAGCATGCATAGAGGCAAATTCTAACAACTTGTCTTCTGGATAATGATTATCAATTTTCTCTGAAACAGCTTCAAGTAGGATGTTAAACTTTACTTGGAGATGAAGAAAGATGAATCCAGATTAATGGTCCCCTTTGCCAAAATACTGCCATGAGTGTGTTAGTTGTAGCAATGATGCAAACAGCCAACACTTGATCATAGATTATGTAATGTATCTGTTGTTGGCTAATAGCTTCCTCTACCTTTTTTAAAGCAATTCATCCCTCATCAGTTAATCGTGGAGGGGAATTAGGGTTTGCATCCCTCTTGAGACTATCAAATAGGTTTTAGTTCTCCTGTGGTAAGTTTAAGATGAAGTCTTAGCCAATTAATATATCCTAACAACTTTTGAAAATCATTTAAAGTAAGTAAATTCTTTTTATTTGAATTTTCCATGCCACAATTTGTCTAGTATATGACTTATGTTCCAAATATTGAAAAAGATAATGCCTTTGAATGTTTTCTGGAACAACTACTCCCCAAAATTTTAAAACTTATTGTATAAGAACAAAGGCTTGTAATAAAACTCCCTTTGAGAGATCAGCTA
>NW_022196911.1:96273691-96278889 GCF_008632895.1 Mastomys coucha | reverse complement strand
CACCAGAGCACAACCACAAGTTTGGAAAGCAAAATTTCACCTCCAACAAACAATCCAGTCTCTCCAAAAACACCAAGTGAATCACCCACGTTACAAAGTTTGGCAACATTTCCTGCACACGAACACACAACAGTGCAGCCTCCAAAACCTCAAAGAGACCCTGCCCTAAATCCTATCTTTTATAAGTCTAATTTCTAGGATAAGAATTACACAAAATATTACCCCAATTTATAGGTTTCTTTAGAGACCTGTTTCCTTGGGTTGGCTCATTCCACGTTGTTGTTGTACTGAGTTACTCCAACCCTGAGTTAACAGTTTAAAGCCAACTTTCTGTTACCGATGTTACAAATTTTTAATCATATCCAATAATTTTTAAGTCAATAAGTATAACCAAGACATGCAGAACATGGAATAATATAAAAACAATCCTCCAAATCCATAATAATGCTATAAGCATTTCCAGGAATGGAAGCTGGAGTAGGTAAGCCAGACTGCTATGTCCCCACAAGCAGTCCAATACTGAACTACTGAATTACTCCAATCCTGAGTTACCAGTTTTAAGCCAACTTTCTGTTATCAATGTTACAAATTTTTAATCATATCCAATAATGTATAAGCCAATGATTATAACCAAGACATATAGAACATATTTATACTTTTAAAACCAGTCAGAAACAAAAATGAAGTGCCCACACATATCTTATATATTTAGACTGGACAAAATTCTTTCCTTTTCTAGGTATAATTTCAAGAAGGGAGCACCTTGTCACTGCTGAACCCAATAAATACAGTCTCAGAGATTTTTCTAGGAAAAATCTCTCAGGTTACTTACCATAGAAGCTGAGAAACTGCTGGCTCCTTTAAGAGCAGCTTTAACAGGCAATCAGCTCCTGGCAGGGCTTCTCCAGCTATGCTAGATTCCTAACCATAGGTGCAGGGCTCCAAAGGCCAATTGAGACTGCTTTTTTGTTTGTTTGTTTTTGAAATGAGTTAAAACTAAGTCAAGGGGTAAATGACCAGTAGGTAAAATTTTAACCATTTTTTCTTTTGAACATGAAACACAGAACAAATTCAAGCAACGAATGGAAAACTCAGACATAACTTGACAGACACGGAGAGATTGGTGCACCATGACAGACAATAGACAAAGAGGGAAGAGAACTAGATACCCCAAAGGGATCCAGATATCCTACCTAAGGGACCCAGAACCAGAACTAAGCACTCCTCCAGTAGGAGCCAGAGAGGAGGCAGGATATCTCCCAACCTCCTCCTGTCCCTAGGAGAGCTCTGTAATAGCTTATGTCCATTTTCCTTTTCTTTCACTAAAACATCCCTGATAGTCATGGTGGACTGCTTTTCCCAGCCCATTCTCTCTCCTTTCTAGAGTGTAAAATATCTCAAGTCAGGGTCCAAAGACTAACAGCATCTATGAGAATTATCTTCGCTTCTCTATATTTTAGCATAACTATAAATGCATACACAAAGCACGTTTTACCATTATCTTGTCCTCCTACAAGGTTTATTCACCACCGGCCCAAATCTTCTTTACTTTCCTTCCTGTGCACTTTCCGCAGTGTCCTTTGCTGTACCCCACTTACTGGAGCTCCGCCTTTGAGCTACCATCTGACCAAGCCAGCTCAGTCAGTCAACAGATTCTCAAGTGCAGGAGTGAGGATTAAAAAGAAAAAGGACAATTAGACAACACTGTAGCATGACCCCAGCCAGTTCTGAGGCTGAGGCAGGTTTATTATTTTTGCAGTCTGCTTTTATACCATTTTAATTACATGCAAGTAATAAGATCAAGCAGTAGAATAAACAAATAATCAAGGAACAAGCAAGGCAATAAACAAAATCCCATGATCACTCCCTTGATCACTTTTTCTTCCTTCCTTCCTTCCTTCCTTCCTTCCTTCCTTCCTTCCTTCCTTTCTTTCTTTCCTTTTTTTTTCTTTTTCTTTTTTTGGTTTTTCAAGACAGGGTTTCTCTGTGTAGTCCAGGCTGTCCTGGAACTCACTCTGTAGTCCAGGCTGGCTTTGAACTGCCCGGCTTGATCACTGTTTCTAAGGGCTCCACTGGATGACCAAGATATCTGAGCCTACTTCCTTGTCCTAGCCCAAAGTCATATTCATGCCTGAAGCCTACTTCTTTGTTCTAGCCTAAAATCAGATTCCTGCCTGAACTTACATCCCTGTTCTAGCCTAAAATTAGATTCTTGCCTGAGCTTGCTTCCTTGCCATGGCCCAATGTCATATTCCTGCCAAGTGGCCCCAAAAGCTCTCCACAGAAAGGAAAGACAACCCCCCACCCAGTCTAAGCTCTCTGTTTAGTTTCCTCCCTGTTCAAAATTATAACCATTTCAAAACTGTCTCTTAAAATGACAACTTATCTATAATTTAAAAAATACCTAGATATGCTCCCCCAAAACATATCTCAGTCTTGTTCTATTAGGCAGGAAGTTTGCTCCAGAAGGTTCTTACTAATAGTCCTGCAAAGATAGCACAGGAGGGACCTATGTGGGCCAACTCAAGGTCCTGAAAGAGGGTGTAAAGGTATGGGTCCTGGTAGACTGCAGATGGGCTAGCTCAGGGCCTCCAAAACAGATATAAGAGACAATGGGGGAGAGTGGGCCCTGCTATTTAGATTATCTTAAAGCATTTTAAAGATAGTTTTCAGGATGGGTGGTAGTGGTGCATGACTTTAATCCCAGCACTGAGGAGGCAGAGACAGATTGGTCTCTAAATGGGAGTGAGTTCCAGGACAGCCAGGGGTACACAGAGAAATACTGTCTCGAAAAACGAAATGAAACACAAAAAACAGCAAATCCAAACAGAAAGACTTTGCTTTCAAGAGAGCATATGCTGATTTCCATTGTTCTTTTCCCTTTTAAGTCTTTCACTATAGGGGTGCTTAAACCCTTAAGGATACTCTTGTGTCTCGTACATTGACTTATAAAAGACCAAATTGATAGCAAAGAGGGCTTCTGAGAAAACCACATCCCTTTTCTAGAAGAGTGGCCCAAGGCAGGTGACAGCAGGGAGGAGAGAATTTAAGTCCCTTGCCTGCCAGGGTAGAGGCCACAGCTGCTCAGTTCATCATCCCCTTGTCTAAAGTGTGTGCTTAGTCCCTCATTGCTTGATCTACTAACAGGTCCCATCTGAAGTCTTCTTTCCCAGAATCCCAGGCCTGGAGTCTACTGCTGGGGTCGAGGGCAGAGGAGACTGTAGACCACTGCAGAGTATTTTAACTTCTATTGGAGTGGCCAACAGGCCAGAATGATATGTGGTAGCAATAAACAAACTTTCCTGGGGCCTAGAAGAACTCAGGCAAGACTCTTTGGGCTCCTGTCACCTCAAGAGAAGAATGACAGGGCAAGGATGGAGTCTAGTGCAGTGACCATTACCTCATGGTATCCAAGAGATTTGTCTTTCCGCCCAACTTCATCCTTCCTCTCAGGCCAAATCTATGCCCATTGTTGTAGCGTGAGTTTTTTAAAAAAAGCAATCCATGCTACTCTGGCAGAGCACAGGCGGGCACGAGGGCCTGTTCTCATCTCGACACTCTCTGCCCTGGAGCTCTGACATCTGTCCACCTGGCCCCCTCAGTTCCCATGGCAGGTCACTGTCATGCCAGCCCCACACTTCCCAATTCCCGTGGCTTTTCAGGCTGCACTTCTTACAAACCCACACTTTGCTGCTCTACCTTTCTCTCTGTGACCCAGTTGATGGGCCCTGTGAAGGAAGACCCCCCACACAAACTTAGTTTAGATTCAACAGGTAACACAATCTCTGGGCACAACAACTAGCATCCTAATTTACAAGCCATTCTAAGTCAATCCTCTGGGAGTGGATCCCAGCGCATCTGCCACCTGAACTGGGGGCCTCCAATACTTACATTTTGGCTTCCTTGCTCATCTCCAGGGCCTGCTCATCCACCATGGGCCTGCTTCTGGGAACTGTGTGGCAAGCATGATGGCTATTCCTTACCAGTGCAAAGCCCTGTGCACTCTAGATGAACAAAACCACTAAGAACAGCCTGGGCAAGATGGTTTCCATAATGGAACTCTGAGGTCCATGGAGGGGCAGCATCAGGGTAGGCCTGATGGCACACAGACAGTATTAGGAGCAGGACAGATTTCTCTCCTACTGAATCTACAACAGACCACAGGGGGTGCCCTTGAGTAGGTGAGGGCAGGAGATGGCATGGAGGAGCTGTGGGTGGGTGCTCTCTTAGTGCAGGGGTCTTGTGTTAGGTGTCAGGATTAGAGGTGTGTAAGAAACCCAGCAAGGCTGCAGAGGGAGGATGAAGAGATTGACCACAGGGGTAGAGTCCTCCAGGCATGCTTCTTTGTGAGTCTTTACGTGTCCTAAAGAACTGAGGCCCTTAAGGGTGACAAGATCTTCCTGTAATGGGCAGTGAGTGAGAGGCAGGGTGGGCCTGTGGCAGTGTAGAATGTGGATGCTATGGTCTATAACACTCTGGATGTCCTGGTGTCTCAAAGATGATTTCTAAATCCAAATTACATCACATGGAAATGGAAATCCTTTGAATTTTTTGGAACTAGAAAGGACTGCAGCTACCCAACCCAGACTTGTCCCTGTTCGGGGAGAGCAGGCACAGAGAAGGGAGGTGAAAGGCTTCAGGATCCATGGTGAAGAACCTAGCCCTACCATGTGCCTTGCAGGACTCATGCAACAGTATCCAGCAACAGTTTGGGATGACATCAATGAGACTCCTGCCACCTCAGGTTCTCACTGTGTGGCAGGGACTGGTTGACTCACAGCCTGAGGACGCACCTGCCAGAAGTTGACTGCACCTAGGGCTCCTTGGTACTGTCCCCTAAGGATCCTGGAACAGTAGCCCATTTCTGGCTATACAACATGAGTCAGTACTGACTTGAATTTGTGTGTTTTTCTCTCGGCCCCACACCCACAGAGCTGGGCAGGAACACTGAGCCAGCAATGGAAGAGAGAGAGAGAGAGAGTCCACCCAGGGTTGAACAATCCAGAGTAGGGTGTTGGACAGGACTGACTGAGGAAATCCACAGGGGAACCTGGAGTCAGCAGTTGGAGGGCCCCACCTTCCCCGAGTGCATATAAAAGAACCTGGTGTCTGAGGCACCCTCAGCATCTCCAGCCTTCACTGAGCACTTCTCTCTTCTCCCTGCTCACTTGCCCAAGCTCTCACATTCCTCAGCATGG
>NW_022196911.1:96264936-96269990 GCF_008632895.1 Mastomys coucha | reverse complement strand
CACCAGAGCACAACCACAAGTTTGGAAAGCAAAATTTCACCTCCAACAAACAATCCAGTCTCTCCAAACACACCAAGTGAATCACCTATGTTACAAAGTTTGGCTACCAATTCCTGTACATGATGGTGCAGCCTCCAAAACCTCAAAGAGTCCCGGGAGTCCATTCCCCTGCTGGGCAGCTTGCTGAGCTCACAGAATCCACCTTACCTTTTCCTTTCTCTTTTTCAGTCTTCTCCTCATCCTCCCACCAGCCCCGGTCCATCCTCAAGGAGCAAGGCTCAACCAGCTTCAGCCAGAGCCAAAGCCAGAGTTCCAGGAACTAATCTGTTTTTTTCCCAGAGCCTCCTGACCCCACACCAGGCTCTCATTCTGGTGGCTTGGGGCAGGGCACAGTTTTCTTTGCACAGTCCCCATCTGTCTCCCCTACCCTCTCATGGTGGTAGACTAATAAAGCTTTTTGGTTGATGCAAACTTGTGTGATCTCCATGTTTCACTATTGGGAGAGGAGTTGAAGGCACCTCCCAGCAACTCCTCTTGGGTCCTCAGACTTAAAGTGGTGAAGAAGAGCTTGCAGAGGTTTCTGGAAGTTCTCCATGCCATCGGGGTGAATAGGCGGACACAAAAAGGGAAGATATTCTTGTGTGTAGTTGGCTAGTATGTTAGATCCTACAAAGCATCATTAACTGTCCTCTTCTAGGAATCATCCAAGGCAGATGAAATTAGGGCCCTTTGGGGTTAGGCACTTCCAGTAATCAAGGGGTATATGTACTTTCATTTAAGACACAGTACATGCCATTTGAAGCTCCTCCCCAGGTCTACTATGTGGCTACAATTTATGCCTTTCTTTCAATACCACTCCACTCCACATGTTCAGCCATTTCTCCCCTAAGGACTCCTACACTTGAGCTCTGAACTTTGTAGTTGTGCTTGGGAATGGCCCTTCTACACACAAGTGAACACCACACACACACACACACACACACACACAGACACACACACATGCACACACAAAGACACACACAGATACACATACAGATACACACACAGATACACACACAGAGACACACACACAGACACACAGACACACACAGATACAAAGTCAGACACACATACAGACCCACACAGACACATACACAGACACACACACATGCACACACAAAGACACACACACAGATACACCCACAGACATGCAGACACAGAGTCAGACACACATACAGATACAGACATACACACACACACAGATACACACATATGCAGACACATACACAGACACCACACAGACACACACAGAGATACACACACACAGACACATACACAGACACATACAGATACACACACATAGACACACACAGACACACACATAGAGATACACACAGACATATATACAGACCCACACACAGACCCATACACAGACACACACACAGACACACACATATAGACACAGACACACACACACAGACACACACAGACACACACGATGCACAGATAGACACAGACACACACACACACAGACATACACACAGACACACACAGACACACACAGACACACACACAGACATACACACAGACACACACACACACACACACACATGCGCGCGTGCGCAAGCACACACACAGATTTTGGCATTGTAGGGAAGGAAGGAGCCTTAAGGTGGAGTCATGGTCACGGCCAGGATAAGCATCTCTCCTAGGCTGTCGTCCCTCCTCACCTTATCCATTCCTTCCTCCAAATGCTGATATGTACCTGGTAGCCATCTGCTACCTATGCCCTCTATTTATCCATCCCCATGACCAATACCATTTCTTGAGGCTTTCTTATCCTTGCCAGAAATTGTATACATGTCTCTTTCCATCTTTCTCTCCCATTCCTGGTTTCAACCAGATGATGTTTCTCACAAGAGCATGGTCAAAGTTAGGAAAATTTAGATTAGCATTCTCTACTCATGGGGTTGTGACAATTCCCCTTCCTTTTTCTCTTTTGGCCCTTACCTGTGCTACTCCCATGAATCAACTCTTTCTACCTAATTTCATGGTCCACAACTCTCAGGCTCTGTTCCTGTTCCCTGGATGTCTTCCAGAATTTAAAAGGAAAAAGGAGTTATGTTCATAGAGTAGCACAGTGCGCGTGTGTGTGTTAAGTTTGAGTGTGTGTGTGTTGGTATGCATGTGTGTACATCTGTGTATATTGTATGCGTGCATGTGTGTCAGTATGTATGTGTGTATGTGCCATCATGAGTATGTGTGTGTTGTGTGTGTATGATGTGCATATGTGTGAGTTTGTGTGAGTGTGTGTGTTTGGTTGTGTGTAGAAGAGCCATTCCCACACTGGCTGTTATTCTATTTCTACCTCCCACTTTCAACTTCAGTTCTTTCTAAATGCTAATCTACTTCTGTTTTTTCATTATTTAGTTTTGTTTTAAAATCATTTAGCTTTCTTCTCTGTCTGAAGGATGATTATTTATTTTTCTTATATGCATTGACCTTCACTACTTTCTGAATAGAGTCATAGTTTTGGCTTCATAAAAATTTACATTTTGAGCTGGGAGGTGGTGGTGCATGCCTTTAATCTCAGCACTTGGGAGGTAGAGACAGATGGATTTCTGAGTTCGAGGCCAGCCTGGTCTACAGAGTAAGTTCCAGGACAGCTAGAGCTACACAGAGAAACCTTGTTTTGGAAAAACAAACAAACAAACAAACAAACAAACAAACAAAAACAAAAAAATTTTACATTATGGTAACTATATATTATTCGTAGTTAAAACATGTTTTACAGTTCAGTAAATTTCCTTGAAATAAACATCTCTCCCCAAAGTTTGTTTTGATTTTCTATGTACATGTCACTCATTTGTTCCCTGATTTTTTTTTTGGATGCATGTATCTTCTTAATGTGCCAACATCCTGGAATTTCTATCAGTTTCATCTTGATGATAGATACATATTATCTATGTGAAATTCTTTTATTAATACTTATAATTACTTTTTAGCAAACTCCTGAATGGCTATTTTATTTCCATTTGACAGGCTAAATAGAGAGCTCAAGTAACTACTTCAAGCTAGGTACTATTGTTCAAGGGAGGAAGGCTGATAACTAGCTTACAAATCTATGCTACTGACCACTGCCTTATTCTACTGCTTTGCTATCCTGTTGTGTCTCTGCCCTTGGACTAAACATTTCTAATTTCTTTATCTATCTTTGTTGTATAAATTGTGTACTTTTTAAAAGATATATTTAATTGGATTGGTTTCTTTTTACAACTAGTCATACAAATTTGAATCATATGTTCAAAAAGTGTAACCAGGGCATAATTTAATGGGTTATACTCCAAGTATGTGACAAAATAATAGATTCCATATGTACTAATGCCATATAATATAGCTATATTGAGTATTTTAGAGAAAAATTAGGATAGTACTATATATAATAATTTAAGAATTGAATTTATAGTTGCAAAATAGCATAGTTCCTGACATATGTTAAGGTCCTACAGATAGGGATAGTCACTGAATGCCCCCTAATATTTATACTTTTTGCAGTGATGTTAAAAAAAATGTTTAAGAGATAAAAAATCTGTATCTTCAAATCGATTGTGCTTCAGATGACTTATAGACAATAAACATATAAAGGGATTAGAATATTAGTCTTTTTTTTTTTGAAGATTTATTTATTTATTATATGTAAGTACACTGTAGCTGTCTTCACACACCAGAAGAGGGCATCAGAACTCATTACGGGTGGTTATGAGCCACCATGTGGTTGCTGGGATTTGAACTCATGACCTTCTGAAGAGCAGTCGGTGCTCTTACCCACTGAGCCATCTCACCAGCCCCTAGAATATTAGTCTTAATTAGCTTTTGATACACTATGAAGAAGACTGACGGATGACAGGATGCTTGCCTGTGGAAAGTTAGCTGACCATCCTAAGAAAAAAGATTCAGAGACTGAAATTTGAAGGCCTGCATTCAAAAGCCAGTTCTCCTGATGACTCCTGAGATGTGCCATACCTCAGGGTTTTAGGTTCACTCTTTAAGAATCCTTAACAGTTTTTTTCCTCTTTCAGGTTCTACCACTATGGTAAAAAGGGCCATGTCTTTGTTATGTGGCCTCTGGGGGCACTTTAGATCCAAACTCAAACTGTCAGTATAGCATTCTTATAATGCAAGGCAATCTTTTTCATCGTTGGATGTCAAATTGGAAACAATCCAGACACATTTCATCAATCTCTTTCTCTCTGGAACCCAGACGAGCCACCGAGTGAAGGAAAATGCAACACAAACTTAGTTCAGAATCAACGATAACTCAATTGCTGGGTGCAACAACTAAAATCCTAACTTGTAAGCCTTATTAAATCTAAATCCTCTGGTGGCAAATCCTGATGGATCTGCCATTGAAACCAGGAGACACTCGTAGATACATCTTGTCCTCACTCTATCCCTGTCTAAAAAAGCTAGATATATATTTCTTTAGGAGTCTTCTGTTCTCCTCCTCCAGTTTGCGTTATGGTTGCTCTCTGGGCTTGTCACCCAGATGAAATCTCCATAAATAGTCATCTTTTTTTTTTTTTATGGATCTCTGTCTCTGTCTGTCTCTGTCTCTCTCTCTGTCTTTCTCTCTCCCTTCCCATCATTTTAGAGAATCACATGTTCCATCTATTTCCTAAGAATTCACATAGGTTAGCATTGTTGTTGCTGTCACTGAAGTTCTCATGTCTGAAAAGATCTTTTGTCTAAGCTCACTCTTGACAGATAGTTTGGTTGGGTATAGAATTCTAGATTAAACAGTGTCTTTCCTCAGCATCTGAGGATCTTCACTGGCTCTTAATGTTGCTATTGAAAAGTCTCATGCCACTTTGTTTGTGGATCCTTTGCCTTGTTCTATTTTCACTGTCTTTACTGGAAATTTTATTATCCCTCCCGCCCCCATTGGAATGGACTAGCACATGTAGTGCTTTAATCCAGCTGTGTCTTTTCCCATTGGCTGGGTGTGAGTATATACTTCTACCAAGGGGGTTCAGTTCTTAGATTCTGGAAAATTTCCTCATTTCTTCTGGAACTCT
>NW_022196911.1:96250066-96264926 GCF_008632895.1 Mastomys coucha | reverse complement strand
GCTTTTTTTATGTGTATCCCTTATTGTTTTCTATTTAACTCATCTTTTCTCCACTGTTTAAAAAATTATTAACTTTGTCAACAAAATACATTATTTAAAATTAAAAAACTCTGTGATGTTTTTAATATTCCATAGCCCTGAATATTTTGTCAATAGCCATTTGTTCTTGGCTTAAGATGCTTTGTCTCACTGTGTCTGTTAGTCGTAGCTTAGACAATTCTATTCCTTGTGTTTTCTCAGTTCCCTCTAAGTGCCTTTTTTAAAACTCCCTCTTTCATACTAGAAACTCTTCTCAGATTCCTTCTGGTCCTTGATAATCAATCACATTTTAGAGACAGGTACAAAGGAGCTGATTGGTGTGTGTGTATGTATATGTCTATACACCAGAGGGGTTTGTCTTCTGGAAATTCTTACCATGAATTGATATGGTGGGGGATGAACTGTTTCCCTGAAGTGCCCAGATGTTATACCTGGAGATAATTTCCCTTGAGATGGGTCTTCTTCAGGAAGGATGTCTCTAATTTCCTGTGTGGGATGTAAATGCTAGCAGCTTTTTGGGAAATGTGTGGCATCAGCAGTATAGGAAAGACCCAGTCTGTTATTTGTGATTTCTTTCTTTCTTTCTTTCTTTTTTTTTTTTTAGATTTATTTTATTTCATTTTTATGTGTATGAGTACACTGTAGTTGTACGGATGACTGTGTTCCATCATGTGTGTGGCTGCTGTTGATCTCAAGACCTCTGCTGGCCCGCTCCGGCCCTGCTCGCTCAGGCCCTGCTCGCTCCGGCCCGCTCGCTCCAGCGTAATTTTCTGCAGCTGTCTTCAGACGCACCAGAAGAGGGCGTCCGATCTCATTATGGGTGGTTGTGAGCCACCATATGGTTGCTGGGATCCGAACTCAGGACCTTCGGAAGAGCAGTCAGTGCTCTTACCCGCTGAGCCATCTCACCAGCCCCCTATTTGTGATTTCTTAACAGTCTGTTTTAATGTGTTACTCCCTTTCTTGGCCCTGGTTGTTCAGATCCACTAGAGATTATTTCTTTTAGATTCCAGATTCTTTTGATCCAGAGGGAGAGTGGTTGATACCTATTTGGCACACAGAAGGAAAGAGAAATTATACTTCTGTTTAAGACCTTAAACCACTCTTCTGTTTCTCTAAGACAGGGTCTCACCATGTAGTCTAGGCTGGCCTTGAACTTATGATCCAACTGCCTTAGCCTCCTGGATTAGAGGTTTACAAGCATGCACCACTACAGCTGGCTCCCAGTCTTCTGTCTCCAGCTTACTCTTACCTCATTTTCGCAGGTGTCTGGGGTTCTGATGTGGGGTCTGCTTCATTCTTGTTCTCTGCTTGGGTGAGCCCTCCGTTTCTCTGGTGTCTTCCAGATTCTGACACTTTGCCTCCTTTTGCTCTTTGTTTCCATGGATTTCATCCAATTACAGTCATTCTAGTGGTACTTAACAGGTAAAACTAAATTATATATTTAGCTTGTTAGTCTAATGTGAAATCCCTACTTTATGTAGTGAAACCATGTTTATCTTTCAAGGTTGCTGACCCTGATTCATTATTTTACAATAAATAATGTTTGTTAATTGTTCAGCAAACATCTCTCTTTCTCTTTACAGTCACCAAGCCTGTCCTCCAGATTATAGGGTGAACCTATGATTCATACTGAATCTTAAAGCCCAATACCCCAAAGTAACTACTGGTAACAAGTTTCTTATTTTTACAAGTATATGAAAACACTTATTTATATTATAACTACAGTTACAGGACACTGAATCCATTTTGCATTCAAATTTTCCCATGATGCTCTGTATCTACTCTAAGAGCCTTAAGAATGCTAGGCAAGCAGTGTATGACACACTGATATCACCAGCCCCAATTTTCATTAATAAAATAATATATTATATTATAAATGTTCCTGTATTTTAAAATAGATTTATTTATTTATTTATTATATGTGAGTACACTGTAGCTGTCTTCAGACCCCCCAGAAGAGGGTGTAAGATCTTGTTGTGGATGGCTGTGAGCCACCATGTGGTTGCTGGGATTTGAACTCAGGACCTTTGAAAGAGCAGTCAGTGCTCTTAACCGCTGAGCCATCTCTCCAGCCCATGTTCCTGTATTATTAAATACCCATTTTTAAAGTTCTTTTCACCATCCGTGGCTGCTGTCAGTATAGAATGAGCACAGCAGTGAACATTCTTCTACCTAACACTTTTCTTGAGTAAATGTTTTTGGATTATTCCCTTTGGCTTGTTCTTGGAGATGTAATTAATAAAGGAACAGATAGAAATGTTTCGAGGTTCTTGGTTTATATTGCCAAACTAATCAAGAGGCATGGTGCTAATCCAACTATTTGCCATCAGGCAATGGGAGGGTCCACTCAAGACATGCCAGGTAACTTTGAGCATTGCCTTCTGAGAGCTTTCTAAATGGAGTGATGCATCCATCTCTTTTAGAGATAACATCATTCAGGGACCTTTGCACAGAGACACCGACTTGCGCTATTCAACAGCTCCTGACTGGGGCACCTGTTCAGAATGGGTTGTCAGAACACAGGGTGTGGATCCCATGTTCCTTGGGTGTGGGAGCTGTTGGAAAGAGTGGTTAGTGCCACTGTCGTCAAACAGTTTGCCTCTGATCAGTGGACCCTTGGGAAGCTCATGAGAAAGGCTGCCCCTACACAGATAAGGAAGCTGAGGTCTGTATTAGCTAGTTTTGCTTTATTATAATACACCATGGGACGCTACGAAACTTCATAAAGGTATTTGTTTTGGCTCATGGCTTTAGAGGCTCAGAGTCCCATTGGCTCAGCCTCTGTTGATCACCTTCTTGGAGGTAGAATCCCAAAGTGGCATAGGACATCACTTGATAGGACACACAGGAGTGCCAGTGCTTATCTGTGTATCTTGACTCCTCTTTTTTCTTCTATAGCCACCAGGATTCAATAATGACCTTATTTAAACGGAATCACTTTGCAAAGATGCCCCACCTCCAAACACTGTAGTTGGATTTAAGTGTCCACCCTCCTGATACCATTGAAATAACTGCAGGAGTTGAGCTCCTGCCTAAGTTCCTGGGAGAGAGAGGTGTCATGAACAGTACTCAAACCATAGCAAGGCCCAAGATAATCAAGAGGGGCTGAGAGATGAAATATTCTTGGGACTTGGTAGTTAGTAAAACTCCTTGAAGATCAGGGGTGGCATTTTTCTTGTCCACTGCTACATTTTGCAAACACAAAACAGTTGCCTTTTAAAAGACAAGGTGGGGAGGCAGCTTGGTTGGTAGAGTGCTTGTCTAGCATGTGCCAAGCTCTGGGTTTGGTTCTCCAATACCACACAAATCAGGATTCAAGAGGTCGAGGTGACCTGGTGTGCTAGAGTTCTCAAAGAGAATCTGCTTTCAGCAGATTCTTGATTCACCGGTAGGAGTCTTCAGTGTCCCATCTAGTTCCCAGATCAGAAACACGACCTATCTTTTTTTTTTTAAAGATTTTAAAAAATTTATTATTATATGTAAGTACACTGTAGCTGACTTCAGACACACCAGAAGAGGGCATCAGATCCGATTACAGATGGTTGTGAGCCACCATGTGGTTGTTGGGATTTGAACTCAGGACCTTTAGGAAGAGCAGTCAGTGCTCTAATCTGCTGAGCCATTTCGCCAGCCCAAAACATGGCCTATCAGAGGATTAGAAGTCTTAAGGTCTTGGCTTTGTGATTTGAGGTCAGCCTGGAGTACAGGAGACCCTGTCTCAGCAAACATACTACACACAGACACAAATAATACTCAGTGATATTAAGACAGAAATGGTGCCTTGATTCTAGGAGCTTCTCTTAGACAGGGGACCTGTCTTTCTACTTGGAAATGCCTGCTGATCCAAGTCCTGAATCAGCCCTGGCTGCTTCTTGAGCTTCCCGGTCAGGATGGAGAGACTCACGGTGTACCTTGTCACTTGTCCAGTTTGAACACACCCTCAGATTCCTTATGCCTGAGTTAGTGTCAAATTTTGTGAAATAGTGTTTTAGATAATTGCGAAGACAATGGCTAAGCGTAAGAGTTAATGATAGCCCACAACTCTCCCCAGCTGATTCAAATCAATTAGTGGTTAGAGTGTGAGGTTTACTTTCTTTGGGCTTTTTGTTTCCAAGAGCTATAAAAAGTTCAGTGTTTCTTCCCAGTGTCTGAGAGAAGCAATTTCTTAGGCTAGAACGCCCACTACTGTGGTTTAAGCCTCTGACGCTTGCTAAAGACAAACACAGATGAAGCAGACGAAGCTTGGTGTTTTGTCAGTCAACCAGCCACCTTAGACTTTATCTAGCAAGTAAGGGCGGGTTCCGTGGGCCACGGGTGGGACTAAGCCGTGGGTGGGGCTAAGCTACTGGGCTTTGGTTTCCAAGTCTGCTTTCTCAGACTGTCATGGAACCTTCTCAGAGAAGTTTCTGACGGGGAGGCTCATTGTATGGGCACAGGGTAGCCTCCTGGGGGAGAAGCTGATGCTGTAGAAGACAAGTACTCTTTTGAGTCCTGGGGGCGGTGGTAGGGGGAGGACCTGGCCCTTCCTCTACTGTGTTATCTGGGTTGCTATGGAGACAATCCAGGTGTATCTCTGCTCCCGATAGTTAAATGCTTCTGATAGGGATCTTGCACCGGTGAAGGGGTGACAGGCAAAGATACCAGCACTTCTGGAGATGTACTTTCCGATTTTACTTCTTGTTGACACATCTGGGCACAAGGGTCCTTCTTCTTCCTTCAACTATTAAATTGTTACACATAAAGTGGATGTCTCTTTCCTCTCCTTCATTTTTTTCTATGGCAAAACAGAAAGTACAAGAAAAACACTTTTCTATCTCTTGATGCCCAGAGTTTTAAATTCCCTTAGACTATTTTCTAGCTGCATTATACATGATATGTGTGGAAGATGATTTTTCATATTGCACAAGTGCTTCCTTTAATGTTAAATTAATAGAAAAAAGGGGGCTGGAGAGATGGCTCAGCAGTTAAGAGAAGTGGTTGCTTTTCCAGAAGTGCTGAGTTCAATCCCCAGCAACCACATGGTGGCTTACAACCATCTGTAATGGGATCTGATGCCCTCTTCTGGTATGTCTGAAGACAGCTACAATGTGCTCATATACATAAAATAAATAAATAACTATAAAAAAATTAATAGAAAAAAAATCAGTGCCAAAGGATGCATAAGCCAGGAGCTGTGGCACACCCGCCACCCCAGCTACTCAGGAGGCTGAGGCAGGAGGATTACTTGAGCTCCAAGTTGTTTGCTTGCGTCATTGAGTTGGTTTGATGTCTTTGCTTTATTTTTGTTTAGAGGGATTGAGGATTGAACTGAGAGACTCATGCGTGTTGAGCAAGCACTATACCCCTTATTTGCCTGTTTGCTTGTTTGTTTTTTAATCAGGATCTCACTGTGTAGCGCAAACTGGCCTTAAACTCAAGATTCTCCTACTTCGGCCTCTCAAATGCTGGAATTACGTGAACCACTATACTCGTCTTTGCAGCCTTCTTTAAGTTAGGAAATTGATGTGGTATTCAATAAATCAATTCCCCTTTTCTCTCTTTAGTATTTTTGGGGACAAGGTGTCATGTAGTTGAGGCTAGCCTCTGACTCTGTTCAGCTGAGAATGATCTTGATGAGCCTCCTTTATCCACCTCTTAAGTTTTGAGATTAGAGATGTGTATCATCTGCCTCACTAGCTGATTCTTTAGGTTTCAAAATTTTTAATTTAATTTCCTTTTCTTTTCTGTTTCTTTTTATATGGTGTGTGTGTGTGTGTGTGTGTGTGGTGTGTCTGTGTGTGCGTGCTAATGAGGGTTATTATCTAGTTTGGCTACACAGTGAAACTCTGGTTTCAAAACCCAATCAGACACTAAGTGTGATACTTGCTTAGCATATACGAGGCGGCTCTTGGTTCAATCCTTAGTACCTCAGAACAAAAATAAAACAACAACACCAAAACCACACCAGTTATCCAGCCAAACAAAAACCTAACCAAAACCCAAACCAAAAGCAGTTTGCCTGAGCTAATAATATTCTGGCTTCCCAATTTAAAAATAATTTGTTTTAGGGCTGGTGAGATGGCTCAGCAGGTAAGAGCACTGACTGCTCTTCCAAAGGTCCTGAGTTCGGATCCCAGCAACCACATGGTGGCTCACAACCATCCGTGATGAGATCTGACGCCCTCTTCTGGTGTGTCTGAAGACAGCTACAGTGTAATAGGTCAGAGGGAGCTGGCTGTGGTCTCGAGCAGGGCCGTCCTGAGTTCAATTCCCGGCAGCCACATGATGGCTCACGGCCATCTGTACAGCTACAGTGTACTCATACACATAAAATAAATAAATAAATAAATAAATAAATTTGTTTTAAAATTGTATGTATGAGTGTGTCTGTATCTGAGTATGTGCCAGGGGAGGACAGAAGAGAGTGTCGAATTCCTTAGAACCCTAGTTACAAGCAGTTGTAAGCTGACAAGTGGGTGCTGAGACCTGAACTTGGGTCCTCTGTAAGAACAGTAAAGACCCGTAACTGCCGAGCCATCTCTCCAGTCCCTGACCTGTCAATAGAGTCTGCTTTTAATTTGTGTTGTGCTCAAATAATATGATTATACAACTTTAAAAAAATGATAACTTGAAAGAAAATCAGGCTGAAACCCTAGTGTAGACCTTGCAGAAGGTGGTGTGGAGCTGTTGGGGTGAGTGAGGCCATCATGGGCTTGGCCCCTGAGTGTGAGCATGGCAAATCCTGTACCGCTGTGAGTCTGTTTTTTACCTGTACATTTCTGGTATCAAAACCGAAAGGGTTAAGGAGAGTGATTCAAGGCTACAATAAGTGGGCAAAGCAAGCACTTGCTTACCCCTTCACTCTCTATTTTGACAGTTTCTCGGATGGCCCTGCCCATTATTGCCTCATTTGGATCTTGCAGCAAGGTTCCAGATAGGCATCTGTGTTCTGGTATTTAATGCTGAGCTAGAGCAAGCACCTCGTCCCTGTTGGCACGGTCAAGTCTCCTTGCCAACTCACCTGAGCCTGATTCATCCCATTTTACAGGTGGGGAAACTGAGGCTCAAAGAGGTGGGGCAACTTAGCCTAGAGTTCATGACTGGTAGATGAGGCGACAGAAGAGACCCCAGGTGAACTGACCATTGGTCTCCCTTGACTTGATTAGGGCTGCAGAGAAGTTATGTTTTAGAAGCAGCCCCGTGAATCCAGATCAAGTCCACTACAGGCTGCCTCCCAGCAGGTGGTGTGCTGGGCTAGGTGTAGATGCAGTTACAGTGATATAAATCAGGTACCGCCCTGGCTGTAGGGAAAGACTTCTTCCCAGCGTCCCACAGATAAGGTGCTCTTTGTCCTGCTTCAGGTGCCTCCGGTGTGTGGGGGTGGGCAGTGCCCACGGTGGCTGAACGCTTTCTCAACAGCCTGGCCTTGGTGGATCATCTCTCTCCCACTCCTCCTCTGGGCAAAGTGGTGGGGGCTGGGCACTGGAGCTTACAGAGGCCTACATCATGGCTACTGTTTGCCTTGTCTGCTCGGATGGTCGAGAGAAGACTGGTAGACTTGGTTCTAGGTGGTGGGAATAAAAGCCTGTGAAGCTGACCTGCCTGGGCTGGTTCCAGCCTCCTCCTACCTACCTTCTGTACAGCTCTGAGGATGTTGAGACATGGTCGTGGTGAAGCCTTTTCGAGTGTTTGGAGAGGAGATCCTAAGAGAGCAAGAAGTTTTACCTCTAAGCTAGCCCCAAGGGGACCTGTTTCAGGTGGGTTCACTTTGTCCATCAAAAGGCTTGAATAGTCAGTTTTATGTTTCCTTTCCCTACCACCTCTACCATCTCCAGCATCCCCATCAACACCACTTGTCTAACTCTATTACTGTTATCATCACGATTATCTCTTCAGCCCACCATAATCACCATCTCCACCACCACCATCACCATCCCCCCCACCACCATCACCATCCCCACCACCACCATTACCACCATTACCATCACCACTAGCATCAGCACCAGCAGCACCACCACCATCACCATCGCCACCACCAGCATCACCACCATTACCATCACCACCAGCACCAGCACCAGCACCACCAGCACCACCACCCTCACTACCTTCCCCACCTTCCCCACCACCTACCTCCAGTACCATCAATATTTCTAGCTATTTCAAGCTCATTTTCTTTATGGGCTGAGTAAAGATGTAAAGAAAGTTTCAGGGCACCAAGATGCCACCCACACTAGGATAGCTGAAGGATGGATGCACCGTGAGTGTGACAGCAGAGGGATCATCAATAATATGCATAATAACAGAGAAGGAAACTGATAGAAGATCTTTCAAAAAGACAGGCTAATGTCAAAGCATCAAGAAGGACCCCCCCCCACACCCGTAGCTTCCATAGGAATCCCTGGGGACAGACAGTGCTTGGTGTATCGGGTGAAGGCCAGGTGACTTCTGCTTCCTCTCACCTAGATTATCTTACCTTATCACTAAGGCCACCAACTCTTCTTCCGCTCATCCCCTCTACTTTCCCTTTATTTTACGTAGTGGCAGAGTTGTTTGGCTTATGATGTACTCCCTTCTTAGTCTATGTATGACCTTATATATCTATATCTATATCTGTATCTACACCTATATCTATATCTATATCTATATCTATATCTATCTACATCTACATCTACATCTACATCTACCTCTATCTCTATCTCTATCTCTATCTCTATCTATCTATATCTATATCTATATCTATATCTATATCTATCTATATCTATATCTACATCTACATCTATATCTATATCTATCTATATCTATCTATATCTATCTACATCTACATCTACATCTATATCTATATCTATCTATCTATATCTATATCTATATCTATATCTATATCTAATTTATCTATATATCTATCTCCTTGGCATGCCTGAACTGGCTTATACTGACTCTTCAGATTCAGGGCTAAATCTCCAGGAATTTTTGAACTGATTGCTAAACATGGTCAGTACCATGTTTAATAACAATTGTTTAGTAACAATTAAATTATATAAGGATAAGTTAAGTAAAATATTCTAAAACAAAGATAGTAAGTACTTTAAATGTATTACTTCTAATTAATTTTACTAATATCTGTGCTCCTGAGGTGACTTATGACTACTTTAATCTGTATAGCAGACATGCTATATAATGGTATGTTAATGTACATCTCTTCCCTGTGCACTAAATTAACACGGCTTAAAAAAAAAAAAACCAGTACAAATTGGGGTTTGAGTTATTGTTTTATTTTCCTGACTTAAGAATTGGTTGGAAACATGTAATAATGAAAATTATTATTTTTTGCTCTGTTTTGTTGTTTTTAAGACAGTGTGTCAGGTAGCCCAGGCTGGCCTGAAACTCAGTATTGTAGCTGAGGATAACCTTGAATTTCTGATCTTCTAGATCCCAAGTGCTAGGAGTATAGTCGTGAGCCAGCACACATGGCTTATTGAAAACAGATCTTAGAAGAATGTCATGTCTGTTGCCATTAAGTTGTGAATAATAAAAACCTCAGGACAATTATTTTTCAGTATTGAAAACAATTCTGATTGTGCATAAAAGCCACTCAGAGTAGTTTTTCATTTTCTTTATATTTGTATATGTATCTGCCTGCATGTTTATCTGTGCACCAGGTATGTGTATTTGCCTGCATGTATATCTGTGCACCAGATATGTGTATGGTGCTTGCAGAGGCTAGGGAGGGCAGCAGCTCCCCTAGGACCAGAGTTACATCTGCTTGTTATCTGCCAGGTGGGTGCTGGGAATCGAACCTGTGTCTTCTGGAAGAGCAGCCACTGCTTTCAATCTCTGAGTTATCTCTGCAGCCTCCTCACCCAGGTTCTTGACAAATGATACATTTCTATTGGCATTCGGGGCAGAGCTGCATTTGGAAACTGTAATCATAAATTGCGTGAGTTTGGGCATAAAGTTTGGACATAAGCTGGGCAGAATAAAGTGATAGCATCCACCCACCTCTTCTATTAATACAATTTATAATAAATGTATGATCAAAGTATAGATTCCATTTCTTTCCTGGGTAACTGGTTGTTAAACATTCTCTGACATACAACTGACTTTCTTAATATTCAAAGATTTGGGCACCTTGATTCGGGCTTCCCCAAAACTGACCTTTTAGTACCCAGCCTTGAACCCTAGCCTTTCTGACTGTGGAAACCCTATTCCATCCATAGTCCCAAGCAACATTCCCCAGTCCTGGAGGCAGATGGACTGTAAGACATTGACCTGCTCTCAGACCTCTGGCTGCTGGAAAACACTCCTTTACTTTTCCCCTTGAGGTAGAACTACTGGGGTGGCTTCTGTCACTCTGTCCCTGTCCTTCAGTCCTGGTGATTCAGGACTCCTGACACAGCCATTCTGACCTTGCTGCTGACTCTCTAATAACTCACCTTGTGGTGCCACGAGTTCCCACAGCCCCACCCCTAGCTGGGAATGCCCTCCTTACCCCACCCTCCAGAGCGCTTCCTGCTCTCCGACCCTGAGTCAAGATTCTCTTTTCAAGAAGCCTTCTGTGTGCCACCTACCTGACCTGGCAGCTTCCCAGCCCTGGCCTCCCTTCAGCCTGCAGAACAGAGAAATCTTGTTCATTCTCCACCATCAGTGTGCTTCAGTGGCAAAGAATGGGCTTCCCTCATCAGACCAGAGTAATTACAATGAATTACTATGTTAAGTACCTACCAGGCAAAGCACATTTGCAGCTCTCTAAGGTATCTAGGTGAACTGTAGGAGGGCTCAGGTCATGGGGTGGGGAAGGGAAAGATAGGGCGGTGGGAGGGGGAGTCAGGTAACCCGAATTGATAGGGTGAGCCCCCTTGTGAGAGGAGAGGTCTGAGCCAGCACTGTTCCTCAACTGGATAATGGCAAGCATTCCTTGTGTTTTCCTTTCTGTCTGTCCCTTCAGGTATGCTCTGTGGGGACATCATGGTGGCCTTTGCCAACAGCCTGATACTACCACTTTTTGGAACCCCAAGAGAGAATCCCAGTGTTGTCAGGTTGTACACTGAGAGCCTCATACCTTCTTGATCTCCAGTCTCTGCTTTCCATTTTATCAGGCAGGGCAGCTCCAAGCTGAGAGTTGCAGCTAGGCTTAGCTGCTGGTAGTTTCCACTGGTTTCTTGTCTCTTTCACTCTGCTAAGGTGCTTCCCTGAGCAACGGGATGCCACTCTTCACATCCTCTGTTGGCTTGGTATCCCGATGACTCTCAGGCATCAGCAAGGATACTTGCTTCCCCTGCCCTGGGCTGGGCAGACTGCCCTTTCTCACTACTTCCTTTACTGATCTGCTCACCTATAATCCACCTACCTGCTGCCAGTTTGTCTGTCCATCCACTCATGCATCTACCCATGAATCCATCATGCATCCATCCATGCACCCACTCGCGCATCCACCCATGCACCGACTCATGCTTCCACACATGCATTTACCCATGCATCCACCCATGCATCCATCCGTGAATCCATGCATCCTACTTTCATTCCTTTACTCATTCTAGTGCTCTCTGTCTTCCCCAAACCCCTGATCAAACCCAGAGCCTTACACATGATGGGCAAGCATTCTAATACCGAGCTCATCCCCTGGATTCCCCATCTCATTCCTCCATTTTGCTTCATTACATTTATTTATTTATCTGCCCACCCTCCATCCATCCATCTATTTGACCATCCATCTACCTATCCATCCATCCATGCATCCATTCATTTGCCCACTTATTTACTGTCCATTTTATCTACACTCCTTTTTCTTCCCTTCTTCTTTGAGACCTCACCCTCCACCCTCTGTCCTTTTGTCCTTTACGAGCACCTGCTCAATGCTGCAGTGTCTGTAGAAACCATATCCTAAAGCTGTGTAGAGCAGAGGTTTGGTCCTAAGGAATGTGAGGGATTTGGAAAGGGGAGAGAGGACAGTGTAGAAATTAAGGCAGACACTGGGAATGCAGGTGCTTGTGATGAGCGTCACAGTGGAGCATCATGGGTAATGGGCTGGAGAATGAACGTTGCATGTTCCCTGTGCTGGAAGCGAAGGTGGTTCGTGACCATATCTATTGCTGGGTCTTAGTCATCTGACTACCAATCTGAATATGATCTTGGGGTGCATGCAAGCAGAGTCCCCTGTATATATTTTTACTCTACCCATCCCAGATCCTTGTGGCACTGTTAAATGTTTTTCATTTTTGAAGTAGGATCACCTGTGTGTTTTGGACATGTCTCATTATCTCTCTGAGCTTTATGTTCCCATTTGTAAACTTAGCAAGTTGGTCTAGACCAGTGGTTCTCTATCTGTCGGTTGTGACTCCTTGGGGTGTGGTGTATCAGATAGTCTGCATATCAGATGTTTACATCATAATTCATAACAGTAGCAAAATCACATTTATAAAGTAGCAACAAAGTAATTTTATGGTTGGTGATCACCACAACATGAGGGACTGGATTAAAATGTTGCAGCAATAGGAAGGTTGAGAACCATTGCTCTAGATTCTAGAACCTGGGTTGAGGTTGTGTCTCTTGGGGACCTTCTTGTCAAGGGAACCTGTCCTTGACAAATGAGGCTTGAATACAGATGGGCTACCCAGGGGTTGGACCCTTGCTGCAGAAGCTGACAAGTTCCTCACCCCCTGATCGTCATCCACAGTGCGGGGACATTCTCTGTCCCATCAGCTTCAGATGCTTATCAGCTGAGTCAGGCTGGGTTCTTACAGGGCCACGTGACCAGACTGGCCAAGCTGGCCTAGGAGACCAGCAATCAGCCAATAGCACAGCTCTCTGGGGGAAAAGAGGACCCTAGGTTTTGGGGGTTACACCAGGCTTCTGACTGGCTCCCTGTCTATGCCCCTGACTGATGGCCTGTTCAGGACCAAATATCCCTCTCCTCTGGCTTCAGAGGCTGCTTAGGTTCCAGCCTCTCTGTATATGACAGCCCAGAGTGCTAGGCAACTTCTCTCTGGGGCTTGGCAGGGAGGGGGCATGGTAGGGCTTAGGCACCTGGAAGAGAAAACAGTTCTTTTATCAGAAAAAAAAAATAGAGAAGTCCAGCCTTGATATTGGGGGCCCCACTATGGTGGCTGGGGGGGATCCTGCTGCTTATTGCTTTCCCACAGGGTGGAAGCTCCCCTCTTACTCCCCAAAAGACTCAGGAAAACAGGATGAGGGAAATGCTTGGGCCGGGTACAATGGCATGTCTATGGTCCCCAAACCGAGGAGAAGCTGAGGCTGGAGGATCACTGTGACTGCAAAGCCAGCCTGGCTACATAGTCAGAGCCTGTCACAAGCAAGCAAGCGAGCGAGCAGATAAACAAACCTCCTGGGCTGGAGAGATGGCTCAGTGATTAAGAGCACTGACTGCTCTTCCAGAGAGGACCTGAGTTCAATTCCCAGCAACCACATGGTGGCTCACAACCATCTGTAATGGGATCTGATGCCCTCTTCTGGTGTGTCTGAAGACAGCAACAGTGTGTTCTTACACATAAAGTAAATAATTAAATCTTAAAAAAAAACCCTCCCCATGTCAACATCTCTTACCCCCGCCTCTCTCTCACACACACCCCAAAAGAGAAACATGTAGTATTTGTCCAAAGGAAGCCAGCAGAGGAATATTCTGGATGGGCAGTGAGAGGGTTCTAGGACACTCAGTTTAACTTGGGGTATAGAGGAGGGAGCCAAAAAATTCTTTCTCTGGTGTGGCTCCCTGTTTCCCCCAGGCCTCTCCTGGAGCACTGTAGCTCTTCAGGGAATCCAGTCTTGAGCCAAAAGGGTGATAAGTGTTCTTTACCTCTACTGATGGAGCCACAAGTTAGAGTCAAAGGCGAAGGTGAAATGAAACTTGTCAGTAGCCTCTGAGTCTCCTTTCGGGCAACATAGAAATATGAAGGTAGAGCATTCCAACCCAAGGTCCTAACCTCTGTACGTGGTCAAGCCAGCAGATAGATAGAAATATGAAGGTAGAGCATTCCAACCCGAGATCCTAACCTCTGCACATGGTCAAGCCAGCGGCAACAAGACACGGTGATGTGTCTGTCCTCTCTGACCTAGGAAGATGCTTCGAAAGATACAACCTCATGTGTGTGGGATCCTTGGGAAGTTGCACCTGTCTGGTCATGAGACAGCAGGAAAACCGGAACAGAGGTATTCTACTAGATAGTCAATCAATCCTGTTCAAAGATGTCAAGGTCATGGGAAACAGGGAAGGTGGAGGAACTGCCCTGGATCGGAGGATGTGAAGGGGACCAGATGAGGGAATGTAGCGTGGGATTTACAGCTATGATCTGGAGCAGAGAAGGAGCTGTGCTGGAAAGCCAGCAGAGTCATAGGCATGTCTGTGGTTGATGAATGACAGGATCTGTGTCGGTGTGAACTTACTGTCTTTGAAAACTGTACTGTGCTCCTGTGATGTGTTCACCTTATAGAAGCCGGTTGAAGGATACAATGTATTCTCTGAACTCTTCTTTGAACTTTTAAAATTTATCATCATCATCATCATCATCATCATCATCATCATCATCATCATCATCATCATCATCGAGACAGAGTCTTAAGTAGCCTGGGCTGGCCTCAAACTTATTGTGTTGCTGACAATGGTCTTGAGGATGATTCCCCTACCTCTACCTTCCAGGAACTAGAATTACAGGCATGCGCCACTAAACCTGACCAAACTTTTCTTTTTTTGAAAAACTTCTGAGAATCTAAAATTATTGTAAAATAAAAAAGTTAAAGCCGGGCAGTGGTGGTGCACGCCCATAATCCCAGCACTTGGGAGGCAGAGGCAAGTGGATTTCTGAGTTCAAGGCCAGCCTGGTCTACAGAG
>NW_022196911.1:96233990-96249915 GCF_008632895.1 Mastomys coucha | reverse complement strand
CCCAAAAAAAGTTAAAACTTGGCAAAGGTTTGTGATGCCAGCACTGGGAGGTGAGGAGTAGACAGGAAGAAATTACAAATTTGGGGCCAACCTGGGCTATATAGGGATTTCTTGTTTCCAAACAAAACAAAACAAAAAACAAAAAACCAAAAAACCCAACAACAAAAACCAAACCAAACCAAATGAAACAAGACAAAGAAAAATATTAAAATGCACCCTCTCAGAGCATCCATGGGTTTGTGAGGAAGGCAGGGTGAAGCCTGGAGCCAGTGCTGAGCGGCCTGCATCTCCCTGCTGCTTTGCCCCCGGCACCCCAACTGGCACAGCTCAAAAGCCGCTTTCTCCAGAAACCTCCTGCCTGGCCCTGCCCGCCTCTTATCATAATTATTCCTGCCAAGCTTTTTTTTTTGTTGTTGTTGTTGCCAACTTTTCCCTGCCGCCTCTACAACTGGCTACCAGCACCCGATTTGCTACACGGTAGGGGTAGGGAGGGTTTGCGTAGCAGCTTCCCAAAGTAGGGTCTCCGCAGGGGCGAATAAGGTAAGGACGGAGATGAAGTTACACTGGATTGGGGGGCACTAGATCCAATAAGCGCAATGGTAAGAGACAGAAAACAAAACAAAACAAAACAAAACATAACAAAACAAATAACAACGCACAGCAAGGCTGTGGTGGCACAAAGGAAGTGTTTGGAGTTTTGACGCCCCAAACCTAGGGACTCCAGGAGACGACAGGAGCTGGTGCAGGCCAGGAAGGCTCCTTCCCTAGAATCTTCAGATGGAGCGTGACCTTTCCATCTTCTCTGGGGGCATCTGGCTCTCAGAACTGTGGGGGAAACACAAGTAGGCTTATGTTGTTGAAGCTGCTGACTCTGGCGGACTGGGCTCAGTTTTCTCAGGCTCGCTCCTCTTTAAGGCAACTCTGAAGGACTTCTCTCGTCTTTTTAAAGTAAAAGACTTCCAAAGGTGGGGGCGGTCTCTTCCAGTATCTCTCCCACTAGCCTGTGGGCTTCTACATCAAGGCTGTGTGTCTCTGTACAGCCCTGGCTCCTCCTCCCTGAGGATGCAACTCGTTAGCTCCACCCAGACCTCAGCAGACAATGAGGCTGTGTAGGGGCTGCCTAGCCCAGTCCCTTCACCTGTTTGCGTTGGCATAGGTCTCCCCACCGCAGGGAGGTGTTGGAGACTCACTAACCACAGAGACTCACTGCCCAGGCCCCTCCTTTCCTCCCTGTTCCTGGGCATGTGGAAGGGAGAGGGAGATCTGGTGCTTACATAAAATATGCTTACAGGATAGGGGTACACCAGGTGTCAGCAGACAGAGATGCCTATTTGATGCCCGTTCCAACCCACTAGCCTTTGCTGCCCCAGAGACTACATGCCCCATGGTGGAGTCATCATCCACCATGGGGATAGGAGTGTGCTGCCTTGTTCTTACTTCCCAACTGGCTGGGCCTTTGGCAGCTCCTTGGCCACGGAGTCTGGAATGTTGGCCTTGGGGATTTAGTCTACGGTAGGGAGTGCTGGTAAAAGTCGTCCCTTTAGACGGTGTGTGTTTATGTGATATTTATTTCCTACCATCTTTATGTTCCCCTCGGATAAGGTGGAGGAGTAAGGAGGAGAGGAGGAGGAAAAGCAGGGTAAGGAGGAGGATCAGAGGAGAAGGAGGAGCAGAGGGATGAGAGACTGGAGAAGTAGAAGGGTAGGGAAGAGGAGGAGGGGAGAGGTAGGGTCATGGAGGAGGAACGCTGGAAAGAAGGCTCCCTGGAGTCCTAGGAAGCAGAGCTTTTCTTGATTCGGGCTGTTAGGTCACTAAAGAAGCTGGAGTTGAACTCTTCACCCTGCTCCTGTCTGTGGGTCTCCCTGGATATTGTCTTTTTCTCCAGGAAGGACACCCCCCACCTTTTACCTTACCCAGTAGCAACATGGTTTCTAACAGAAGTCTCTCGCTCAACCCAAATCCCCTCTGCCTAGTGCTGGGGAAATTGCAGGGCTGGGCCAGAGTTGGGTAGAATAGTCTCTGGAAGGAGATTAGAAGTGTCTGTCAGGGGTGGGTGGAGCCGGGTGGGGCCCCAGGTTACTCATATCCTTGCTAGTCCTTAGAGAGGCAGATTTGGGGGGAGCTCTTAGCCTCCAGAGTACGTCTTAGCATTGTCTTCTGAGCTTTTAAGCCCTGTTGTTAGGAGAGGGCCTTGGTTTCTGCTTTGGTGGCAGGCAGGGTCAGATGGGGTTGGCTATCTAAGGTGCTCCGTCCTTTCTGGGAGCAGTTGATACCAAGAACAGTGCAGGAGCCTCAGCGGGGGCTGTTGGGGCCTGTCTGGGAAGATAGGACGTGCCAGGCAGTCCCAGACACGACCACATTCCTCCCAATATGCCTGCAGGGGTCCATGGAGTTGAGGGGCAGGAAGTGGGTGTTGTGGGGATAGTTGGAGCTTGATATACAAATTTCGGAAGCAGAATTAGCTGGGTTCTTGGAGCTGTCCCCTGGTCCTCAGGGACTCAGGAGTCAGAAATCCTCTCATCCACTTTGGCTATGTCCTTGGCTCAGTCCTGTCTTACTTCCAGGTGCTTGCATTCCTCCCCAGACATGTCTTGGATGAGCTCCATGGGAGATCAAGTGAGGGTGTCTGAGTCAGCCCTATGCCTCTCTTCTCAGCTATCTTGGCATCCGAGGGGACATCTGGGGCTGGAAACAAACAAACAAACAGACAAATCTCTCTAGGGTTGTTCCAGGCATGTACCCTTACCTGCTTTGAGGTCAAAAAAAAAAAAAAAAAAAAAAGCTCCAGCCCTCTGTCCAGACTCCATGCCATACAAAGTTGACCCTCAGAACTCTCTGCAGTAGAAACAATGGGTGGGTGCTCTTTGCTCTCACTTTTCAGAAGAGCAAATTAGGGCTCTGAGAAGGACCTGACTGTGCTGTTTTTCAGTGACTCCGGCTGTGTCTGTGAAACCTTTGGTGACCTAATAGCTATTGTCACAGATCTGTGTGTAGGTGGTTATTAGGGTCTGCACCCAGGGCTCAGGGGCAGCTGCCTGGAAGCTGAGCCACCTGGCTGGCTGAGGATGTGACAGATAGCCAATCCTTCGCAGGTAGTGCCGAGGGTAGCTACACTGATGTACCTCCAGCTACGTGCCAGTCTCCTGCTCGGGTGGTCTTTTTCTACGTGTAATAAAGGATTCTCTCCCACCGATTTAATAGGAACTAACAGGTCAGCAGGTTTATGGTGTGGTAAGGCCCTACCTACTCTGTCATCCTAGTTGAGCCCAGAGCCCAGAGTGTGGGTTCCTAAGGGCTGTGGCTCCCAGGGCCTCATGGGAAAGTGTAGCCTGCAGGCCCACCCCTCCCCTGATGAATCATGCCTGGCGGGACGAGAAAGCCCAAAACACTTCAAACAATGAGTTTCCAGTAAAATATGACAGACATGATGAGGCGGAGGAGAGGAGGGATCTGATCGGGAGTTGGCGCTGGCCTGGGAGTGATGAAAGCCAAGGGGAATGGAATATGCCAGGCCCGCCCCCTCCTCATCACTATAAAGCACTACCGTCCTTTTCTAACTCATCTGAGCAACTCTCTCTTCACTCTGCTGACTCACTCGCTCACTCGCTCACCTCTTCCAAAGCCATGGCCACCTGCAGCCGCCAGTTCACCTCCTCCAGCTCCATGAAGGGCTCCTGTGGCATCGGTGGTGGCTCTAGTCGCATGTCCTCCGTTCTGGCTGGAGGATCCTGCCGGGCTCCCAGCACCTATGGGGGCATGTCAGTTTCCTCCTCTCGCTTCTCCTCTGGGGGAGCCTGTGGGATTGGAGGTGGCTATGGTGGGAGCTTCAGCAGCAGCAGTTTTGGTGGAGGACTTGGTAGTGGATTTGGTGGAGCATTTGGTAGTGGATTTGGTGGAGGACTTGGTAGTGGATTTGGTGGAGCATTTGGTAGTGGATTTGGTGGTGGTCTTGGTGGTGGTCTTGGTGATGGGCTCCTGGTGGGTAGTGAGAAAGTGACCATGCAGAATCTCAATGACCGCCTGGCCACCTACCTGGACAAGGTGCGTGCCTTGGAAGAGGCCAACAGTGACCTGGAGGTGAAGATCCGTGACTGGTACCAGAGGCAGCGGCCCACTGAGATCAAAGACTACACTCCCTACTTCAAGACCATCGAGGACCTGAAGAGCAAGGTGGGTCAAATGGACAGCAGGACTTGCCATTCCAGTTTCCTCCAAAGCTTCAGATCATCACCAGACTCCTAAAAAGGACAGTCCCAAACTTCTCTCTCTCTCTCTGAGGCCCTCTCTGAACATCCCCCAATAGGGCTGGTCAGTGAGAAGGTGGTGTTGCTTCCTGGCTTTCCAACATGCTTTTATGAGCTCCAATCCTTAACCCACACTGAGACCAATGGTTCCCAGCCTTTGCATTTTGCGGAGGAGGAAGTGGAGGCGTTGAGAGGGGCCGTGTCTTGCTAAAGATCAAGAGAGGCTGCAGAGCTGAGGCTAGAGTGCCTCGGTTACCTCTCCAGCAGAAGGGAGGAGTGAGCCTGTAACGGGACCCACCAAACTAGACACCCAAACCGCTCATTAGCTTGTTAGTCTGGGCTGAGGCTGCCGCCCATGAGCTTTTGGCACCAGAGAGCCTCTCCCGATAGCTAGGCAGACATAGAAAAATCCACACCCACAACTAATCACGACCTGTATAGTTACGCCAAACCAGAGGGAGCCTGGTGGGGTTGTGCTTCCAGAGCCCCTCTTGTTCCTCCTGTTAAACCTCTTGGCTCTTGTGCCTTGCATAAGTTATGGAAATTAGACAAGTCCCTGGCAGGAACTTCAGCCAGGTTCAGGAATTCTTCTGTCATTTTTTTTCTTCTTCTTCTCTGGTTTCCTCTTTTCTAATCCCCTGGGCAAGTTGGGTTTTGTCTCTTGGGAAAGTCCCACCTGAGGTCTATGCTCCATGGGCTTAGGAAGGAACGCATGTGTCTGCAGAGGGCTGATAAGGCTGTTCTATATTGAGAGGAGGATCCAGAAGATGAAGGCTATGTAGGGAGCCTTAGGGGGACTTGAAAACCCCAAGACCCATCTTAGGTTTAGAGGTGAGTGGTAGCAATAAGATCTGAATTCTTTTGAGCCTGGGGCCAGACCTTTATAGTTTTTCTGTTGAAAACAGAAAAACTTTATAGTTTTGGGTTGAAACTGACTGTGTGGGGTTGCCTCTCAGGCTGCTGTGGTAAACAAAGGCTGAGGAGATGAGAAGAACAGGACTCAAGCGAGAGCAAGAAAGGAAGGCCAGTGCAGGCTGCAGTGACATCTGCCTGCAGATATCTGTTTAACTGATGACCCATGGCTTTTCTGTTCTACAGATCCTGGCAGCCACTGTGGACAATGCCAATGTCCTCCTGCAGATTGACAATGCCCGCCTGGCTGCTGATGACTTCCGCACCAAGTGAGTTTGTGGTTCAGAGACTCCAGCGTGTAGGGCGGGGCATCTTGGATCAGTGCTTTCTAACCAGGGTTGGTTTGTGCTGGGAGAACCCCCTATGGTGCTTGCAAAAATATAAGACTGTTGGGTTCCACCCTTGGAACTGATTCAGTTATTTGTAACCGGTTACCTAGGAGATTCTGACCCATAGCCAGGTGTGAAAGTCATCACCTTAGGGAAAGGTGCTCCACACTTTTGCCACCAGTCCCTAAACTATAGTAGGCTATCATATTTGGAGGCCTTGAGCCTTATTGGCTGGCTGAAGCTGGAAGTGCCTCTTTCAGGAACATGACTAAGGGTTAATTTTTTTATTCTCTGGATCCTAGGAATGTTCAGACTTAAGCAACCAATGGGCACTGTCTCTCCACACCGTCCTGGGTGCCAACTGTGGGAATCGTGTGCAAAGGAAGAGAACAAAGCTTTCAGTGTGGCTGGGATGGAGATAGCTCATTCCTTTTCTCTTGAATCATTCCAGGTTTGAGACAGAGCAGAGCCTGCGCATGAATGTGGAGGCCGACATCAATGGCCTGCGCAGGGTGCTGGATGAGCTGACTCTGGCCAGAGCTGACCTGGAGATGCAGATTGAGAACTTGAAAGAGGAGCTGGCCTACCTGAAGAAGAACCATGAGGAGGTGAGAGCTAAATGGAAAAGCCAGCTTCAGAGGGTGGATGGATGGAAGCAACAGAGTAGCAGATGGTGTACAGGTTGGAATCACCTCTGTCAGCCATGTGGCTCTTGACGATGGGACCTTTTTCTGTCTCTGCAGGAAATGGCCTCCATGAGAGGCCAGGTGGGTGGAGATGTCAATGTGGAGATGGACGCCGCCCCTGGTGTGGACCTGAGCCGCATCCTGAATGAGATGCGGGATCAGTATGAGAAGATGGCGGAGAAGAACCGTAAGGATGCCGAGGACTGGTTCTTCAGCAAGGTGGGTGTCATTTGGAGAGAAAGGAATGCAGAGCACCTGCCTTCCAGGGCTTTCTAGTGCGAACAGTTCTCCTCTCCTTTTCACAGACTGAGGAGCTGAACCGTGAGGTGGCCACCAACAGCGAGCTGGTGCAGAGTGGCAAGAGTGAGATCTCTGAGCTCCGTCGCACCATGCAGAACCTGGAGATTGAGCTGCAGTCCCAGCTCAGCATGGTAGGCATGCTGTTGAACATAAAGGTTGGCCTTGGGCTTACCGCAGGGGCGTGAGCATTCTCAGTGATCCATTGTCTCATTTCTCTCCTTCACAGAAAGCATCCCTGGAGAATAACCTGGAGGAGACCAAAGGCCGTTACTGCATGCAGCTGGCCCAGATCCAGGAGATGATCAGCAGTGTGGAGGAGCAGCTGGCTCAGCTGCGCTGTGAGATGGAGCAGCAGAATCAGGAGTACAAGATCCTGCTGGATGTGAAGACCCGGCTGGAGCAGGAGATTGCCACCTACCGCCGTCTGCTGGAGGGCGAGGATGCCCAGTGAGTGCCTGGCCTACCCTTTAGTTCCTGCCCCTTTCCCTCACAAATGTTCCCCTTAGGTCTAATGGTCCTGTCATTTTCTGTTTTTGCAGCCTTTCATCTTCCCAGTTCTCCTCATCTTCTCAATTCTCCTCTGGCTCTCAGTCATCCAGAGATGGTAAGACTCTTCTCCACCTCCAACCTTGTGCCTGGGAATACCTTCAGATCTTTCAGCAGATCTACAGCTTAGATTAGAACTTTCTTGGGGACTAAGCTAAGTGTTCTTACTCAGTATCCTCTATGAGTACTTTCTAACTCTCCTCAGAGCTAGGACTGGTGACCTTACTCTTGTTCCTCCAATGGGTGTTTGAGTAGATTCCATGGTGATGAAAATCAGCACCATGGAGAGCATCCCACATCACTCCTCTACTTTGAAGTGTTGGGTTTAGTTGGACCTTCTAACGCCTTTGGGTCTAGTTGGACAGTACCAGTTGAGTGCTCCAGTTTGAGGACACAGACTGGACATGAGGCAGCAGGGAGTGAGGTGGCAAACGGGGCAGAGGGCAGCAGGAGACAGCTTCTTCCTTAGCGTGTTGGCTTCTTTCTCCTATTTAGAACACTCCATCTGTCCACCTCACTAATGCCTCTTCTCTCACCTTCTCCAGTGACCTCCACCAACCGCCAGATCCGCACCAAGGTCATGGATGTGCACGACGGCAAGGTGGTCTCCACTCACGAGCAGGTCCTGCGCACCAAGAACTAAGACTGCTATGTGCTGCTCAGGCTTAGGAGGCTCCTGTGTGGATGCAGATACTGCTGGGAGAGCCCCTGTAATGTCCCTACATGCTTCACTGTTTACTTGACCCTTGTCCTTCCTATCAAGCAATAAAGCTTCTTTTTCTGAGTTGCATAATCACTGTCTCCCTGGTCATTGTCAGGGGTGGGGGTGGGAACAATGTGGGAACACAGAAGAGCACCTGGCTCTGGCCTCTGGGACTGGGAGAAAGGGCCTGGGGGCGGGCTTGGCTCGGGTCCCAGGTCTGGTTTCATCACCTCAAAAGATATAGGTAACTGTGTGTACCAGGTCGTGGGATCTTTTAAGATAGAGGTGCAGCTCCTCAGTTATTTGTTTGTTCATACAGTCACCAGATATAGAGTGCTTTTAGGTGCTAGGCAGTGTGCTAGCGGAAGGATTCTTTAAAAATAAAAATCATTATTATTAATGTTGTTACTGTGTGTGCATGATATATGTGCAGGTGCATGTGTGTGTGTAGGTCAGAGGGCAACTTTGGAGAGCTGGTTCTCTTCCTCCACTGTGGGTTTGGGGTATAGAATTCAGGTTATCAGGTCTGAGTACCACTTCTACCTGCTGAGCCATCTCACTGGCCTTAGGTTAAGAGTTCCTAATGATTTTGTGATCCTTTAAGATGACTCTGTATTGGAACTTAGACATTTTCTCTATATATCCCATGTCTAGATAAGTAGAAAACTTTGTGTGCAGTTTTATGGGCCTCACTAGTCCCCTAGTACTCTGTGAACCTCAAGTACTAACTCATGCTCTGTTGGTGGTCATATCTCGCTGATCTGAACAGTCTAGAATTGAGTCTATTCTTTCTTTTTTTTAAAAAAAGATTTATTTATTTATTTTATGTATTTTAGTACACTGTTGCTCTCTTCAGACACACTCTAAGAGGGCATCAGATCCCATTACAGACGGTTGTGAGCCACCATGTGGTTGCTGGGAATTGAACTCAAGACCTTTGGAAGACCAGTTAGTGCTCTTAACCACTGAGCCATCTCTCCTTTTCCATATCTATTCTTAGTCAATTTAGAGCAGTGGTTCTCAACCTTCTTAATGCTGGGACCCTTTAATGCCATTCTTCATGTTGTGGTGACCCCCAATCATAAGAATATTTTCATTGCTACTTCATAACTGTACTTTTGACACTCCTATGACTTGTATTGTAAATACCTGTGTTTTCTGTTGGTCTTAGGTGACCCCTGTCAAAGAGTCATTGGACTTCAAAGTGATTGCAACCTCTACATTGAGAACCACTGATTTAGAGGGTGTTGATGAGCCTCTCTAAGCCTCAGTTTCCATCTATGTAAAATGGGGATGATGATAGTCCTGTCTCCTGGTCTTGGGGATGTTGACTGGAAACACAGTCTGTACGAACATTGTCAGCGTAGTGCTTGGAGTATGCAGGCTAAATGCAAGGTTGTGTTAGCAATGTTGGGTACCATTCATGACAGGGGCATTTCTAGAGACTTCTAGAATAGGCTAGTTTGTTTCTAACTTTGGCCCTGCTCTTTATTAGTGACCTCGGCTATCTTAGCTCTCATTTGTACAATAAAGATGATGTAACCTGTGTCTTGTGATTGATATACAAATCTAGTGAGTAAATTACACCTTAAGAGCTAGGCTGACCTCTGAGCCTGGTGGGTCACACATGTAAACCAGTGCTAGGGAAGTGGGTCCAGGAGGACTGTTGTGAGTTTCAGTAGTGAGGGCATTAGGAGCCTCTGCTTGGTGGAGGAGTGACTTTGTCTTGTGGTTGACTCAGGAAAGGAGGAGCTTTCTCTGGGTGCATGGCAGAGATGCCAGGAGTGGGGAGGGCTCACTGTCCCCTGGGCTAGGAAAGAGTTGAGTAGCTCTGTATCAGTCCCAATAGCTTCATTTGGCTAGATGGTGGAAACTTCTAGGTAGAGTTGAATGTGGGCAGATGAAGAAAGACAATATGGACAAGGGGGCTAAAACCTTGGACTTGAAGGATCCTGTGTTTTAGCCCTGGGTTCCCATTTTCACCAGCCTTGGAGAACTGGGATAGGATAGAGAACACACATTCCTCTTTTCTAAGGTGGAGGAGAAATACCTTCACAATACAATGCTGATGACTTTAATGATCTCATGGAACCAATGAGCTTAGCATCAAGCTTGGTGTATAGTGCTCTGTCTGTGGCAGCTCAAGATGACGCATGAGTAGTGAAAGGAATGAAGTGTTGCTAGTGTCCCTTGTCCCTACCTACATGCCAAGAAAGTCGTGACTGGTCTATGACTTTGAAACTCTGGGATGATTTTTTACTTGAGTCGTAGTATCCTGCAAGGTTGAGCTGGGGTGAACATTATCTGAAGAAGTGCATCCTGGAGCTAAAGGACTCGCTCCTTAGGGAGAGATATCAGGGTGCCCCTCAGGGCAATGAGCTTCCTGTCAAGTGTGACATAGAATATTGAGGGTGGATCACACTTGAGGGGGTCATCTGGGTCGGATTGAAAGCAAAACGCAGCTACACTCAGTCGTGGAGATAGAAGCCCAGAATGCTGTGGATGGCTTGTGAATCTCTCAGCATTACCCTGCCTGGCACATTTGAGTTTCCCATTCAAAGGAACCGGCTTTGGAGGATTCTGAGCGCATGAGTTCCTTAGCACCAGTGTGGTGGGGGAGCACCCTCTGTCCTTACTTGGACGGCTGCCACCGTGTTGGAAGGAACACAGGGCAAAGGCAGACTTGCTCGAGGCCACTTGGCTGTAAGCAAGCTCAGAATGGGGGCGGGTAGGAGGCGTGAAGCAGTGGGCTTGGATCCCAGGGGCCTGAGGAACAAAGGGCAGACATCACAGCAGTTGTGGGGTCTTGCGTGAACACCCTCCTCTCCTGATTTTCATCACCACATTCAGTGGGAAAGGTAGAGGCCAACAACTGATTTCTACTAGTGACTACTTCTCTTATTCACAGGGCTTAGTCACTGGAGACCTGGGCTCTGCCCCCACCATTGAAACAGACCAGAAAAGTGACTCGATAGCACCTCCTGGTGGAAGCAAGAGAGGCTGCCTCTCAGAGACCTGGGGCTAGCCAAATGAAGGCTGTGGCTCCACACCCCTTGAATGTAATTTGGGAGAAGCGATCTTCTCCACCTATTCTGCATACAGAATGGGGCTCTGCTAGGTGGATGGAGATCATCTCTCCAGTACTTTCCTCTTCTAAGGTAGACCATTCTGCTCCAAGTCTCAGAGTTTGAACCTTGCTACATCCAGCCTTCTGGTTCCTTGAGGGAGGGACTATGTGTCCTCAACAGCATCCACTCTGACACTAGCTCTTGATCTTAAGGGGAGTAAGTGCACTAGAAGGATGCCCTAGTCATAAACAAGATACTTGACACCCGGGTCATCCAGATGGACCAAGAGGAAGGGCAGAAGCAGGAGCATTGTCACCAAGACTCCGGATAATGTATGACAGTGTATGACAGTGTGCTGGGGCTTAGGCCAGCAGTTATCCAGTAGCTCATCTAAGCCTCACATGAAGTTGTACTTTAGCCATGTTGGTTGTCTGATTGCTGACCACTTTCCTGTTTCCACACCAGGACATTTGGTGTCTTCTCTCGGGGGAGTGCCGTCTATTCTTCTTGCTTGCTCACTCTTGATCATCCCTCACTCAGGTGTGGTGGCTCTCAAGTGACTGTTCCTGATCCCCCAGACCACTCACAGGCTTCACTCTAGGTTCCCCAATAACATTTATTCCACTTTTGAGTTTCATGTTTGCTGGAAGACAGTCTGCTTTGTTCTGCAGCTGCTCGAGGAGACAGGGCTTGCTTATCACTGGTGTGTGTGTGTGTGTGTGTTCATGTGTGTATGCGGGTGGTATATGTGTTCACACGTATGTGCACATGTGTGAAGGCCCACTTGCATCTGCATACATGTGTAGGCCAGAGGTCAAGGTTGAGTTTCTTCCTCAATTGCTCTCCACTTGCTTTTAAAACTTCTTTCAAGTCTCACCCATTTGGCTAGACTGGCTAGGAATCCTCTTTCTTCTGCTTCCCCAACAGTAGGAATATAGAAGTGTACTGTCAAACCTGGCTTTTTGCATGGGATCCAAACTCAGGTTCTTTATTCTATTTTATTTATATGAGCACACTGTAACTGTCTTCAGAAACACCAGAAGAGGGCATTGGATCCCATTACAGATGGTTGTGAGCTACCACCGTGTGGTTGCTGGGAATTGAACTCCAGACCTCTGGAAGAGCAGTCAGTGCTCTTGACCACTGAGCCATCTCTCCAGTCCCTCAAACTCAGGTTGTTACGCTTGTGGGGCAGACGCTTTACTGACTGGGGCTTGTTCATCATTTTATCCTCAATCTCAGTACACTGTGTAGAACACAGCAGACGCTCAAGGAAAGATACATTCAAAAGTTACCATGGGGAAGCTGAATCTGGGATGAGAGAAAGCAATATTTCTTGAATAGATGGAAGACTCAGGTTTTAGGCTCAGGGCACCTTGGTCTGGTGGGATCTAGCTAGACAGAGTGGTTGCAGATGACTATTCAACAAGAAAGAGTCACCGTTGAAAGATACATGTAGGCACCTCCAGCGATGCACCAACCCGAAGTGCCCATGTGCATAGGTGGCTCATGAAGGGGTGGGCCCATGGGCCAGGAGAGGAGCCTGTGAGTCATGTTTGTGTTCCTTCGGCCAGCATCCAGCCTCATGATGACTCAGGACTTTCTGGCCCAACCTGAGTTCAAGAAAATATATTGGTGGGAAGAAAGTGGGGTCAGAAAGCTCAGGTGGTTGGATTCTGCCAAGCAGGAGGCTTCTATAGTCAGAGCCAGGCTGGCCCTGTCTCCTTTAAAGTTCCCATACAACTTAGTAAAGACTCTTTCACCTGACACCTTGCAGGTAGAAGAACTCATTCAAGATCCCCCTCTCTGATGCTCTGGTCCTTGAATCCCTTCTATTCAGCTCCACCAGTGCTCTGAGGGCTGGGACTGTACTTGGGAGACTGGCGTGGGGACCCAGTTGACTAAAGGGATGGGCTAATAATCAGCAAGAGGGCTAAATCTGGGTCATCCAGACTGTCCAAGAGCAAGGAAGAAAACTTGTGCCACTCACAGTCAGGATAATATCCCAAGAATGTTCATAGACGATAGAAATAGGTTTGTTTTTACAGGGACCTGAGGGAGGGTATCCTGAGCTACAGGAGATCTAGTCCTCATTCATTGCCTGGAAGAGTGGGAAGCAGGGCTTGGAGGGAAGACTTTGAACCCTGAGAGGGCAAAAGAATGATCCATGCCACTCAGCCAGGAAGAGGTCTCTTATTCAATCCAGGACAGTCAGCTTCTTCATCTATGGCTCTGCCTTTCCCATGCCAGGCAGAACTGGGAGAAGGGAGAAGATGGTACACAACCGTAGCACCAATTCACATCTGGTTCATGTTACTCAGCATGGTTGGCTCCTCTTTGGCTTGGAAGTAAATCCAGATGTGGAGAAGGGAAGGAGAACAGGGAGGAGAAAGGATGGGCTGGAAGGTGGAGGTGGAGAGAAGGGTAGAGGGGTGGGGAAGTAGGCAGTAGGAGGAGGGAGAGTAGGAAGAAGAGATAATGGGAGGAGGGGGAGGGAAGAGGATGCGTACGAATGGACAGGTGGGCTTTCACAGTGGGACCCTTCCGTCTTGCACTGTGTTTATGTTCCTGGCAACTCTGCCTGCAAAGACTTTCTGTGGGGAAACTGAGGTCAAAATCACAAGGACAGGGAGCATGAGACTGATGGTAGCCCAGGCTTGCCTCATTGGCAAGCTCCTTTTGTTTCCACTGCATTGTCTCAGAGGCTCAGTGGGGAGGACTCCACCTCGGAGGCAGAGGAATTGGATCCACATGCAGAGCTGATCCAGATGCAGGGGAAACCTGTGCCTGCTTTGAACTCAGATGGGAGGGTTTGCTTAGGGATTTGTGGATCCAGGAAGAGGATGATCCAGATAGGTGTAACCTTCAGAAAAAGCAAGCAGATGCCTGTAATCCTAGAACTTTGAAGTCTGAAGCAGGAGATTCATGAACTAAAGGTCAGCTACAAGAGTACAACAAAAACAAACTCAAATTAAGCCAAGCCTACCCAAGCTAAGTCAAGCCAAACTAAATCTAAAAGAATGCATTCATTAAAAACAGGGTCCCAGACTCTCCCCGAAGCTGCCTAGCCAACTTTGCCTCACCTATCCTCTACCTAGCTCAAGCCCTGGGACTTGTGCTCATGGCAAAGCTGGGAGAAAGAACATCAGATGGGGTCTGAGCCTCAGCCCATACTGAGACCAGGTCCTGGGTGTTTCTCATAGAGATAGGCAGGAATGTAGATAGAGATTTAGAACCATCGAGAAGAAAGAGTGATCAAGACTCTCCTCGAGCTTGGACCTGAGGGTTAGGCTTGCAAAAATGCTGTTAACATTCAGTTCTGCCTACTCAATTGTCTATTTTAATTAACATGTGCTGCACCACCTATTTAAATAGTCACCTTACTCATTTTGGTAAACTAGCTCACCTTTCATTCCAACAGGCATATTTGTAGAGGGAATCCTATATTACTACAAAAAAAGAGGAAAGGGAAAAATCAGTTGCCACTCATAGAAGCCAATGAGGCAGACATGTCTAAATAGATGTTGCTTCCTGTAGGATCTTAGTTCAAGGTGGACTTGATTTTGTTGGCTAGGATGATTGGCAGGTGGGGAGGCTGTGAAGGGAACTGGCTAGGATGATTGACAGGTGTGGAGACTGCTGAGGATTGGCTGGGATGATTGACAGGTGTGGAGGCTGCTGAGGACTGTCTGGGATGATTGACAGGTGTGGAGACTGCTGAGGACTGTCTGGGATGATTGACAGGTGTGGAGGCTGCTAAGGGGACTGAGATTTCTTTCCTTAAGAGTCAGGAGACTGAAAAAAAATAGAAAAGGAAAAGCTTTTCTTACTGTACAATTAGTATTTTTGTTGATGTTTTGACAGGCTCTCGCTATGTATCCTAGGCTGGTCTCCAACTTGTAATTCTACTGCTGTAGCTCCTGTACTGCTCCAGCACTGTTCCTGAACATAGTCTCCGTGCATCTCCCATACGCTACTCTTTATATTACCTACCACCCAGAGACCCTCTTCCAGACCCTTGCTAGGAGAGACTTGTACCTCTCAGCCACACCTCCAATGCTTCAGGCCCTTCTCGACCCTCGTGGCTTCTCTTCCTATCTTAAGTTCTCTTCCAGCCCTGGGCATCTTTCTGAAATAGCTTTCTCTTTCATTTTGTTTTATTGGGATCTTACTTGGACCAGGCATGGGGTCTGGGCCCTGGGGCATGTGCAAGATAAACAGGTATAGGCTTAGAGGAGCCCCTGTTGAGGACGGGGAGGGGAAGAGTCCTCTCTGCAGTGGGGGTGGTGCAGCTGGTGGTAGAGGCCCTAAGACGCAGGATAAGAGGTCAAAACTGGACAAAGGACAAGTGGGAATTCAGAAGGGGAGCACTCTGGAAGAAGAGGCACACAGGTTTGCCAACAGCTAGTAGGATAGAGAAGATATGAAGGGACATTTCAGTGGGAGGGGACTGCGGGAGTTTGAGAGTTGTTTAGGGAACATTATGTGTGTGTGTGTGTATATGTGTATATATATGTATATATATTTCATATATATCACAGATATATGGTATATATCACACATATATCATATATCTCATATATAACATATCACACATATACACAGTATATCATATATATATGGCATATATCACACATATCATATATGCACATACATACATGTATACATAATATGTAATATATATGTGGTTTGGAGAACAGGGAGTAATGAGGCAAGGGTGCAAAGGACTCATGGCTCTCGTCTTAAGAGAGCAGAGAAGTCAGAGGAGAGACATAATTAAATGGGTCATCTCAGGGTCAGCTCAAGAGGTCAGTGGATATAAAGACACTGCACAAACCTGGAGACCTGAGTCCTCAGATCCTCAGGTCCTTGATCCTCAGAACTGGAGTGAATGTGAAAGATGAAAACCTTCTCTGTAGTCACTTCCCGTCTTTACTTGTGTGTTGTGGCAGATGCACCCCCATCACGAACATGCACACACATTAATTAATTAATTAAAATTAAGAACAAGATCAAGGGGTATAGGAGGGACAAGGAGAGCTATTAGAAGCTGACATCCCAGAGCCAAGGGAGGGCAGTGGAGTTGGGGGACTTAAGCAGTGGAGTGATCAGGAACATTCTAGGTTTTTTTTTTTTT
>NW_022196911.1:96213168-96233515 GCF_008632895.1 Mastomys coucha | reverse complement strand
TGTTTTTTTTTTTTGTTGTTCGTTTGGTTGTTGTTGAGGAGAGAACAGAGGCACAGTGTGGGAGAGCAAGTCATCACACAGTCAGGGGGCACAGAGTCTGGATTATGCCCAGGTGATCTGGCAGCAAAGCTCACAGCCACCTTACCATTCTCTTTTGGCATTGGTGACCAGAATAAGTGTGAGGCTCTAGCAGGAGCAAGGATGTCACATCATGGTACCTTGCTACCTTCAGGGCTGAACATAAGACAGGCACTCAACCAAGGGAAATTCTGTGAAACTTCTGGACTCTGCAAAAGAATCAGGATGGCTCAGTGGTTAGGGTGCTTGCTGTGAAAGGACAAGGACCTGAGTTTGACCTCCAGAACCTATGTATAAAGCTGGGCAGAGTGGTGTAGTTCCACACAGTGCACTGTAATCCTAGTACTGGGAAGGCAGAGGCAGGAGCATCTCTGTGGCTTGTTGGCCAGGTCTTGATGTAACATTGATGTGAGCACCAAGATTAGTGAGAGACCCTGCCTCCAAAAATAAGGTGAAGAGTGACAAAGGAAGTACACACATGCCTATGACACACACACACACACACACACACACACACACACGCATACACACATACATACACATGTATACACACATATATACATATACACACATGCACACACATACACACCATATACATATACACATCATACACACATATACACATATGCACACTCACCTGCACACACATGTACATGCACACATATGCATACATATGCATACACACACGCACACACACATACACACATGTACACACACACTCACACACACTCATGCACACACATACGCACGCACGCACGTACACACAATGGGGTCAGACAGGCCCATCGTGTTCCTGTTATAGGTCTCCAGCAGTAGCAGGAGTACTTATTGGCCTGCTCTCTTCCCATAGTCTTCCATGTGACTGCTATATGCTGCTCTGGAACCCTGAAGGATGCACAGCTACACATCTCTCTTCATCTTTTGGCCATGGCACTCTCTCAGCAAACTGGCACGTCCTAAGAGCACAGCCCTGTCTCGCCTGTCAGTCTAAAGGATGTAACAACTGGGTTTCCCATCTGATGGGGGCATCACCAGGGCAGGTTTTGGCTTTCTGTTTACCATGGCAGCTCCCAGTGGGCAGCGGCTGCACTTTTCCTAGCCTTCACAGGAACTTCTGTCCCAGGCTCCCATCTCAGCCCGCAGTGACCACCAGGTATGGGCAGGGTGAGTTTAGAGAGTGACAATCAACGGTGAGGGAGTTTTGATCTTAGCTACTGAGAGGGCTGAGTCTTGGGCCTGTTGTCAAGGTCAGCCAGACGCCAGACTGTAGGATATAGGTCAGCCCCTCATCAGCAGGGCTGATTTATGGTGCCCTTGACAGCCTAATATCTTCAAATTACCTCACACAATGGAGAGAGGCTGGGCTGCTGACGGGCACTCACCATGGGACGCAGAGCCTGGGGCTTCTCTGCTGCTCCCATGTCCTAGACCTTCTCTGAGTCTATGGGGGGAAGCTGGCACAGAGTGAGGACACACCCAGGCGTGCCATCTTCAACAGGGGGTATAAGTAGGCAGCTCCGGGGATGGCTCAGTACCCAGCAACCCTGAGACCGCTTCCTGCCTACAGACTCCGGCAGGCAGCACCATGAGTTGCAGACAGATCTCCACATCTTTCTGGAGCAGCAGTAGTAGCTGTGGAGGAGGAGGCGGCAGAGGGGGCAGCGGAGGCAGCATGCGGTCTTCTTTCAGTCGCTCCTCCAGGGCTGGTGCAGGAGGAGGTCGCTTTAGCTCTTCCAGTGGCTTTGGTGGGGGTGGCTTTTCGGCCTGTGGCAGTGGAGGTGGTGGCAGTTTTGGCTCTAGCTATGGTGGAGGGTATGGAGGGGGTTTTAGTACAGGGAGTTACGGTGGTATGTTTGGCGGTGGCTCTGGAGGTGGCTTTGGTGGTGGCTCTGGAGGTGGCTTTGGTGGTGGCTCTGGGGGTGGCTTTGGTGGTGGCTCTGGAGGTGGCTTTGGTGGTGGCTCTGGGGGTGGCTTTGGAGGCGGCGGTGAAGGCAGTATTCTGAACACCAATGAGAAAGTCGTCATGCAGAACCTCAATTCCCGCCTGGCCTCTTACATGGATAAAGTACAGGAACTGGAGGAGAGCAACACCACCCTGGAGAAGCAGATCCAGGAATGGTATTCAAAGAAGGGGCACAGAATCTTCCAGAAGGACTACTCTCATTACTATAACACTATCGAAGACCTGAAGGACAGAGTATGTATGAGAGTCAAGTCTCTGTCTCTCCGTCTCCCTCCCTTCCTCCCTCTATCCCTCTCTCCCTGCTTCCCTCCCCTCTTCAACCTCTCTCACAGAAAGGTGAGATTCTAGAGTCCAAGCAAAGACCTACCAGAGAACCATCTTTTAGAAACTACACTTTCATCTGAAGCGGACTTTCTTTTGGTTTCTAAGGTCTTAGGGGCTTGGATTTGAACTCTGATATTTCATTCTGAGTTTGGCCATAGCAGGGAGGAAGCCTGGATTAATACTAGCAAGGCTAGTACCTAACTGTAGCTTTCTTTTGACCTGGGTTCAAGTTAGTCTTATTCTTTCTCTTGGGCTGGTCGCTTAAATCTTCTGAGGTATCTCGGACTCAGGTATGCAGGGTGGTTGATCAAGTGATAGAGAGACTCTCTGGTTGTGAGGATGATACCCATCCACTCACCCATCCATCCATCTACCTGCAATCCTCTTATTTATCTGCTAATGTAAGTGGGTGGCTACCCTCTGTGTGGCACTGAGCCATCACGGTGATATCCCACATCCAGCTTCCGCAGCAAAGGAGTCCACAGTTGGGTTCCTTACTGTTCTCACTCATCCCTCCTGCTTTGACACCTTTGTATTTATGAATGTTCTGTTTCTCCAACTGCAGATTTCTTCCATCCATTTATTCACATGCAATCTTAGCCACCCTTCAGGACCTAGTTCAATTGTCATCTCCTTCCCAAGGTCTTTCCTGGTTTTCCAGGATAGCCAAAGCCATCTTTCCTCTTCATGACTCTCTTGAAATTGGACTTGGAGGTCAACGGTGGGTTCCTTGGGATTTGTCTTAGACCTTACACTGCCTTTGCAGCAGATGTTGAAATGTTTGCTGAATGAGTGAAGGCAACACTGGGCACGTCTGCTGAAGGCTGTGTGGGTGCCGTGTAGCATACAAGCTGATGTTAGAACTCCTCTTGTTTCCTGAATACCTTTGATGGGATTCTCCCCTCTGCTGGCTACGTCTGGTCTCTTCCTCTCTCTGAAGTTGGTCATGTCAGGGGAGCATGGGCTAATTATGCAAACTTGCCTTTCAGATTGTGGATCTCACAGTGAGGAACAACAAAATACTCGTGGACACGGACAATACTCGCATGACTCTGGATGACTTCAGGGTTAAGTGAGTCCTTTCCCCTATGCTATTGTCATCCCCTCCCCCACCCAATTTTCAGAGCTCTGGAGGTCCTAGTAGGATCTGGTGCCCTCTTGATCACTCTGTACCCATGGCTTGCCTGCAGGCTTGAGATGGAGCAGAGTCTGCGCCATGGGGTGGAAGGCGATATTAATGGCCTGCAGAAGGTGTTGGATAGTCTGAATATGGAGAAATCTGATCTGGAGATACTGCTTGATAATTTGGAGGATGAGATAAAGGCCCTTAAGAAGAACCACAGGGAGGTAGGTTATTGGTATTGTGGCTTGGTGGGTATAGAACAGGGAGGAATAGAACGACAGAGATCCTAGGGGGTGCTGTGGAGCATGGACTGAGAGAGAAAGCCCTCTTCTTCACTCTTGAAGGGGACACTTCTAGCTCCTCACAGGTGGCCTGCAATGGTAGCTGTGCTTTGATTTCACAAGGATGTTCCTCTTTTGCATTCTGAGTGGACTTGGCAGGAGAGGGTTGAAAGATGGCAAGAAGGGTCCCACTTCTAACCTCATGTCCTCTTCTTCCTTGCAGGAGATGAGCCAGCTGACAGGCCAGAATGATGGAGATGTTAATGTGGAGATAAATGTTGCTCCTAGCACAGATCTCACCCAGGTCCTCAATGAAATGCGTGAGGAATACGAACAGCTCATTTCCAAGAACCGCCAGGACATTGAACAACACTATGAGTCCAAGGTGAGCAGAGCTGGCTTCCTGTTCAGTTTCCTAACCCACCTTTCAGATATCCTTTCATTCCCTACCCCTTTCATCATCCTTCTGCCTCTTCATCTCTTAGCATAGCTCTATCTATCTTTTCATCCTCCAATGGATGCTGTGCATCCTTCTTCATTTACCACAGAGACACAACTGTGGAGTGGTACCAGTTGTAGGTGAAGATCTAGTGTCTCAGAGGTGATCCAAATAATATGGCCACCCTTGAGGAGCTCATAGTTTATTAATGTGTGTTGTCCAGGGAGTGGGCAACTCACTATAGTCCTGTGTGATATAAAACTCTAGTAGAGAAATCTAGCATTTTCTGCAGTGTACTGAGTTCCATGCCTGCTCCCTTCTTCTCTGGTCTCCAAAGCTTGGAATAAAGTGTGATAGATAAAGGCATGCCATTCTGCATGTAAATAAGAAAATAAGACTACAAAGGGGGTTAGAGACAAGAATGAAAGGCCTTGAAACCTTACTGAAAGGGAATATGGTGTCTGGAGAACTGGTCAACCTGGTCAGTGGGGCCTGGAACTCGGTAGTATATCCTTGGCTTGGTCTTAGCCTTGGTTCTAAAGGTGAAGAGCCCGGTGAGTGAGTCACAGTCTCTTCCACAGATGTTTTTGATTTTGTCTGTCCCTAACTGAGACTTTGGTTTGCAGATGACCCAGATTGAGCAGCAAGTGACAAATAGTGGCCAAGAGATGGAGAGCAACATGAAGCAAGTGTCTCAGCTCCAGCACACTATCCAGGAGCTGAATGTCGAGCTGCAGACTCAGCTTACCACGGTTGGTAGTCCTGCTCCAGATTCACTGTCAGGACAGGGCCCAGAAAGAACCTTTAGGAGGGGCAAGGAGTGGGACATCCTCCTGAAGTTTCCTTTTGCTTCCTAGAAATCAGCCCTGGAGAAGGCTTTGGAAGACACGAAGAACCGGTACTGTGGTCAGCTGCAGCAGATCCAGGAACAGATCAGTGAAGTGGAGGCCCAGCTTGCTGAGGTCCGGGCAGAAACTGAATGCCAGAACCAGGAATATGGCATTCTGCTTAGCATCAAGACACGTCTGGAGAAAGAAATTGAGACTTACCGAAGTCTCCTTGAAGGCGGCCAGCAAGACTTGTAGGTCCTCGGGAGTCCTGTAGATTCTACAGCGTAGATCTCAGAGGAGTCCCCTTAGGCTTCTGATACCATTTCTAGCCTTCTTGAATAGAAGCATCTAGAAAAGTTCTTGTATGTAAGGAGTCTGATGGGTTGAGGGTTTCATCTGTATGGGTGTGTTTGGGGGGAACCTTTTGAGGCTTTTGAGCTTTGGAAAGGAGAATGGTAACATTGAAAGGGGATACCTTCTGCTCCAGGGAAAGGAAGGCTCCTTTCTTCCCAGCTAGGATGCCTCACTTCACACTTAAGTCTTGATTCTGTCCAGGTTCATCCTTGTATATGTATCTCTGTGTTTTCCTTTATCCTCAGTGAATCTTCTGGAGCTGGACAAATTGGCTTTGGAAGTGGCAAAGGAAGACAAAGAGGAAGTGGTGGCAGTTATGGAGGAGGAAGTGGTGGCAACTATGGAGGAGGGAGTGGGGGTAGCTATGGAGGAGGAAGTGGAGGCAGCTATGGAGGAGGAAGTGGAGACAGCTATGGAGGAGGAAGTGGGGGCAGCTATGGAGGAGGAAGCAGTGGCAGCCATGGTGGAAAAAGCGGAGGCAGCCATGGAGGAGGAAGTAGGGGCAGCCATGGAGGAGGAAGTGGGGGCAGCTATGGAGGAGAAAGTGGGGGCAGCTATGGAGGAGGAAGTGGGGGCAGCCACAGTGGAAAAGGTGGAGGTAGTTATGGAGGAGGAAGCAGCTCTGGGGGAGGAAGTGGAGGCAGCTATGGAGGAGGAAGTGGGGGCAGCCATGGTGGAAAAAGTGGGGGTAGCCATGGAGGAGGAAGTGGAGGCAGCTATGGTGGAGGAAGTGGTTCTGGAGGAGGAAGTGGGGGCAGCCATGGTGGCAAAAGTGGGGGTAGCCATGGAGGAGGAAGTGGAGGCAGCTATGGTGGAGGAAGCAGTTCTGGGGGAGGAAGTGGAGGCAGCTATGGAGGAGGAAGTGGTGGAGGAAATAGAAGGCCATCTCAGTCCCAGTCCTCCTCAAAATCTGCCGACTGCGATGATGACTCGCAAGGTAAGGGATTGCTGAATCCACAGCCTCATGAACATGAGGCAACTATCCTTTTCTGTGTATCTTTGGACATCTTGGCAGGACTATGTGTTCTGAACAGAATGGATTTTTAGAAAAGTCTTTCGAGTCGTATAGACCCGCACTTGGTTCTAAGTTGACCAGTGGATGAAGTTAAATCTGCACATGATCTGAGTCTCAGCAGTTAGAGGAGATGGGTTGAAAACTGAACTGTCATGCACATTTCTATTGTAGCCCATTGGTAGGTTTTACTTATGGACAATGAGGTTCAGAAGGAGTAAATTGTTTCCTCATGATCATGTAATTTCCAAATGATGGGCTCAGCCCTGTGGGGCTCCATGGTCAGTGCCTTCAGCCATTATTAGGTAAGGCCTAGATTAGTAACAGCACAGGGAAAAGAGACACAGGGGTCAGTGATAGTTAGTGCAAACTGTGGGAAGGAGGGTGTGTCTCAGGTGCCATCACCTGCCTCTAAGAAGGACTCATGCAGGGGAGGTGGTCTCTACACCATGAAATAATTTCTATTTACAAATTGAACTTAATGCAGTAAAAATTAAAAATCTGGGTTGGAGACATGCTCAGCTGTTAAGGGCACTTGTTGCTTTTGTAGAGGGCCTGGGTTCAATTCTCAGCGTCCATTGTAATTCACAACCATCCATAACTCCAGTTCCAGGGCATCCCATGCCTTTTTCTGATGTCTGAGAGCCCCAGGCACATAGACATGGAGGCAGAAAATGCCCATGTAAATAGATAAATAAAGCCACTGCCTTCTAAGCTATGGTTTCATCTTTTTTTAAAAAATTCAATATGAAGTTATAGTAAGTGGGTGGATAACAACGCTGTAATATGCAGCTCCAGGAATCCTTTTTGAATCAGGGAACTGTTCATTTAGAAGGTATCGTATGGATTTTGAATGTCCAGTTGCTCTGCAGGGGCATGGGTGTGAATCTAGGAATGAGGTTGGTGCTATCTTTGTCTGGGTAGGCAAATAATTTACTGCCAATGCTGTGGGGTGATGAAGGGTCCAGTCCATGGGCTCTCCAAACTCAGGGTTGTTACAGGAGAGATGGGGAACTAGGTGGGGCCACAGGCTTCATGATGACGGTGCTCTGATCTCAGGTTCCTCCAGCTCTATGAGATCTAGGTTTCTTGCTCCCAATTTCTTCTTCAAGTCACCACCCTAAGTCTTTCTTCTTACTGTTCTCTCCTTTCTGCCCCACCACAGACCACAAGATTCGATACTAGACCCCTGATTCACTTTCTCCACCCGACCCCAGTGGAGACTGCCCCAGGAGAGCAGAACCTACATGAAGCATTCTTACTGCATCCTGACATCAAGACTAGCTGGCAACAAGCTGGGGTAATCGTTTGGAACTGGATGGAGTTGGCATTGTGCCTCTGGACATCTAATGGCTCTGTTCCTTGCTGGGGAGGCTTCAGGGCTGGGGAGAACTTGATTCTTCCTTGCGTCCTGGGGGTGACCCCACTCCCTTCCTTGTCCTGACTTCCTAATAAAGCTTTCCTATTGCAAATTAAACTTGGATTCTGAGGTGTTTGTACCCTGAGATGAAGTAGCGTGATGTTTGATGTTGGTTGTGAACTTGATTGAGTTGCGACTCTCTTGGGAGATAGTAGTGCTCATTTGGGTGTGTCCGTGAGCATATCTCCAGAGATAATTAACTAAGGGGATGAAGATCCATGCTGAACAGGAGTGAGCCCGTGCAGGCTGAGACCATGGACCAAATTAAAAAAAGGGAGATGACCAACTGTCACATAGTCTGTCCCCTTACCACACCTTTATGCCATGATTTGAGCTCCTACATTCTCCCTAAACTTTCCCTTTTTAATGCTTCCTTTTCTTTGTTTTTCTTATAGATTCATTAACTGCTTTTATTTATTTATGTGTGTGTGTGTGTGTGTGTGTGTGTGTGTGTGTGTGTATGAATTCATGTGTACCATGTGCCTATAGGTACTTGTGGAGACCAGAGGGTGTCAGATCCTCTGGAACTGGAATTGTGGTGGTGGATTGCCACCAGATGTAGGTGCTGAGAACTGAATCGAGGCCTGATGCTAAAGTAGCAAGCATCCCTAACCACTGAGCAATCTCTCCAGCCCCTTGTTCTCATGTTGTCCTCCTGGAGATTAAATCTATTTTGCTCCTGTTAACCAAGCACTCTAGCACTGAGTCACACCCCCAGCTCTCTGGAGCCCAGCAGGCCTTGAACTTATGACCTTGCTTCAGCGTCCTGAGTGGCTGGGATTTACAGGTGCAGGGAGACTGGCCTTAAGTTCCTTATATTAGGCATCAACAGAGGTTCAGAGAGAACTAACTGAATTTATTTTTGAAAAGAGTTGGTTAATTTTTCTGTCATTTAACTTGTGTTAAGAATAAACTCAGCTGGGCAGTGGTGGCTCATGCCTTTAATCCCAGCACTTGGGAGGCAAAGGCAGGTGGATTTCTGAGTTCGAGGCCAGCCTGGTCTACAGAGTGAGTTCCAGGACAGCTAGGGCTACACAGAGAAACCCTTGTCTTGAAAAAACAAAACAAAACAAAACAAAACAAAACAACAACAACAACAAAACCAATAAAGCAACTCACAATGAAGTTCTTTAACTCTTTAGATGGCACGGTGTTAGATGGACGCCTAACATGCTCTCCCCATGACCCTTGGCCTTGGGCACCCATACTCTCTCCTGTTTAAACGTGAGCTTCTGAGGTGCTGAGGTTTCTCTAGCTGAGACTTTGCCCATCTGACCAGGTTTTCTGTGTGTTTGGATGTCTGTCTTTCTGTCTCCTCTTCATTCCCTTGATGCCCCAGGCACATCTGTCAAGGATCTAGCTGTTTCCACCCCTCCGGTGCTGGAATTACAAATGTGGGCTGCCATGCCAAGATGGAGACAGAATTTTGATGGTCATACTTCTGAGGCAAAAAATTTATTGACTGAACTATTTCCCCAGTCCAGTGCTCAACCGTTTGATATCACAGATTGACTTCATCATCAATAAAGTTTATTCTAGAGAGCTAAAGAATTAAGTCACAAATAAAAAGGGGCCAAAATTATCTCATGTTTTTAGGGAGTTTACAGTTTTGTATTGAGCCATATCTATTGCTATCCTGGGGTGCATGTAGCCTGTGGGTCACATTTGGACACACCACACCAAGGTTTAAGACAACATTTGCCCCAGGAATGCACAGTTTTGACAAGCCTCAGCAAGGACAGCTCCTTTCAGTTCCCTTGATGTCTCTGTCCCAGGCTGGAGGCATCGAAATCCTTTCTAGCTTCCGTGTCCCTAGATGGGCTCGCTAGAAGTACTTTGTCTCTATGGAGATTCTCCACGGGTTCCCTCCAGTAGGGTAGTTTGAAGGACAGCCAAAACTACTTTTGTGGTGGCTCTCAGATCTGAAGACTTTATCTGAAGTCAGAGAGGGTCTGCTTCATCGCAGCGTCTGCGCCTGGAAGTCAGACATGCTAATCTCACTGTGGTCTCAGGCCTGCCTGATTCAAGGGGATCCTGAATAGACCTTATGTTAGATGGACACCTAAGATGTCTCCATGATCCTTGACTTTGAGGTACCCATAATTCCTCCTACTTAAACATGAGCCTACCTAATGTTCAGACTTTGTTAACTAAGATGTTAAAGATATTGATCTTTTGAAATGGAGATTCTTAAGGTGCTTCTGTCTGAACACAAACAGGGAGACTCCTGGAGAGGTGGTTCAGTGGCTAAAGGCTTTTACCCGAAAGCTTTGTGACTCCAGTTTGATCTTTTACCTGAAAGCTTCAGTTTGATCCCTGAAACTCACATGGTAGGAGGAGAGAAGTGATTCAGTTATCTTCTGACTTCTATACATGCACTGAGACACATGTGTCCATGCATACACACACTACACACACACACACACACACACATACACACACACCCTATAATAAACCATTTCCTGTATAGTCATAGAAGTTAGAATTGAAGAATAAAACTTTTAAAAATTCTTTATGATATTTGCTAATTGTGTGTGTGTGTGTGTGTCTGTGGCCACAACATGTGTGTAGAGGTCAGAGAACACCTTGGAAGAGTTGATTCTCTCCATCCACCGTGTGGGTCCCAGGAATCAGACTCAGGTGGTCAGGATTGGAGGCAAACATCACTACCCACTGAGCCATCTTGCCGGCCCTAAATCATGAGATTTCAGTGGCGGTTGAAGATCAAAGGGGTTATATGGTGAGGACTTTGGAAGGTGTCCTGCAGAAGGCCCTCTCCAGAAAGGGAATTTCAGGCTTCTAGCTGACATCTTCCAAAAGCAACAAAGCATTTGGAAGCAGATTTTACTTTAGTGTCTAGGTGAGAACTCACCTTGATTTGGGCCTTTTGATATACTGCAGGGGATCTGGTCTCACCTGTAATCCTGTGGGTAATAATTAAAGATGTTTCTTAAGGCCCCGAGTTTGCAGAATTTGGTAGGAAAAAGTACAAATACAGTATTAACTAGTGTTCAGTGACGATGCAGCAGACTAGAACTATTGGAGAGATGGCCCTCTGGGGAGGCCTTTGGAGGAGTATTTTGGTTGTGCTAGTGTGGCATAGTGTGGTGGTTTGAATGGGAATGTCCCCCATGGGCTCAGGCATTTGAACACTTGGTCCCCAGTTGATGGTGCTACGTAGGGAGGTCACGGAGCCTTTAGGAGGTGGAGCCTTGATGAAGCATGAAGTGTCAAACCCTCTCTTTCTCTCTCTGCCTATGGTTCAGGATGTAGCTCTCAGCTACTTTTCCAGTGCCTGCTGGCATGATGCCATGCTCCCCACCATGATGAGAATAGACTAAACCTCTGCTCCAACTTCAGGTTTGCTCTCTCTGCTTCCTCTTTGACTCTGAAGAAGTGGTTTCTCAGCTTCCTGATCCAGCCAGCCTCCCCTGCCCTTAGGGACTCTCCTGGAAATCTTAGCCCAGATGAAGTCTTTCTCCCTTAGTCTGATTTTGGTCATGGTATTTTGTCACAGCGATGGAAAGTAACAAATACAGGGGGCGGGGGAAGACTCACCCACTGTGGGTTGTGCTATTTCATGGTCAGGGGACCCGGGAACTGTGGTGGTTTTGAATAAGCATTTGAATGCTTAGTCATCAGAAAATGGCACTAGGATTAGACATGGTCTTGTTGGAGTAGGTATGGCCTTGTTGGAGGAAGTGTGTCACTGAGGGTGGGCTTTGAGGTTTCAAAACCTCATACCAGGTCCAGTCTCTCTCTTTCTGTCTATCTGCCTATGGTCAGGACGTAGCTCCCAGCTACTGTTTCAGCACCCGTTTGTGGAGATAAGCTCTTGTGTACTATGTAAAAGCATTCACCTGTCAATATAAAAGGCCAATGAGCTGAGGAAGCAGGATTAGAAGTTGGGAGAGGATTCTGGGAAATAAATGTGGGAGATTCTCTCTGGGAACTCTGGAGGAAGACAGGTGTATGAAAGCTGAGGTCACATGGTTGGCCACATGGCACGCTAAGATGGGAATAACAAGGTAATTCAGTTATGGCCAAGTCAGGAACAGAGCCAAGGTGTATGGCCAAGGTGCTTGTAAATATATTAAAGTCTCAGAGTAGTTATTCCGGGAGGAGCAACATGTGAGGAAAAGCACGCGGCTTACAGAAAACTCCATACTACACCTGCCTGGACGCTGCCGTGCTCCCCGCCATGATGATAATGGACTAAACCTCTGAAACTATAAGCCAGCCCCAGTTAAACGCTTTCTTTTATAAGAGCTGCCATGGTCCTGGTATCTCTTCACAGGACTAGAACACCGAGACAGGACCTGAGCATCCACTTTTACCATCCTGCTCTCTGTTTCCTAGTTGTGGATGTCACGTGACCAGCTGTTTCCTGCTCCTACTGCTTTGAGTTCCTCTTGAACTGTGAGTGAAAACCGAACACCTTCTCTCCCTTCTGTTGCTCTTGTCGGAGCATTGAATCAGAACAAGAGGAGAAGACATGAAGACAGCCCATTTCTTTCCTACCCAGCCCCCATCCTGAATAGGAAATTCACAGAGGCATATACAGATGGAGGCATGCCTTTGTCCCATGGAAGGAGAGCTTGTGCAACTTGACACTGGCTGGGTCACATCCCTGGGGGAGCGGCTAGTGAAGGGGACAGGACACTGATGGGCCGGCACAGAAGCTCAGAAAGATCCAAGATCTCGGGATCTGGGGAGGCAGGAGGAGAGGGGTGTCTTTTGTACATGTGACACCTTGTAAGACGGAGCAGGTTGTTTGGGGTCCTCACCCAGTGTTTCACTTCAGCTTTCTAAAGGTGCCCCGTTTACCCTTGCTATAAATTTCTTTTCCATCTGTTATCCCACAGGGTGTCATATAGCCCAGGCTGGCCTCTTGCTCTGAGCAGAGTGTGACCTTGAACTTCGGACTCTTCTGCTCTCACCTCTAAAATTCTGGGATTAGAGGTGTGTGCTACCACACTCAGATGTCTGGATCGGCAGTTCTCAACTTGTGTGCTGTGACCCCTTTGGGGGTTGACCCCCTTTCACAGGGGTCACATATCAGATATCTTGCATACCAGATGTTAACATTATGGTTCATGACAGTAGCAAACAAAGTGACAGTTATAAAGTAGCAACAAAAATAATTTTAAGGTTGGTGGTCACCACAACATGAGCAACTGTATTAAAGGGTTCCAGCATTTGGAAGGCTGAGAACCATTGGTCTGGATGGGGGTGTCTCCCAGACTACCACTGTTGGAAATGACGGAACAGGTTTCTGTATGACGATTTCACTCAACCTCCCAGGCTCCCTAAGTACTCAGAGTCCTTCCTCTTCATGATCACAGGGATTCTCTGGAAACAGCTTTATGCTGAGCAGGATGGACTTCCGTTCCTGTCATCCAGCCGGGCAATTGTTCCGACCTTCTCGCACTCTCAAGCTGGAAGCTGGTCATCTGGCCTCTGTGTCTCTGTCCTGACTCACTGAGCTTGGTCAAAAGTCCATTCCCAAAGCCAGCTTTCACATTCCGCAGGTAGTATCTGAGGGCATCTTGAAGTTTCCCTGTTGGGCAAGCCTTGGAGTTTGAAATTGGCCTCCTCCCCCAGGCATGTGGGATCTGGCTTGCCTGTAATTTTGCAGACAATTCAATCCCAGGCATGTGGGATCTTGGGAATAATTTGGAGCTTGGGGTACTGTGAGTCAATTAATCTTCCCAAGACATAGGAAATGCACCAGACTCAATTTGTGGGTCTCATCTTTCCCAAGTCATGACCTAACTGCCCCCAGCCCCAATACCCTGGGATGGGATGGATTCAGGGTCTCAAAAATGCCAGGTGAACACTCAGCCACTGAGCTGCATTCTTCTCTTTTTACGTTTTAAAATTTGAGGCAAAGTTTTGATAATTTGCCCAGGCTGGCCTTGAATTTGCAGTCCTGATTTAGCTTCCAGAGTAGCTGGGATTAGAGGCTTGTGACCACCAGTCCTGGCTTGGTTTAAAATATCTGTAAGAGAATATTGGGGTTCAAATGTGAAATGATGTTGTGACTTAGGAAATCCAAACTTGAGCGTATCAGTTACTTTGGCTTTGTGACTACAAAGAAATTTTAAAAAAATTATTTATTTATTTATTTATTTATCTATGTGCATGTGTTTGTGTTTGTGTGTGTGTGTGTGAAGCCATGGTGTACATGTGAAGTCCAGGGATAGCTGGCAGGAGTTGGTTCTCCCCTTCTATCATCTGAGTCCCAGGGATTAAACTCAGGCCGTCAGGATTGGCTGCAGGTGTCCTTACCCACTGAACCATCTCACTGGACCCAAAGAATAATAATAATAATAATAATAATAATAATAATAATAATAATAATAATAATAACAATAATATCTCTGGAGTAATTGTGGAAAGAATGTGTTCTTCTGCCCATAAGATCAATCTCTCAGATCTCTAAGTCCACTGCTTCTTCTCTAGGATCTGCAGGTGCAGTCAGCAGAAAGCAGCCAACACCTACTTTATCAGCATTCATGAGCTGTAGAGTCCCACATTCTAATCACAATCGCATTTTTTTTCTGACTTCAGAGACATGGAGACCTTTAGAGTCTTACAATATTTATTCAACTTTTTTTTTGGACAGGGTCTCCTGTAGTTGAAGCTGACCTCCATGTCCCTAGGTGGACAAGTATGACCTTGAACTTCTGATCATCCTGCTGCCACCACCCAAGTGCTTGAGGTTGTGGGTGTGCATCACATGATAGTTTATATGGTGCTGAGGGGATCAAACCCAGGGCAAACACTATCAACTGAACTCTACACCAAGTCCACATTCAGCTACTCCTAGTAGATAAATACTTGTTAAGCTCTTTCTACACCAGCCTCTCTTCTTGGTGGTGGGAGGACATCACCGACTGAATGAAAGAGCCAAATATTCTGCTACTATTGGAATTATATCATAGGTAAGTGAGGGGACACAGTACATGCAGCAAATAAAAATAATACAGTTATTTTGTGAAATAGTTTACAGTTGGTATAAAGTATTTTCATGTGGACGCATTTGTCACTTCCTGTTTGGCCAAGTCATTCGGCGTGAAAACTGACAGAGGTTTACTAGATGCGTGTCTTTTAACCAAGCATTATCTTCGTTTAACACCCAGAAATGCAAAAGTGCGATCTTTTTTAGCACCAATTCCATAGTTGTGTTTATGTTTTAAACCATTGTTTGTGCCCTATGTTAATCTTCATTTAATACTCAGAAATGCAAAAGTGTGTTTTTTTAGTACCAATTCCATAATTGTGTTTATGTTTTAAACCATTGTTTGTGCCCTAGAAAGTCCAAACCAGTACAGTAAAAAGGTGATTCTCCACAACCTTCCCCCCATATATGAATATGTGTATAGGACTGTATGTATTTAAAGGTGATAGGCACATAAAGAAGGGGTGGTAGAAAGACAACAGGGGCACTGTGGCACTAGGATGGAGGACTGCCATAGTAAGGAAAGTGGCCAAGATGGACTCAGTCAGTTGAGAGTCAGAGTCCAGAGGCAAGTATGTGGCCAGGGATTACTCCAGGCACACACCTCAGGTATAGAAAGCCCTATGGTGAGAGCGTATTTGGTGTGTACAAGGGAGACTGAGAAAGCCTCTGTACCCAGAGCATTGTGAGAGGGAAACTCAGTAGATAGATGTTGATGAGGTCAGTATTGGGGAGATCACAGGTAGCCTTGGGGGACTGTCTAAGGAATTTAGTCTTTGCTCTTAGGGAAGCTCAGAACACACAGACAAAGGCAGAGAGCTCTAAGAAGTGAGGTGAGGAGACTCCCTAGGCATGTGCTGCTTGGACAGGGACCTTCAAGAGAGCTGCCCAGCCAGGAACAGCCACATTGGCCTCTATGTGATCAGGAAACAAATGCTCACCATGGGGGAAAAAGGAGGGATGCTTAGGTTGTCATGGCAGCAGGTGTTGATGAATATGACAAACATGATTAATATTATATAGGGCTCTGAGCAGAGGAGTGATGTAACATTCAGAAGAGGCTGAAACAGAGATGAGCAGGAGAATAGTATTCCAGAGAGAGAGAGAGAGACAGAGATAGAGAGAGAGAGAGACAGAGACAGAGACAGAGACAGACAGAGAGAGAGACAGAGAGAAAGAGAGAGACAGAGACAGAGGGAGACAGAGAGAGACAGAGACACAGACAGACAGAGAGACAGAGAGAAAGACAGAGAGAGAGACAGAGAGAGACAAAGAGAAAGACAGAGAGAGAGACAGAGAGAGACAGAGAGAGGAGAGAGAGACAGAGAGAGAGAAAGAGAGAGAGAGAAAGGAGAAAGAGGCACAGAGAAAGAGAGAGAGAGAGAGACAGACAGACAGATACAGAGAGAGTCCTTGGTGCTTAGAGTAGAGATGGCTGCAGGTGGTTAGGCTATGAACATGATCTGAAGGCAGAACTCATTGTCAGGATTTCTTGAACTGCATGGTGCCAGAAAACCAACAACACAATACAACAAAACAAAACAAAACAAAAAAAAACTGACCAGGGATACCTTGGAATCTTAGAGTAGCTGCTATCTGCTGGTAGGAAAGATTAGGGTGGAGGAGGCTGGTGTAGAAACTGGGGAACCAGCTAGAAATGTGAGGAACATAGTCTGTTAGACACCTGAGTCCAGGCCCCAAAGACTCCTTCACCATCAGCCACACCCATCCCAGAATTCTGTACCCGCTGAGGTTTTTCCTTGCAAGGACAGGAACCACAGCCTAAAGCAAGGTCACTAAGTGACATTAGGCAAGTCCTAGAACCTCCAGGAAGGGTTTTCAAAGAACAGGGCTGAAGGCTGCAGTCCCGTGGAAGCCTACCTTTGGCACCAGCTGCAGGCCTTGGATTCGATAGCATGTCCCACTGCATGCCACCACGGAACCTCTGGCACTGCTGCTATGGAAGCTGGCGTCTGGCAGTCACTCCTGCCAGAACAGATTATGCTGGGTACCTCCCTCTTCAGACCATTAGTATCTGGCTTGCAGGCTTATGCAATGTGTTGGGTTTGGAGAGTCTGGCCATGAGCCTGTGCTCTGTAGAGAAGGCTAATTGGTGACTTCCATCTTGGGGAGATGCAGATATTAGATTAAGGTTTCTTTTTGGACAAGCTGTGTGACCAAGATTAAGACAACTATCTATAAGAGGAAGGGGTGGGGGCAGGGTCTGATGTTATTGAGTACCTACTGTATGCTCGATGGACAGGGCACTGTGGTAAGTACTAAACACAGGTTCTCTCATGATACCTCACAGAAACTTCATAATGCTGTTCATATTTTATTTTAAAAATTATTCATCTATTGTGTATGCATATATAACCAGTGACCTTGCACAGATGGATGCTCTCCTGAGTCCCCCATTTCTCCCAAAAGATCCTGGGTCTGCCAGTGCCAGATGGGGGTGGATGACTGATTAAACAGCGGAGGAATGAGAAGGTAACAGCTAGATTGCAGGAAAACCTTCTGGACACCCTCCTCCTGTCATTCTGACATCGGTAAATCTTCTGGGCTTTGATCTCCGAGTCTCCTCCCTTTGGACTCTCCTACTTGTTAAGGCTGTGGCTGGCTCAGCGAGCTCTCATAGCCTCAGGTTCTGATGCTCTCTCCGAATCTCAGGCCTGAACATGAATGCTGGCACATGCCTGAGATCCCAGCACCTGGGGAGCTAGAGATTGAAGGATCAGAAGTCTGAGGATGCCTTCTGCTACATAGTAAGCTTGAGGTCGGCCGGGGATACTTGAGACCCCATCTACAAACAAAATAAAAGAATGACGGTGACAACAACCACAACAGTAAATTATGGGATGTCTCTTCTATCAGGGATTGGAAAGACACCTGTGACCTGAACCGGTGAGGTCTCCACTCTTCCCCAGTCTGGGTGCTGAGTCTCACAGCAGAGGCCCTTGGAGATGGAGGGGATAGACTGTGAGATGGCACAGGCTCTCCTGACTCAGCCACAGTGGGCAGGAAGGCTTCAGCACCACGTCAGGTGGGTATTGCTGTCATTTACTAATTAGGTTCAGAAGAGACAGAATGTGATCTACCCAAGTCACCCACAGTTAGGTTGCTATGGATCCAAATTCACCCTTCTGGATTCTTTGGTCTTTTAACAACTTTTAACTCTTCCTAAGATCAGATCTCTAGTTCTAGTGTCCCTCAGAAAGCCTTTCAAACTTGTTAAATCAGAAAGCCCTTCAAACTTGTTAAATGAATGAAGCGTGAACAATAAGCAAACAGCAGAGGTATTGGATAAGACAGGCCCCAAAGACTACCATCCATCCATCCACCCATCCATCCATCCACCCATCCACCCATCCATCCATCCATTCATTCATTCATTCATTCATTCATTCATTCACCTCATGAAGGGCTCTACCTTCTGGAATCTCAGCCACCAGCACCTCTGCCTCAGTGATACACCTTCCTCATCTTGACTTAGGCTAAGCCCAGTCAACTATGAAACCTCCATTGGCTGTCAGCATGATGGGGAAATATTGAGGTGTGCAAAGAACCTTTGTTAAATCAGAGGCGATCCAGAGAAATGAAGAAAGAACTTATCAATCCCCAAGAGTCCAGTTTGAGGTTAAAGGTGAGGTAGGAGGTGGTTGGTTAGAAGCTATGGTCTAGACCCTGGCCTCCTTGATGAAGTCATTGATCTCTTCATTGAGCATGCACTCGTTTCAGATCTGCTCTATGCCATGCTGGGGCCAGTTGCTGGGACAACCACAATGCCTGGGGTAGATTACAAGGGCTCTGTCCCCATAGAGTCCTAAACTTTAGGACCTAAAGGAACACCAACACTAGTGATTACAGAATCATTTTATAGAATACTGAATTCCTTTACAAGAAGTGCAGGGACTCCGAGTACACAGTGAGCATGCCTGACTCAGTCTTAGAAGTCAGGCAACATTCAGTGGAAGCAGTGACTGGCTAAGGCCTAAATGATGCATGGCTGGGCTTTACCCAGGTGAGAGCCAATGGAGATGTTGTGTACTGGGTGGGAATGATGTTCTGGACAGAGGGAACAGTCCTGGAGGACTAGAGACCAGGAACCCACTTCTAAGTGCTATAAACCAGAGAGTAGGGAGGGGCTAGTGAGAGATGATAAGGGATGGGTTGGGAGGGGGAGCAAATCAGGGAGGGCATGCTGGAGAACCTACACTACATCCTGAAGTCAACAGACAAGCCTATGCCATCTCTATTTACCCTCCTTTGTCTTTGTGGTGGAGCACAAGACCCTATTGGCTAATAATTGCTCACTGTCTGTGCAACTATCAGCCATCTTTGCTGTGGACCACCATAGTGGAGGCAAGCCAACAAGTGGTCTCTGTTCTGACTGATGTAGGGAACTCACACCAGAGCTGGGGAGCACTGGCTTTTCCCTTGAGGAACTCTAGGGCTGGTGGTGTCGAGTGCGTCAATAGCTCCCCATTTCTGCCTATCCCACTTCATCTCTGAACCCCCCTCTTCGTGGCTAAGCCCTTTGCTCCCCATTTCTGCCTATCCCACTTCATCTCTGAACCCCCAACCCCACCCCCGTGGCTAAGCCCTGTGCATCAGCTGGGTTCCCTTCCCCAACCAAGGAGGGTGCTACGGGGATGACAACTGTGGTCATTGTTACTTTAGTTAGTGGTCTTTACCTTCACCCCAGCCTCATGACCACGGCAGGGCAAGCGGCACCTCTTCTGTCTAGAACTGAAATTTATTGGTGTTATGAGCTTTGTCTTCCACAGCCACTCATTTCCCAGCCAACAAAGGATCTGGTTTGGTCAGACTCCCAGGCCCACCACTAGTATTCTTTTTAAAACAACCACAGGACAACTACCAAGTATAGAAGTAGGTACCTCACCTGAACAGAAACGATTTGGAAATTCTCTTCTTGGGAAGTAGGCAGCCACAATGGGATTGCGGAATCTATCTCTGCTATCTCTCAGTACTGGGTTTCAGTTTCCTTGTCAGCGATTCTAATTGTTTATGGTACAGAATGGAGGGAAAAACCAAGAAATGGGGGCACTGGGATGGGTGGTCCTCACTGACTTTCTGAGCCATGAAAAAGTCATGGTGCTACCCCACTCTTCTGTTTTGTTTTTAAAAGCATGATAGTAATTTTATTTCATTCTACTTGGAATAAATGAATTACATTCTTTGCAATCACCAATAACAGTTTTGAAATATTACTGGGCTAGGATGACACACTGACATGAGAAAAACCTGAGTGTTATTGGAATCAATTCTTTATATGAGCACACCATAGCTGACTTCAGATGTACCAGAAGAGGGCTTCAGATCCCATTACAGATGGTTGTGAGCCACTCTGTGGTTGCTGGGAATTGAACTCAGGACCTCTAGAAGAGCAGTTGGTGCTCTTAACCACTGAGCCATCTTTCCAGGGGGCTATCCCAGTCTTATAATTAAACAGGGCCTCTCACCAGCCTGGAACTCACCAAGCTTACTAGATTGTATTCCGAAACATCTGGTCACTGTCTGTTCCTCCTCCTCCTC
>NW_022196911.1:96208615-96212961 GCF_008632895.1 Mastomys coucha | reverse complement strand
CCTCCTCTTTCGCCTCCTCCTCCTTCTCCTCTTCCTCCTCCTCCTCTTCCTCCTTTTCCCCCTCCTCCTCCTCTTCCTCCCCCCTCTTCTTCCTCTTTCTCTTCCTTTTCCTCTTTCTCCACTTCTTTTTCTTCCTCCTTCTCTTCTTCTTTCTTCTGCTCCTTCTTTCATTGTGGGTTCTGAGGGTTGAGCTCAGTCCAGCTTGACACACAGTACCCTGGAGTTCTGTCTTCCATCTCTGCTGTCACACGCCCTTGTCACCCTCAGGGCTTTTCTCTCTTTTATCAGGCACAAATATGAACAAAACCAAGTTTTTCCTGCCACCCCCTCCCACTTGGCATGATTTAACATGTACTGGAATTTTCCAAAGGTGCTTCCATCAGGTCTAATAAAAATCGTGGGTAAATGGCAAGGAAACAAAGAAAAATTAAAACCCACAGCAAATAGGTCTGACAAACAGTGAGAGGTGGAGGGAGGCTCACTGAAGAGTCCTTCCTAACAGTCTGAGTGTCTTCCTGCAGCTCTTGGAACTGTGGATTTTTTGGTATATAATCTCCTTGGGTGTTGATAAACACTAACCATAGGGGATGGGGAGAGGGCTAAGAACACTTGCATCTCTTGCAGAGGATCCAGGTTCAGTTCCTACCACTCACTCGGTCATATCTCACAACCATTGGTAGTTCCAGTTTCCGGTGATCTGAGGCCCTTGTCTGGCCTCCCTGAGTCCTGTACGCAGGTGGTAAACATAAACCACACACACACACACACACACACACACACACACACACACACAGAACATAAAAAACATAAAAATGAAACAAACTCTGAATAAAATGAAATCTTTAAGAATTAGAAGTCCAGGTAGTACAATGATTTATTAATTAAATTTGAATTATTTGAATTTATTGAGGCATTTATATTTATTTAAGCTTCTCCCCAGCCCCCTTCTTTTTGAGACAAGATCTCACTATATAGTCCTTTCTGGCTGGCCTGGAACTTGGCATGTAGACTAGGCTGGCCTTGAACTCACAGAGATCTGCCTGCCTCTGCCTCCTGAGTGCTGGCACTAGAGGTGTGCACCACACTACCGGCTCACTGAGGCATCAGTCACCATGCCCTTGGGCTTCATGGCCTGCCATCAGTTTCCTCTTCCTGTTTTGGCTCCTCAAAACTGCAAATATTTAAATTTGTATACAGTTGTGTGTTTTGCTATTCTTCTTAACAAAACTGAGAAATATAAATATTTAAGGGATATTTGGATTATAAGTATAACAGAATTTCTTACCTGAACAGTAAAATAACTGTTTTAGGGGCCGGGGAGATAGCTCAGTCAGTAAAGGGACAATCTACCAAATTGGCGCCCTCTAGGTTCAGCAAGAACGAACCCCTGACTCAAAAACTAATGTGGGCAACAGGGAGGGGGACGCTTTCTGTTGGCTTTTGGCCTCTACATGTTCATACACTTGCACACATATGCATCACATACACAAGTGAGCACACTTGCACACATATGCATCTCACACACACCGTACACAAGTGAGCACACTTGCAGACATTTGCGTATCACTTAGGCCATACACAAGTGAGCACACTTGCACACACATGCGCACACACATCTTACAAAGTTCTTGCGTTTATATCTGGTAGGAAATATGGAAGCAAGCAAGCCATGCTTTTCTTGTTTACAGGACTCTCAAAAGGCACTGTTTCCTTAAAGTTCATTTGAGTTTCCAGGAAGAGGAAACTGTACCCAGAGGTTCCCAGACTGTGTGAGCACAGGATGCAGTACTGGGTATGGCTGGGGAATGATGAATTCTGAGGGATGGTCCTGGGGCAGCCAGGGTGTCTCTGCTCACCCTGCCCAGCTGGGTGGGGAATTCCTGGGCTGCTCAGCATCCCTAATGAAGAAGGTCACAAGATCACACAGTTCCTGAGAAACTCTTACCCAGAGCAGTGTGCAGCAAGGGAAAACAGCTGTGTCTTGACCTGTCATAGAAGCCCATCATGAAGAATGGTGGGGAGAAGGCTCCTCTCTGCCCTCCCGACCCCCAGCTCCCGCATCTCAGCATCCTTTCCTCCCAGCAAATGACCAGGCAAGAACTGTGCCACTGTCCCAAGTGCCCAGGCCAGATCACCACACTTCCTCCACAAAGTGGGGGAGTGGGGAGGAGGCAGGGTGGGCACTATGAAGGACTCAGGACTCACATGAGGAGGACACTGGAAGTCAAAACCCAGCTTCTCCTGGAGGACTGGGGATTTAAAAGTCTTTGAAGAGTTTTCTTCTATAATTTAGGGTTGGTCATTTGGAAGAGAGACTGCTTGGCTCACAACTGTTGTTCTGATTGAGTTTGAACTTGTTGGGCCAGTCCAGCAGCAGGGAGCCCACTAGCAGAAGAAAAAGTCCACAGTTCTTAGTTTTAAGCTTCCAAGCTTTTTCTCAGGACAGTGTTAGGTTTGAAGGAAAACCCCAAACACCCCAAAAGGGCCAATGGACTTGGTCCAAAACTGAGTCTAGGCTAAACTCAAGCTGGACTATAGAAGGATTTCTGGTGGTTAGATAAAAGACAGCACTCCCCTGGGACTTGTGAGACAGGCTCCTGTCTGCCATTGACATGACATATACCTGTGGTTGCACATCAAAGCCCATGCTAGCCTCCAGGCTCCTTAAGTCCTTATGTCATGCATTTCAAAGTCTAGGATAGCCTGGCCCTTCTCACCTTCTCCACTCCTCTACCACCATGCCAGCTCCCAGGCTGATGAAGCTCCAAGGCTTCCCTCCTCCCAGATACCCAGTCTATCTATCTGTCTGTCTGTCTGTCTGTCTGTCTATCTATCTATATCTACTTATCTATCTATATCTATCACTTATATCTATATCATGTCTATATATCTATCTCTGTACCTCTCTCTCTCTCTCTGTCTCTCTCCATCTATCTATCTATCTATCTATCTATCTATCTATCTATCTATCTATCATCTATATCTATTTCTATCTTTCTCATCTATATATATATCATACCTATCTATCTATCTATCTATCATCTATATCTATTTCTATCTTTCTTATCTATATATATCATACCTATCTATCTATCTATCTATCTATCTATCATCTATATCTATTTCTATCTTTCTTATCTATATCTATATCTATATCATATCTATCTATCTATCTATGTATCTCTATCATCTATATCTATATCATATCTATATATTTATCTCTCTCTATCTATCATCTATCCCCACTCTATCTCTCTCTATCCCTCTCTCTCTCTCTCTCTCTCTCTCTCTCTCTCTCTCTGGCCTCTCCACTGACCCTGCTATTCTTACTTCTCTCAAAGATATCCAGTCTGTTTCTTTTTCTCTCTGCTTTGGATTCTTCAGATGCCTCTGGCTATTCTCTCTCTCTCTCTCTCTCTCTCTCTCTCTCTCTCTCTCTCTCTCCCTCTCATCTATAATAAAAACCTTCCCCCATATCACAGAGCAGTCATTTCAGCTGTTTCTTTACTGTTGTCTCATTTATAGACAGGCAAGAAAGATCCCAGCCATCTTGGAAGCACACTACCTTTACTTCCTAGTTGTGGCCCCTCTCCCTGTCTGCCTATCAGAAAATCTACCTACTAGATCCACAGCATGCAGCAGGGCCTGGCTCAGAGGCTGAGGGTAGCTTGACTCTTGCAATGCCTCAGCTGGCTAAGCACCTCTGAGTTTAGAGGGGGCTCCTTCTAGAGCTATGAAGTCCTAACCTTGATCTTGCTTGAACTTTCAGGCGACAGTGGCTCAGCTAGGTAGGACCAGACCGGACTAATTTCTATGAAACAAGCCACTTCCCGGAGAGGCAGAGGCCGTCTGAAGGCAGGGATGCAGATGTGATTGACAGCAGAGGTGGAGGAGCCTGAAGCTACCGAGTTACGGTTCTGAAACTCATTAATTTATTTTTACTTTATTTAGTTTTTTGAGACAGGGTTTCTCTGTGTAGCCCTGGCTGTCCTGGAACTCACTCTGCAGACCAGGCTGGCCTCCAACTCAGAGATCTACCTGCCTCTGACTCCTAAGTGCTGGAATTAAAGGTATGTGCTGGCTGAAACTCACCAGTCTTAAAATCAACATCGAGCTCCCAGGGACTAAACCATCAACCAAGGAGTACACATGGTGGGACTGATTGCTCTGGCAGCATGTGTATAGTAGAGGATGGCCAAGTCAGTTATCAATGGGAGGAGAGGCTCTTGGCCCTGTAAAGGTTCTATGCTCCAGTGTAGGGAAATGGTAGGGTCAGTAAGTAGGAGAGGGTGGGGTGGTGAGCAGGGGGTGGGGAGGGAACAGGGGTTTGTTCTTTTTTTTTTTTT
>NW_022196911.1:96198846-96208566 GCF_008632895.1 Mastomys coucha | reverse complement strand
CCCCCGTTTAGAGGAAAGCCATTCTCTCTCTTAGATTTAAATGCAATTAAAGTAAAATCTTCCTCACCAGCCCCTGGGCTCACATGACCTCATCCTGTTCTGTTCTTGGCTGCACCTAAGCGATTCTTGAATCCCCGGAGAAAAAGTCTGGCAAAATTCAGGAGGACGATGGGAACAAAGAAAGAACAGAACCCATCAAATGCCTGGGATGGGATCAAGTTGATAGAGCTAAGATGACAGGAAGAAGAGGGTGGCGACGGCTCCCAGGGATCTACCCTGGAACCCACACTGTGCCCTTCCAGGTGACTGTGTATTCAACAAATCTTCGGTGAACACACAGTTCCTGTTCCCATGGGCATCCCATGCCACCTGCAGGTGACACGGAAACTGTGTCCAGTGATTCATAGGCTGTGAAGGGAAAGCTATGCAGGCAGCAGAGTGTGGACCATGGTCACCCATCTAGACTTGGGGGAAAGCCAGGGGAGAGCGTTAAGGATGGCAGGTAAGATGGGGAGGGTGGGTGAAAGAAGAGCTGGTGGAAATGGAAGTGGCCCAGAGATAAGAGGGTGAATGGTTATTAAAAGCCACCTTGGAGTCGTGGCCTGCAGGGACTCCGTGCCTTCATGCTGTGGGTCCTCAGATTCAGGTCTGAGTCCTGAGGCCTTCCTGCCCACGGGGGCTCTAAATCAGAGTCAGCCTCTGATCCGGAATGGCCTCCTCCTCCATCCCGTCAAGTGCTCCAAAGAGAATTTCAGGGACTTGTTCCTATTCTGCCCAAGGTGGCTACAGTTTTGTTACCCGAGGGTCTCCTTGAACTCTACTCCCAGTAGAAATGAGACATGAGAAGACTGAGGTATTCTGGGAAGTTTTTTAATATACGCTGACTCTAGCAGAATAGTTACTTCTAGGCAGGAGGCTCGCTGATCGAGAGGCAACCTGGAGCAGGCTAGAAGCTGGTATGAACAGTGCCTTCAATTAACTGCCTCACAACTGTGGTTGCAGCGCCCCCTTGTGGACAATTTACATATTAGTAAATTGTCAAATTAGTAATTGTCAAATTAGATGCCGGAAGGGAAGCGCTCTCGGAAGACGGTACCTCCTCCATAGCCCCGTTGGCCAGAGAAAAAGAGTTATAAGCCCAGGGTCGCACAGGTAAGACTTTGGACTTCTGACCCTTCTGGGTTCTAACTCTTGTAATATCATCCGCTTAATCCTCTTTGCTGCTGTAGGAAGACCAGAAAGCAGCCTGGAATGTGGGTTCTGCTGTGCCCAAGACGGGTTTGCTCTCACGATTTTTCTGGTTAGGGTAAGGCTAGGTCAGCAGGACAGCAAAGGAGCTGGGTGTGGAAGAAACCTGCCCGGCTGTAGAGTGTCAAGTCTCCTCCAGGGGGTGCTGTGGAGCTGAGCTGGTCTAGCTCTGGCTGCGTCTGCGAGGACGAGGAAGGAAGCTTTGCAGCCTGAGGACAAAGGGCGCGTGTTTTATCAGCTGGCTGCCCTCGTGCAAGGCTCTCAGTCTCTCTGCAAATGCTTCTCAGTCTGCACAGGGATAAAGATCCAGTCCTGCTTCTCTTACCTAGTTCTGGAGGCTCAGAAGGAAGTGAAGCTTGGCCTAGGGGCTTGCAGGGCGGGTCTATGAGGTAAGCCTGTGGAGAGGCCAGCAGTGTCTGAAGCTGGCCTCTGAAGTGGATGTGACTGTCATACACACATTCCCAGACCAGCCCGCTGGTGGATGACACAGCCTATGCTGCATTACAGCTTCGGACTCTAATGGCATCTTTCCCCTTATGGTTCGCCTGAGTTTGCTTCCGTGAAGGCGGTGACGGGGAGAAGGGGCGCTACAAACACATGAGCTTCTGTTTCTTCAACTGTGAAATGGGTGGTAACCCTTTCTCCTAGAAGGCTGCTGTAATGCACATACGTAGGGGCTGTAAAGAGACATGGAGTAGAGGGCAGGGTAGCTTGTTGTTTTTACATGTGGGCTCATGGCTGGAGACTGGGGCTGGGACAGACAGACCCTGCTGTTAACTCCCTGAGGCAGGTTGGAGAGGTTGCCGGTGCTGCGAATGGAGCAGGGCCTTGCTGAAGCGCTCAGATGGGCAGCAATTAGCGCACTGCAGGGATGGAGCTAAGAGGGGCTGAGGCCTGGCCGGGTGAGGGAAAGGGCAGTTAGGAAGGGTGTGGGATGAGTCAGTCACCCCAACCCCCAGCTCCGCTTGGTGGGATGCGGAAGGAGTGAAGAGGCCCCCACTGTCTGGCAGTACCAGGTGCAGACAAGCCAGGCAGGGAGGTAACCCTGGGAAAGGACATGGCACCCTGCCAGCCACACCCACTGGCCAGGCCTTGCCCTGCCCTGTTTAACCCATAGGGTGGGGGTGGGGCAAAGGAGAATTGGAGTCCAGAAATCTCAACGTGTGAGGTGGTGTGGGGATCTGAGACGAGGGCTGGCTGCTTTCTTCTTCCTGTTTTCTCTGAACCTTGCTCCTCAAGGCTTCCTTCCTTCCTGTGTAAAAGGAGAATACTCATAGTTGCCCCCCTACCCCATCCAAGATATAGGCCGCCCATATATCAGTTTCATGGAGATTTTCAGACACACCTGGTCCCATTGGGACTAGATGGATGCTTAGGGTAGCTGAGTGGGCTGTGGGCAAAGCATATCCCGTCCAGAGATGTAGAGAGTGGTAGGGTCAGCAGAGGAAACACCCAAGGGGAACTCAGATAGGGGTTCTGCAGAGTGAGGGGGAGCTCAGATAGGGGTTCAGAGGAGGAGTGAGTCTGCAGCCTGAGCTATGTGGGAGAAGAGAGTGCCGGTAACAAGTCACCACAAACCAAGACAAATTCACCATCGTCTTGTTTATGAAGTGGATTTCTCTAGTATCCTGGACTGCCATCAAATTCAGGATCCCCCTGCCTCAGATCAGCCTTCCGGGTGTTGGGATCGCAGGATTGCACCACCACGCCTATTTCAGACGTGCTGCCTCACAGTCTGAAGTGAATCGTATGGTTAAAATGAGAGCGTAGGTGAGAAATGCCTTCGTCCTGGAGGCTGTGGCTGGGGAGGACTGAGAATTCACCTTGGTGGCTAATCTTAACTGTCAACTTGACTGGGTTTAGAATCAACCAGGAGGCAAGGCTTTGGTGTGTCTGGGAGATTGTTTCCAGAGGGGTGAGAAGTGACAAGACCCATTCTTGACATAGGCATCTGGTAAGTAGGGTCCAGGACGCAAAAAGACATCGAGTGACAGGCCCCCAGACCTCAGTATAATTAACTCCTTGATGAAAGCACCACTCAGGCCATAAAACTCAGCAGCAGACAGCATCCTCGGCCAAAATGAAGACAAAGACCTGATTCATGAACGTCCATAGTTCTGGGAAAGTCTCTAAATGTACTAAGCTTGCTTTTTGGCTTTTGTAGTTGTGCTTGATTGGCTGTTCTTGTTAATTGGAGTATGTCAGTCCAGGATATAGTTTTTGTGCTTAAAAGCTCACCCTGAGTTTGGGATTACCCTGGTGCCGTGAGACCCGGTGTAGTCACCAGCCAGCTGATGGAGGTTTTCTATTGGTTTAAACCCATGCCTGAGTAGTCTTGTCCAGTGGATAACCCATAACAATTGAACTGAGCGACAGCCCACAACTCTATGCTTCCCTACTGTGGATGTGAAGTGACCACCTACCTGACGTTCCTGTCGCCACATCTTCCCTGCTGTGGTGGCCTGTTCCCTCAGACCTTGAGCCAAAAAAAGCCTTCCTTCACTGCAGGGCTTTGGTTGTGTATTTTGTCATAGCAACCAGACAAATAATGAACACAGCACTTCCTTGTTTGTCCAGTTTCTAGGCTACCTGGAGTCTTTCCTGGGCTGGAGGGCCTTTCTTCACAGTGTATTATCTCGTCTCTGTTTCCATGGAGTTTCTTCTTTCTGACTTCGATGGTCACATCTTCCTCTCACACAACCTTGTCACCACATTGCACCCAACCAGATAACTTACCTCCTATCTCAGGACATTTAACTTCACCACCTTTGGCTGAAGCTATGGGCCCATCCCATGCAGAATGACGAAGATTTAATGCTGTCATCTCAAACAGCCACGGAAGGTGTCTATTCACAGGGCATGTGCATCTTTGGAGGGCTGCTCTTCTGCAGGTGGCATTGGAGGTAGGCAAAGGTAACACGTGGGATGCCCACTGCTGGTGGTGGGGCCAGCTAAGCAAAGATGAGGTCTGAGGAACATAAGTGGCCCGTGACAGCTTCCGTGGCCGACTGCAGAAAAAGGTGTGGCATTGGGGAACAGGGTTTGAAAGCCTACTTGGCATGACCAGTGCTTTGACCCAGGCTAGTGTATCCTGAGGTAAGTGTAAGGGGTCTGAGGTCAGAGAAGTTTGTTTTGTTTTGTTTTGTTTTTGGGACAGGGTCTTAATCTGTAGCCAGACTGGCCTGGAACATGTGGGTGACACTCCTGCCTCAGCCTTCCAAATGCTAGGATTATAGGCATGAAGCACATGTCTGCCTTTGGAGAGGACTTATGTCTGGGGCAACAGAGGTGGGGGTGGTGTTGTTTTGAAGGAAGAAGGGAGACACAAGCTATGGACAATGCAGGGGGCTCTGAGGTTGGGAAAACAATCCTGTGGAGTCCCCTCTGTTGTGCTATATCTGGGCAGATCATACCAGGCCAGCCCAGCTCCACAAGAAGAGGGCTTATTGAGGAAAAGCGGGGAAGAGAAGAGGATGAAGGGGGGATGACAAAGAAGAAGAAAAGGGATGAGGGTTTGGGGGTGTCTCTGCCTTTTATTTGGGCTGTGACATAATCACGTGCACTACCACGCACAAGTAAGGCGGGCAGATGAAGTGAATGCTGGGAATGTATGGTGGTTGCCATGGCAACAGACACATGGGTCCTTGTTGCCTAGGGGTGACATCATTGCTGGATTTGGAGGCAACTGGCAACCATAAAGCCGGTCTCTGATGCCAACACTCCTTGCCCCACAGCCTCCTGAAGGGCATCTTCTGAAGACACCATTTTAGCCATAAACTGACTGGGGTTGAGGGTGTCACTGCTCAATGCTCGTCCATCCATCTCATGCCTGTCTCTTCTTCTCCAGTCTGATCCTTGTCATTGTCTACCCTAGAATGCCTTCCATGTCACCACTGCTGACAGGCTCAGAGGTGGCACTGGGGAAGCCTCTTTCTCCAGGCTTCCCCAGTCTTAGGCCTCTAATGCTCACCCAGTTCTATGTTTTGATCCCGTGTTGCATCCAAACAGCCCATAGTCTTTCTCCAAGCCAGGCTGTCCACCTCTGCATGGCTCAGGGATTGAACTGACAGGAGTGACGAGGGAATGAGAAAGGACAGACACACAGACTCATGTCCAGAAAAGGCAGGGTGATGCAGACCCGTCCCCACTCTGATGGAGGCCAACAACTACAAAATGACATGGAACCTTAGGGAATTCACTATGTCTAGGGCAGGGGGAGGAATTAGCCAGTCTCTGCAGGAGTGTCTGTGCGTGAGTAGTGGCAGGCACTGCATACATCCAGGAGGAGGAAGATATTCTCCCTACAGTGTTAAAGTTCACACATGGATGAGAGTAAGGCTTTGCCAATTCCCATGGATCTGAGGAATTGGGGTTCTTGGTCAAGAACACACATTCACTCTGGATTCCATCTGCTCCTTGCACCTTTGCTTAGCGCTTCTTCTCCTTCCTGTGCCAGGCTCCTTTAGTAGTTTTCTGAAGAAACACTCCCCTCATGTCCACTGCACAGGGAGGAGAAAGAATTGAGGGGGGTAGGCTCCCACCAGGCTTTGCGGAAACATCCACCATTGCTGTTTGGTTTGTTTCCTCAAGCATGATAGACATATGAGATTCAGTGTACCGAAGCAGCTACCAAATACTGAGGCTGCCTGTGGGCCAGGCACTGTTTTAGCTACAATTGTTTGCTCATCTCCCTCAAACACTGCAAAGTCAGTATTATTAGCCCCATTTTAGAGATGAGGAAACAGGCTGTGTGGCTCTGTGTGTGTGTGTGCATGTGCATGCGTGTGTGTGTGTGTGTGTGTGTGTGTGTGTGTGTGTGCCACAAGCTGGCCAGTCTAGGCCTCCCTCAACCTGTGGGGGGAACAGGGTCCTAGTCAGGTAGACAAGGCATTGGTGAAGAAATGACAAACAGAAACAGACACAAGGGAGTGCTGAAACTGAATGCAATTTGTACAAAGTAGAAATCAGGCTTATATGATATACAGAGAACAGGGCAAACTACAGAAGTTACGTAGACAGGAGATGGTCACATCAAGGTCAGTACAATCAATCAGTCAGGTGCAAGGGGGAGGAGCAGTGGTGTCATTCTTCGGACTGGGTTGTCCTGGCAGCCCCAAGATAAACTCTCAGAGTCTGTCTTGAGGTAAGCATCTGAGGGTCGTATTTTAGCATTTCTAGGCTGTAACGTAAATAATTAGTGAGGGAAGCCCTATAACTTCTCTCTAGTCAGTAAAGCAATTCTGCCTTATGTGGGACTGCTCTTAATAATTAGTGCCTGGCTACTATCTCTAACTTTGTGGGCATGCTCTGATGATTTGTGCCTAACAGCTATCTCTAACTTTATGGACTGCTCTGGCAATTTGTGCCTAAGTGCTATCTCTAACTTTGGAGACACTCTGTCTGATAAGACAGCTCCTTTGTAGAAATTCCAAGCCAACTACAGCTAGGAGATCAATTAGGATTATTGAAACACTTTGGAGGCCAGGGAATAATGTTCAATCTCAGTGTTAGCTATAAGAAAATATTTCTTAGGGCACCTTTATGCCTGAATAAAGAAAGCATGCAGATCTCTCCACAGACTTAGCAGAGATCAATCTGGAACACATCTAAGTTAGGAGATTCCAGCAACTGACTGAAATACCCAGGAGACAGACTCCCTTTGGAGTCATAATGCCTCTTGTCCATGATCAAGTTTTAACTCTGATACTGTAGACCTACTGGGTAAAAGAGTGAGTGCAGCATGTGTGTAGTACTAGTTTCTCAGGATACAGTTTTAAGTCAACAGTGACTCTCCTCACACCAGGACCATTTTGAATCCAAGGCCTGTGTGCTAAACCCTGGACTCTGCTGGCGTTTTCACTGCCCATAGGTTCTAGGGAGGAAATTGAAGGTCAGGGAGATTATATAACCAGGCCAGGCTAATGAGTGACACTCAAACTAGGTATGGTGCACTTCAAAGGTCGAACTCATCACTGCCTTTCCACACAGCGACTTATTAATCTTGACTGCTACTCCGCATGGCTTTATAGCTCTTCATTCAGCTCTTTCTCCAACCTCTAACTACCTAACTTGTGGGGAGCTCCCTGGAGTCTGAGCCTGCATCCCATTTGTCTTTGGATTCTGCAGCTGGTGCAGGAACTGGCTCAGAGTGCATGCTTATGTGGTATGGAGCCACTGGCGGGGGAGGGGAGGAAGATGGGGATGGGTGCTACTTCCAGTTCCTGGCTTTGAGAATAGCAAGGAGCTGCTAAGGGAGTTCCCGGCAGCCACTAGATCCAGAGGGGCCGAGGCTGTGAACTCCTTGAGTCCAGGCTTGGATCCTTGCTAAAGCCTCATGCTCATAGGGACATTTGAGCCTGGTGTAGGGGTGTATGCCTGTAATCCAGAAGTGAGGGGGCTGAGACAATGGGATCTCCTCCCAGTGCGAGGAGAGTCACTGTTGACTTAAAACTGTATCCTGCAAAACTAGTACTAGACACATGGATGCACATGCATGCATTCAAACACACACACACACACACACACACACACACACACACACAGCCACGCAGCCTGCTTCCTCATCTTTAGAATGGGGCTAAAAATACTGACTGTGCAGTGCTTGAGGGAGCTGAGCAAACAATTGTGGATAAAATGGTGACTGGCCCACAGTCAGCCTCAGTCTTTGATAGCTGCTTCAGACACTGAATGTCACTTGTCCATTAATAAACTTTAATTTGATTGAAATTGTTGCTCCAAACAACATGTATCATGGAAGTGATCATACATGTATAATATAATTCAGAAACTTAAAACTACAAAGGCTATACAATAGAACAGTCATCTCTTTGAACCTAGTATCCCAGCTCCCCTTCCTGAAACATTCACCTCCCTGGGGCTGTCACTTTCGTCAGCAGTCCTCTGAAGATACCTGTGTATTCACAGACATACATGCCCTCTCAAGATACCTGTGTATTCACAGACATACATGTGTATATAGATGTGCATATAGAACACACACAAATGGTAGCCAACTCCAGGGGCCAGCAAGATGACTCAGCAGGTAAAGGAGCTTGTTGCTAAGTTTGAAGACCAGTGTTTGATTTCTAGGACCTACATGGTGGAAGGAGAGGACAAACTCCTGAGTGGCGCTCTGACCTCCACATGTGTGATGGGACGCCCACCTTCCAGAATAAATAAATAAAATAAAGAATGTCACAAATTATAGAGGACCCTGCGTTGCTTTGTCATTTTATCTTTCATTGCACAGAATACATTCAACAGCTTTTCTATTGGCATCACTTAGCGTTGTCACTGTTCACCGGTGATTGCCTAGTATACCAGCACACAGAGGTAGCACACAGTGGGTAGTGTATACCAGTGTACAGGGTCAGCACACAGTGGGTGGTGTACACCAGTGCACGGGGCGGCACACAGTGGGTGGTCAGGCATTCCCAGTCTTTGGCTGATATAAACAACACTGCAGTGACTATCATTGGACACACGTCATTTTGCAGAGGTACATCTGGATAGATGGGAAACTAGCTTTAGAAATGGTGAGATGTCTCTGTGGGCAAAGGTACTTGCTGTTGAGTTCAACAACCTGACTTCTATCCCTAAGCTCCACATGATAGAAGGAGAGAACCCACCCCTGTAAGTTGTCCTCTGACCTCCACACATGTGCTATGGTAAACCCCACAATAACATATATATAATATTTAATTGTATATACTATATAATGAATAGTAAATAAGTGTAATGCATTACATTTAAAACTGAAAAGACTTATTTTCTTTTTAAGTGTGTTTGTGTGTGTGAGTGGGGGTGTCCTTGGAGGTCAGAAGAGTGTGTCAGATCCTCCTGGAGATGAAATTACATGTTTGTGACTTGCTGTTCACATGCATGTAAGAATACTCTGTGTTTCGTCTGTCTGGGCCAGCCGGTGCCCTGAGTAGACCTTGGGCGCAAACTCTGCAGCCAGTCCCACAACACCCAGAGGATGCTCCACTCCCAGGTGCTCTAACAAGCCCAGAATCACAGGATCCCAGAATCACAGAATCATAGAGACAGCTTGACTCTGAAGAGTTCTGACACAACCAGGATCACAGGAAGGACAGACTCCAGTCAGATTTAGCAAGGGCAGGTAGCACTAGAGATAACCAGATGGTGTGGGGCAAGCATAAGAACACAAGCAACACAAACCAAAGTTCCTTGGCATCATCAGAACCCAATTCTCCCACCATAGCAAATCCTGGACATATCATCACATCAGAAAAGCAAGATTCAGATATAAAATCACTTCTCATGGTGATGATGCAGGACTTTAAGAAAGACATAAATAGCACCCTCAAAGAAATACAGGAGAACACAAGTAAACAGCTAGAAGCCCTTCAAGAGGAAACACAAAAAATCCCTTAAAGGACTGCAGGAGAACACAATCAAATAGGTGAAGGAAATGAGCAAAACCATCCAGAATCTAAAAATGGAAATAGA
>NW_022196911.1:96196444-96198016 GCF_008632895.1 Mastomys coucha | reverse complement strand
TAAGGAGCAAAACTACACCCTAGAAAAAGCAAGAAAGTAATCTTTCAACAAATCCACACAAACCTAATCCCACCTCTTACAACAAAACAACAGGAAGTAACAATTACTTTTTCTTAAAATTAATATTATCAACATATCCTAATCTATTGAAATCTAAAAATATGAGAAATTAGAAATTTGTTGATTGTAATCCAATGGTCTCTTTAATTTGGTAATTAGAGAAATAGGTCCATATAAACTTTCAGCTTGTTTTTGACAGTGTCATGCTGTGTACAACATAATGGCCTTGAAATCTTGCTTATCCTATCTCAGCCTCTCTGTTAGTAGTATTGTTTATTTCATGTTTTTACACTATACTATGGTTTTCAGAACAGCTTACATATTTCAAAAGTATTTATACAGCCAAAAGAAATGTAGACAATTAACTTGGGAGGTGGCTTTTAAGAGAACAACAAAGAGTGAGACTGAATGCTTTGCTTGATGCTTGTAACTATTGTATCAAGTTTGAAGAAGAGGACTTTATAAGTTACTCTTTCTCTGAGATGAATGCTTTTCCAAATTATCACAGCCAATGAACCAGATTCTTACCCTCACCTAATGTCTGTGCCATCCTCTAAGGAGAACAATTGTTCATTGAAACAGTTGGTGAATGACTTTATTGATAGATCATCTTAATACACACACCATTTCTTAAATGAATGTAACCTGTTCTCTGTGGGCTGAGAATAAAGTTACTCACTCAAGTCAAATAGCTTTGACCATAGCAGGAAGTCTGTATCCAAAAATCGTGCCTACAATTCATTCCTTGGCCCAGCAGAACTGTCAACTCTTAGCTTAGCTACGATGGACGTAAAATCCTTTGGTGATGTGAGGGTCATTGAAGTACAGCCTTATTACAATGAAACCCAATGTCTAAAAATTGTTCTTATTTTGGGTTTGTAAGAGCCAAGATTCTAAGCTCTACCAAATATAAAACAAACACACAAACAAGAAGACTTTATATATTCATGTTCACTTAAGAAAATACTAGTAGTGATGTATTATTTTGAAATATACAGTTAATGTTTGGAGTTATTTAAAATTTATATTGAAAAAACATGTATTTTCAGTATTGCTGCAGACAAGCATCTACATGAGACTGTTAAATTGATTGTTGTTTTATATCAAACAACTTTTATAGTACTCATTTTTATTGACATAATATTTTATAAATTTTAAAGAATATGACAAAAAAGATATTGTAGGTATTGAAGGTGGCTCTCTGGGAGGAGTTGGGGTACAAAAGGGAAACAAGGATGTGATTTAATTCTATTTACTTAAAATGTTTTTAAATGTTAACAAGTTCAGATAAATTGAAATCATGTAACTTTTCTCACCATAATACAATAAAACTTAAAAAAAAAAGAATAGTCCATGTTCTTAACTGCTGAGACATCTCTCCAGCCTACATCTAAATTTTTGATACACACTGGGACTTATTATTTATATAATTATACTAAATATACCACAATCAAGGAATATGTGATGTCCAGGCCCCCAAATCCCTAATAAATTGTAAGCTATCATTTTCTG
>NW_022196911.1:96194864-96196434 GCF_008632895.1 Mastomys coucha | reverse complement strand
GTGCTGGTATTAAAGGCGTGCGCCACCACCTCCCACTTTTATACTTAAGTTTTTGAAATCAGGTTTTATTTCACAACACAGATTGCCCTTGAACATTAACTCGCTCTCTCCCCCATTCAAGGTGCTGGGATGCACCAGCATGCCCAGCACAATCCTTTCCATACCCAAGCTGTGAAAATCGAGATTTCCTGGCAATCTGACTTTGCATTTCTCTGCTCTTGATAGAAGCTGGGTGTTTCCATATATTTAAGTGTGGTTTGCATAGCCTTTGGTGGGAGTTCTCTGTATATTCTTTTCGCCCTTTCCTTCAAGGTTGCTGGTACCTTTCTTATCTGTAGGCATCTTATAATGATCTCAGCCTTTGGTCCATGATAAGGGTTGTTCGAATAGTCCTGCCTTGTCACTTTTGTGTTGATAGAAGCTTCACCTTCATCACTTCCCATCCTTGCTTCTAATTATTCACCTCCTTGTCTTATCTTTTCCAGTGAGAGCCGTCATATGCCTTGGACTTTCACTAGTGTTATCAGGTTTACAACTTATAACTTCCTCTTGAGACTGATGGGGATACAATCATGGGAGGCGGCTCTCCACCCATGCAGAGAGGTTCATGGGAGGCGGCCCTCCACCGGTCCTTGGGCTCATGGGAAGTGGTCCTCCATTGTGCAGAGGGTCATGGGAGGCAGTCCTCCACTGTGCAGAGGTACATGGGAGGCTGCTATCCATCTATGCAGAGGCTCATGGGAGGTGGACCTTCACCCGTTCAGGGGCTCATGGGAGGTGGCCCTCCATTGTGCAGAGGGTCATGAGAGGCAGCCCTCCACCATTGCAGAGGCTCCGGCAGTGTCTTTTCATGTCTTACAAAGGTGAATGATTCTTTCTCTCCGGAGTAAATTAGCGCTTTGCCTGAGGCTCGTTACAGGGGATTTGATTCCTAAAGTATGGTTTTGTTTTGTTTTTCCCTGCAATGCAAAGCCCATGGCTTAGGTAGCATCCTTCAGGGTCAAGCTTTGCATCGTCCCCATGGTACTTGCTGAGCAAGAGGACTTGATGTAAACACGAAGCTCAAGCACCCTCAGGACTTGACAGGGTCTCATACTATTGTCCAGGTTGGCTTGGCACTCATTAGGTATCTTAGGTTAGTCTTGAACACAGAGTAATCCTCCTGCCTTGGCTTCTCAAGCGCTGAAATTACAAATGAGCCACCACACTTGGAAATCCAGGGTGGGGGTTGTGTCTTTTGCGAACATCTCTAAAGCTGTCAGCTTGTTAGCTTGACAAAAAAAAAGTTTGATCTTTTCAGCTTGTGATTGATGATTCCGTAGCTGCATAAACTGAGGCTGTAACTGAGCTGAAGGTCACCCGCTTCAGCCTAGGTTCAGCTAGGTCTCTTAGTTCTCACCCCAAGCTTTGCTATGCTAAGATGGCCTTCCTCCCACCCACAGTCACATGATGTTCTGAGCACACAATTGCTCGTCTCTCGGGCTTCTTCATAGCTTCATAGAAGTCCAGTGGCTCTCAAGCTTTCGACTTAGTGGGCTGCAAGCTTAAGACTTTTTTTTTTTTTTTTTTT
>NW_022196911.1:96193139-96194850 GCF_008632895.1 Mastomys coucha | reverse complement strand
GAAATCTGCCTGCCTCTGCCTCCCAAGTGCTGGGATTAAAGGCGTGCACCACCACTGCCTGGCTTAAGGCTGCCATCCTACTGTGTACTCAGCTTGTTTGTTTAGACTGTCTTTAAGAGAATGTTGTCATAACCAACCTTACTTGTCTTGGATGCTGTCATAACCAACTTTACTTGCCTTGGATTGCCCAAGTAATCAACTTTTTGCAATCTAAGTTAGTGTATAGTTGCAATCTTAAGCTATGCACTCTTCCCTGACCCCGATCTAGAATAATGTACGTGCAGATGTGTGTCATAGTAAATAAAGGTTGGAAACAGCAAATAGGTTGAAAGCAATCTTAGAAAGTGAATACCACCATAAATGTTAGAAACAACGTGGCTCATTGTTGCCACAAACCTGTTTGCAGTGATGGTGTGCTACGGTTTGTTGTCTGGGTTGGTCAGTTGGAGTCGGTGACTTAAGTCCTTGTAAAACTCTGTTAAATATTTCTGTGAAGTGTCCCTCATTCCTTCTGTTAGCATTTCCTCTAGGCTTCGCCCAACAGCTACCTAGCAACAACCAGGTGCGGGCCTGGCTTTACATATAAAAGGACTCTCCATCTTCTCTCTCTCTCTCTCTCTCTCTCTCTCCCTTTCCCTCTCCCTCCCCCCTCTCTTTTCCCTTCCCCTCTCCCTCTCCTTCTCCCTCCTCTGTCTCTCTCTCCTTCCCTCTCCCTCTCTCTCCCCTTCTCCCCCCTCTCCCCCCTTTCTCTCTATTTTCTCTCTCTCCATCTTCTTCCTTTCTTCCCATATGTTCCCAGCTGGCCTCTTTGTTCTCTCTCCTCTCTTTCTGCCCATCTCTGTCCCCTTTCTTTCTCTGCCTCTGTTCCCTTCCCTAGACCCTCTTACCGTGTCCCAAATAGAGAGAGATGGAGAATTCAAATCTCAGCTGGCTCTCGGTTAAACTACTCCAAGGGAAGTGCTTTTTGTTTCCTTGATGCAACACTGACACATTACTGGTGACATATTTGTTACTAATGCATTTAAACTGACACAGTAACCTGGTAGCAAAGATCATGAGCCAGTGTAGTATTGTTATTGTTATTTTAATTAATTAAATTCTATTTCATTTATTTATTATTGAGACAGTGTCTCACTAGGTAGTTCTGGCTGGCCTGAAACTCTATATAGATCAGGGTGGCCGAGAACTTACAGAGATCTGCTTACCTCTGTCTTCTAAATGCTCAGTTTAAAGGCACGCGGCACCACTACTAGCAAGAATCAGCATTTTACGAGAGCTTTTTCCCCTGGTGCTTCTGTTCAGGAGCCTGAAGTCAGGGAGCACATGAAGTGAGCCTCTCAGGTAGAGCTGCTCTCCAGGGCCAGAGAGCAGGCGGTGATTGGATCAAAGATGGCTTGGTGTGGGGGGGCCTGGTGCAGGAGGCCAGGTCTCAGGGGGTCATAGTCGTTTATTCTTGAAGCAATGAGACTAGAATTATGGGAGGGGCACAGGGCGGGGCCTAAGGGTACTGGGACAATCCAGCCGGCCATCAGCTCTTATGTTCCCGATTCAGGAAACTCTGCACCTGGCTGGTTGACTCACCTAAAGCTTTGTATGAATTACCTTTTGACCTCAGAACTGGCTTTTTCAGGGAGGGAAATCTAACCCAGTAGAGTAAACTTCACTGTCTGTAGAGTGCCTACAGCCTCTGCCACTTTGTTTTTTTTTTTTT
>NW_022196911.1:96180085-96193129 GCF_008632895.1 Mastomys coucha | reverse complement strand
TTTTGTTTTGGTTTTTTGTTTGTTTGTTTGTTTTTTGTTTTGTTTTGTTTTGGCAGAATGGTTAGGCTTCAGGGTGCAGGGCCAGATCCCCTGAGCTTAAATTCCACCCTGACCCTTAAAAAACTCAGTCTACATAAAAATCTTTCGTTTCTTAGTCACTGCACCGGAAGGGAGCTGGGATGATTTCTGCAAACTTACGTGTGTCACACATAAATGGAGTCAGTACCCAGAGGGGAAGAGACATAAAGCCCGTGTCTACAGGGTCATCTGTCACCCCCAAATCACTTATGGAAGCTGCTCTCCCTTACTCTGTGCCCTCTTCCACCCACATGCCCTTGCTGCTGAGCTAGGTCTGGCTCCCAGCTCAGATATCCTCCTTTCTGAGTCCCTATGGCTCCACACTGCCCTTCCTCTGACCCTGGCCTGTCACCAACTTCTGTCAGGAGCCTCCAGCAATTGCCTTTCTCTTCACTGAGCTTCCGGTATCCATGACAGGAAGTTATCCCCCTTGGGCAGCTAGCCTGGGTTCAGAGCACCTGCCGGATAAGAAAGCAGCTGAAGACCCATTGGGGAGACCACCTCCTTGCTCTCCCCCACACAGTCTTCTGACCTATAAACCTAAGGTTGTGCTGAGACAGTGGACTGAAGGTAAATGTTACAAAAGCTGGGTATGCAAAATGAATGAGATGCTTTGTGTGTATGGGTGTGTGTGCATGTGCATGCAAGAGGAGTGTATATGAATATGCTTATATAAGTGTATAAGCAATATGTATATATTTGTACATTTGCACATGCACATGTTTATGTGAGTGTATGTATATCCAACTGTGTATGTGCATGTGTGTCTGTGTATGTATAAGCACACACATGGTCAAATGTCTTGGTTATGTGTGTATATGCATATGTATATGTGTGTCCGTGTGCAGTCCTGTGTGTTATGTGAATGTTTGTGTGTACAGTGTTTGTGCATACTTATGTATATTAGCATGCATGTGTGTGTGTGTGTGTGTGTGTGTGTGTGTGTGTGAATATGTGTGTGAATGCATGTGTGGGCATGTTTTTGTGTGAATATGTTTGTGTGCATGCATTTTTGTTGGCACGTATGCATGTTCAAATAACTATCCATTTGAATGCATGTGCACTTGCATAAGAGTGCATGAGTTTGCATTTATGTGTGTGTACATGTGCCTTTAGGTATGTGTGTGCATGTATATGTACGTTTGTGTAGCCTCGTATGTGTGTATACTTGTGTGTATGTGCACATGGATGTATCTGTGTGCATGTGAGCATATGTGTAACATGGGAATGTGTACAAAAGTGTGAGGTGAATATGAGGTGTGCAAATATAAATTCACATGTGCATGCTGGTGATTCTGTTTATAACTGTGAGTGTGGGGCTCACTGTTTATAACAGTGTGAGATGGCTCAGTGGGTAAAAGCACTGACTGCTCTTCCAAAGGTCATGAGTTCAGATCCCACATGGTGGCTCACAACCACCCGTAATGAGATCCGATGCCCTCTTCTGGTACATGTGAAGACAACTACAGTATATTACACCGGAGTGCGGGCCAGAGTGAGCGGGGCTGGAGCAAGCGGCTATCTGTACAGCTACAGTGTACTCATACACATAAAAATAAATAAATTAATTTAAAAAAAACCAACAGTGTGAGTGTGTGCAGGTTCCTGTGTGATGAGTTTGAAGTGATGAGCACTGAAGCTCACTTCAACCAGGAGCATCCAGGACTCAGTATTCTGTCTTTACAGCCACGGAAGTGTCTTCCAGCTGTTCTTAGGAGTCTCTTTTCCTCCACAGCCTCTGCCACTCTGGTCCAGAGACACAATAAAACTGATCACCTGTCCCAAACCTGCAAGGCCCCACTTGTGAGCTTAAGCCCAGGTGGTTTTCCTCCCCTGAATACCTGCTGCACAGATGATCTGACTCCCTTGGTGGGCGTCAGCACCAGCATGTAGAGCTCCTTGTTCTTGGAGAGGGGGACCTAGTTCTGCCTGAGCACCTTTTGCCAAAGCAGATCCAGAACCCCAGCTGCCCCATGGTCTTACTGGGGTGGTAACTGGATACACAGTCAAATCAGTGTGGACAGACGTCAGGCCAGGGTCCTCTGTATCGTCACAGCAGGCCAGTGCTCCCCCAGACCTCTGGTGTCCCCCACAACCAGCTCCAGCCCTTTTCACACTTCAATTTCATCTTTTGCTCCCTACCCTGAGGCTAATGCCTTAGAGAGCAGCGAGGACTCCCCAGTGCTCCCCTGCTCAAAGCCCTTTCCTTGAAGAACAGTATTCAGCTCCTTAGTAAGACTGCAGACAGAGCCCCCGAGCTCCCATCCAGCCTCCTCTGGCTTCACTTCCTGCACTCTGCCCTGGCTCACCTCCCAGATGTCCCACCCGTGGTCTGGGAGATTGATGTTTCTCTAACACACCTGGCTTCTTTCCCACACAGGGACTCTGCCTGCACTCTCAGCTTGCAAGGCTTCCTTGAGGAAGGAACAAGATTCTATTCCTCATTCGAGTCTTTTTTTTCCAGGTCACCCTTTCTCTGACCCCCCCTCCCCTTAATGGCCCCACCCTCAGAGTCTTACCTTCTTCTTAATCTTAATTAACCAAACTTAATCTTAATCTTAATTAACGAAACTCTCCATGTTCCATGGTGGGGATGAGCTCCAGCCTGGCAGGAAGCTTTGGCTAGGTCTAGAAGATGCCCACAGAAAGAATCCATAGATACTTGATATAATTTCCAAAGGGCTTCTTTATTCCTCTACCATAGCAAATAACTGTTGAATGTGATAAGCTTTGCAGCCAGCCTGGGACTAGATTCTGAGCTAGAGGCCTTTGGTGTGCTAGGGTGTTTTCAGGGAGACAATGGGAACAGGGGGAACCCAGCCTGAGGGCCTCAGCAGAGGTGCTGTCTGTGATCTGAGCAGAACCATAGAAAACTGGCCTAGGTAATGGAGGAGGTAGGGGCCCAGGGAGACTGCTGTAGCTCTGGTCCCTCCAGAAAGCTGGATGCTTTCATTCCTCATCTCTGGCCTTACACACACACATACACACACACAGAGAGGAAGAGGAAGAAGGAAAGGGAGAGGGAGAGGGAGAGGGAGAGGGAGAGGGAGAGGGAGAAGAGGAGGGAGAGGGAGAAGAGGAGGGAGAGGGAGAGAGAGAGGAAGAGGAAGAGGGAAAGGGAAAGAGTGAGGGAAAGGAAGAGGGAGAGGGAGAGGGAGAGGGAAAGAGAGAGGGAGAGGGAGAGGATGAGGGAGAGGGAGAGGGAATGTGTGTAGGAGGTTCCCGGAGGCACACTAAAGCACCAGGTGGCCAGGAGTTTCTTTTGTCTTAGAGGAAGTCCCGCTGAAGTTCCTGGTCTGGACTGTCATCTTCTCAGGTGAGGTTAGAGAGAGGCCCAAACCCCACCCAGTCAGCCTGGGCTTCACAAGATCTTTTCACAAGTAAGTCTTTTTTGAAATGTAAAGCTCTTGAATGCAGAGTCCTAGAGTCTTTGTCCCCAGTGAGGCAGGATAGCCTTGTAGGCAGACAGACCCTGGCAGGAGAGAAGATGACTGGCCAGGGAGAGAGAAGAGGCTCCAGGCAATCGGGGCAGCCCTGGGATACCCTGGCACACCCCATGCCTCCTTCCTCATCCTAGAGGCCTTGACCTGGGGCAAATCAGGGTCTCCAAAATAAGGCCCATGTAGAACAGGAGCTGCGCTACTCCTGGGCAAGGAGAGCTGGGCCCCGCCTTGTGTGGAGAGAAGCCTGTGGCTTCTCAAATCCACATCCACTCTGCTCAGTCATCTTTAGCCTTTGTGGGACATGGGATGTGGCACCCGATCATGCTCCCTCCCTCCCTCCGTGTTTGGCAGGACATGGACTGTGTCCACAGGGCTCCCTCCCCCTTCCTCTCCCTCCCACACATTTGCTTTGGTTCTAGTCTGGCTGCTTCTTTTCTCCCTGAGGGCTCATAAAAAGGAACACCATGGGCCATTCTGACTCAGAGCACCTGCCCCTTCCAGTTACCTCTTGCAGGAAGTATCTGAGAAGAGTCATTGTTGGCCCCGAGTTCCCAGGGTGCCACTCACCCAGCCTTGCAGGGCAAGATAGAAAACAAAATTCCCCATTCTCCAGCAGACAGACCCCAACTGTTTGGAGTCTAACCCAGTGGCTTCTGATACCATACACAAACAATTCAAACTTAACCCCTAGTGGCCCCCGGGTGCCTCACTTCAAATGGCTGCTCTCAGAGAGTGAGAGTGGCATTATCAAATTCACTGCCTCAAGATAAAACCTGCTCTTTTGAACCCCGGTCCAGTAAATATCACCCGACACAAGTAGCTCAGTAGACTAAGTTAGATAACTTCTCTTCCTGATGAAAAAGGACCTCATTCCCCTGCAGAGGCGTGATGTTTCTGTCCACAGTGTTTTATTCTTTAAAACAATAAAAGGATTCAAATATTTTTATATTATATGTGTATTTATGCCTGTATGTATGTGTACCATATGTATGTGTCTTAGTCAGGGTTTCTGTTCCTGCACAAACATCATGACCAAGGAGCAAGTTGGAGAGGAAAGGATTTATTCAGCTTACACTTCCACGTTGCTGTTCATTACCAAAGGAAGTCAGGACTGGAACTCAAGCAGGTCAGGAAGCAGGAGCTGATGCAGATGCTGATGCAGATGGAGGGATGCTACTTACTGACTTGCTTCCCCTGGCTTGCTCAGCTTGCTCTCTTATAGAACCCAAGATTACCAGCCCAGGGATGGCACCAACCACAATGGGCCCTACTCCCTTGATCACTCATTGAGAAAATGCCTTACAGCTGGATCTCATGGAGGCATTTCCTCAAGGGAGGCTCCTTTCTCTGTGTTAAGTCTAGCTTGTGTCAAGTTGACACACAAAGCCAGCCAGTACAGTGTGTTTGGTGCCCTTGGAGGACAGAAGAAGGCATCGGATCCCCTCTGACTGAAGGAGATGCAGAGGGTTATGAGTCACCATGTGGGTCCTGGGAACCAAATCAGGTCTTTCTACAAGAACAAGTGCTCTTAACTGCTAAGCCACTGCACCAGCCCCCACATTGTTTATTCTTTATTAAGACTCTCTTGTCAGGTTTGGTCTGGTAAATAAGTTTCACTTGCACCTTGGATTTGTTGTCCTTTCTGTGACACTTTAAGGTTCCTGCCCTGTCAGGCAGCTTTCCATGTTCCTAGACTGGAAAGAGCGGAGAGAGCTCTCATATTCTCACTCATCACTATTTTGATAGTTTGAGGCCTAAATAACATTGGCTAAATAGATATACATGATGGTCCATGTGGTGACTCGATGCCCCAGTGCCTCCTGAGATTCCTTGGTTATCTAATACAGTCTCCCAGGCGATCTCTCTCAGGTGCTGACATGGTGGCGGCTGGCTGGTGGCTCACCTAGGGTACACTGTGACCAGTGCCAGCTTCATTCCTGTGGGTTGAGAAGCGTTCCCTGCAGACCTTCCTGCCTAGTATGGGGATGCCTGAGGGGCCTAACAATGCTTCTAGAAGGTCTGACTTTTGGGGAATCAGAGCAGGAAGGAGTCTCCCTCCAGGCCTCAAGGACCTAAAGAGCCTACAGTGTATCAGATGTTCCCCAAATTCCTCTCAAGTTTACCTCAACTTCCCCTGCCTCATAGAACCAGCTCCTAAGACCCAGGGCTTCCCAGAAGGCCTCTCCTTTCCATGCCTGTTCCCCTTTTCAAAAAATTCTGCTTTCTTTCGAGATCAAGACCAGAATGTGGGGTGCACATGTCGAGGGAAGAGGGTGGTACTACAGCCATTTCTAGTTTTTCTTTGTGTGTGTGCATGTACATGTACAGAGGCCAGAACCAATGCTGTGTCATTCTTCAGCCTGTCTGCCCATCTATCTATCTATCTATCTATCTATCTATCTATCTATCTATCTATCCATCCATCCATCCATCCATCCATCCATCTATCTATCTATCTATCTATCTATCTATCTATCTATCCTCTATCTATCAGACAGGGATTTTCATTGATTTGGAGTAGACTAGTGTGGCCGGTCAGCAAACTCCAGGGATCCATCTGTCTCTGCCCTCTAGCATGGAGATTAAAAGTTTGTACCACCATGCCTGTCTTTCTTTAGTAATGTGAGTTCTTTGGATTTGTATTTGTTACTTTTTTATTGCTGTGATAAAGCACCATGGTTAAAGAGACCTACAGAAGGGAGGGTTTATTTGGCATCTGTTCCAGAGGGATAAGTGACCTTCACAGTGGGAAAGCATGGCAGAAATCCTCAGACGTGACATCTGGGGCAGTTGCCGAGGGCTTACATCTTGAACTGCAAACATGAAGCAGTAAGACCCACACTTGGAATGGCATGAGGCTTTGACATCTCAAAGCCTTCCCTCCTCCCCCCAGGGACATACTTCCTCCAACCAGGCCACGCCTCCCTAAACAGCACTTCCAAATGGGGACCAAGTACTCACAGGCCCAAGACTATATATACGGGACATCTCATTCAAACCACCACAGGCTCAAATTCAGGTTCTCATGCTTGCAAAGCAAGTACTTTACCAAGAACCATCTCCTCAGCCCTGAACGCAGCCGGCTCTACATGTAGTTAGACGTATTTCTTGGATAGTATTTAATTAAAAAAACAAACAAACAATGCACAAATACATTCTTGCAAAGATGGAAACCACACAGATCAATGTCCACTTCTGCCCTTTAATCAGCTTCTCCCTGGAGAATCCTCTCCAGCCAGTTAGTCTGGACTTTTCCTTATCAACACGCTTACATCTATATTCACATACACCTGCAGAAATAAGTCATCTTTCAGCCGTATGCTAATGTGCATTTATCCTATGATGTGTCATGGCCTCCTGCTGCTTTTATTTTACCCAACAACTCGTTCTTAGGGTTTTCTGAGTCACTGCGTGTTGACATTGCTCATTTTAGTTGATTTCCGCTCCTATTCCTCCCCAGATGTTATGTACTTAGCTACCTGCTCCCTTGTAATTGCTTCTGGCTTGGCTTCTGTCTTTTCACTAGTGCAACCAGGCTTCTCAGAACCCCCCTTTGCAAGGCATTCTCTGGGGATAAATGAGAAGAGTTGCCCAGGTGGCTTGTGAGACTTTTTAAAAAATGGAAGACACTGAGAAATATTACCTGTCACCTGTCTCCCCTGCAGTTTCCCCAACACTTGAGCAGATGTAGCTCTGCAACTATTGACTGGGGCTGTGGCTCGGTCTCTAGAATGATTGCTTAGTGTGTCCCAGGCCTTGTGTTAGATTTCCAGAACTGCATAAAACCAAGGGTAGTGGCCTGAAATCTCAGTACCTGGAAAGCAGAGCCAATAGGATCAGAAGTTCGAGACCATCTGTGGCTATATAGTGAGGTTGAAGCCAGCCTAAGATACAGGAGCCAGGACAGAAAACCAACTAATCATCAATCAACTGCCCCTCTGCCCTCATGCCTCCTGGGGAAAAGTAAATCGAGCACCTCTCACCCTCCCCTGGCTGGAGAGAGATGGTCACCTGGCTTCTTTAATTGGAAATGGAGTTTATGACTGGGTGGGGATGGGGTAGGGAATGGGGTAGGGAATGGGGAAGTTTTGCTTATAGAAACTTTCACCCAGTCCTGTTCACCTTCCCTTCCAGATACTTGGTGCCTGGATTCCAGACCTCCTCTGAGTTTCCTGTTCTATTCTCTTCCTAAACCTTAGACCTTGAGTCTCTCCTACTATCCCCTTGTTTTTGAGATGATGTTTCATCTTCTGCCGCTCTCATGCCTCTAGTGAGGCATGCCTCTTTAGGCATCCCTTCATTCCTGTCTCTGCAGGGCTTTAGGAAGGGCGAATGTAAAACATGCACATTCAATCCACCCTTTCTCCTCTGTTCTTTTTCTCCTTCCTTTCTTTCTTCTTTCCTTCCTCCTCCTCTTCCTCCTCCTCTTCTTCTTTGAGACAGATATCTCCTGAGTGCTGGTATTAAAGATGTGGCCCCACCATTTCATCAAAGCACATAACCCCTTATGTGCTGTCAGGCTCTTCGTGAAGGGAAAGGTTTGTATATACAGCTGTACCTTAGCACCTAGCAACATGCCTAGCGTGGATGAAGGGGTTTGGTGCATGCCTAGGTTCAGTGAATGACAGCGTGAGAAACACCCTGAGTACTCCGTGTTGGTCTCTGGGGAAGAGGATTACATTATAGGTAATGGGCTGCTAACTTACTCAATGGCTGAGCTCCTGAATTTTCCTCATGTCTACCCTTTTCTTCTCCAGCATGAGTTTATCCCTTCTGCTAGGCAGAACTTGGAGGAGGAACTGTGCTTGCAAGGCCCAGTGATTTACCAAATGACAGTACAGGCCAAATGACAGTACAGGAGCAAAAAGGTGGAGCAAGGAGCTCGGTGGGTGATGCTATGACTTCCTCAATTGGACAAGTCTTTCTCCAGGCTAGTGGAGGAAAGTGCCTGACCCCTACACAGTGAAATCTGGAAAAGCCATATGGTGGGGACTGTGCCTCTAGGGGGTTAAAGGTCTGTGCTTGAAGTCTGGCTTCACCTCTTACCTTGGTTCAGTTGTTAGCCTTTTGGGCCTCAGTTTTCTTGACTATAAAATAGGGACAATAATACAAAATTACCAGATGACTTGATGAGGAAATTTCCTCTACCTTGAACTGCTCTCCTGTGAGAACTAGACATCTTCTCTAAGTGAAAAACCTTCTGGAATGTATCCAGATGGAGATGGAGAGTCTCCACCCGTTAGCCAGAGCTTGGGAGGTGATCTTGGCTCTCTTCAGGAGGCATATGACCTCAGACAACTCGCCTTACTTCTCTGAGCCCTTGGATTGGAGCAGTCTTTCCTGTCATCTGGAGGCTACTGTTAAGACTCATTAGATAAAGCCGGGTGGTGGTGGCGCACACCTTTAGTCCCAGCACTTGGGAGGCAGAGGCAGGCGGATCTCTGAGTTCGAGGCCAGCCTGGTCTACAGAGTGAGTTCCAGGACAGCCAGCGCTATACAGAGAAACCCTGTCTCAAAATCCACCCCCCCCCCAAAAAAAAAAGAAAAAAAAGAGATTCATCAGGCAAAGGAGCCTATGGTCCTATGTATTGGGCAAATGTGATTAAACAATTAGACAATTATTACATGATTGTAATTATGACAATCACATACTATTTAATACTAATAATATTATATGATAAAATAATAATAACAAAGCAATTTGAGTGTTAACTATTAGCCAGGTGCTCTGATTAAGCCCTTCACAGGCACCATCCCATTGATTCTTTGAAATAATTCTATGAAACAGGTCTCCCCCTCCTCTTCTTCCTCCTCCCTCTCCTCCTCCTCCTCCTCCTCCTCATTTTACAAGTGAGACACGTTTTCATGGCCTCTAGTAGTATGGTGGATTTAAAAGTCAGCTAGAGCCACCAGTGTTTACTCTTATGGACAAGGTCCTTTCCCACATGGCTGTCATCACAACTGGGGGAGGCTGGATTGAACCCTTCCTGGGGTTCCTTCCAGCCGACCTTGCAGCCCAGCCTGGAGAATGCCGGCTTTGGAAGGGACCTTCTCCCCTCCTGAAGGCAGAGTGAGGCGAGACCCTCAGCTCCATCTGGTGTATGTGAGATGTTCATTCTACTTTCCTGAGATCCTTATATATTCAAAACCACTTAGCTCTAGCTTAGACACTGCTGAGGTGAGAGAGAGGAAGCAGGGTTTTCTCTCTGTGTGGGCCCTCAGTGACTGGATCACAGGTCAGCCTGGGGCTCACGGCCTTTGGGGGTAGGAAGAGTTATTTACGGGCCGGGCATTCTTGGGAGGGTGAGCAGAGCCTCTAACTCCATTCCAAATCCTAGGTTGTGGGGCTGGGGTCAAGAGGCTGCAATCTGAGCATCTTGACTTTGGATCCCTGACAAGTTACTGCCTCTCTTGGACTGGTTCCTTTCTCTTTGAGGTGGGCAGAGAATCTTGTTTTCTTTGGGCTGTTGTAGGCTCCAAAGACGTCTGAAAAGGCTTTGTAAGGTTGTTCCCAGGGTAATGTCACTCTGGTAGGAGTGACAGAAAGCCCCAGAAGCCGAGGGGACACAGAGCACAGTTATTTTCCTAGCACTGTTATCGGTCCTAGCCTCTGTTTATGGATACAAAGTCTCTTTCCGAGACCCACCAGTCAGGCCTGAGTAACAGGGGCAGGCCTGGATTTAAAGCACAGTGAGGAACTATCTGGCCAATCTCTTCCTTCACCTCCCCCAGGGAGCAGGCCTCCTCCTGAGGGCCAGATAAGGAGTGACTCACAGTGGCTAGCTAACCCTGGCCACTAAAACCTTTCTGAAGCTTCAGCCACACCCTGTTTCCTGACTGGCCTAGAGCCCCCTAAGAGTCCTTCTTCCACTCATTCCCTAATTTATAGTCACTCGTGGAAGAGGTGTGTGTGTGTGTGTGTGTGTGTGTGTGTGTGTGTGTGTGTGTATGTGTGTGCAAGTCAAATGTGTATGCATGTATATATAAATACGTGTGTGTGCTTGTGTATATGTGTGTGCACGTCAAGTGTGTGTGTATGTGTATATAAGTGTGTATGTGTTTAAGTGTTTGTATGTGTAAGTGAGTATATGTGTAAGTGTGCGTGCATAAGTGTATATGTGTGCAAGTATGTGCATAAATGTGTGTGTATGTGTCTATATGTGTGTGTAACTCTGTGTGTGTGTGTGAAAGTACTGTTGCTGCCTTCTTCCTGGAGAGGATGGTGGCTAGAAGACAGTGCTGGGTTTTGGAGGAGCAGTTCTTCAACTAGTCATAGAAAACACGGCTGATAATGTGAAGGGAAGAGGACTGACTTTGAACACTTCCCCCTTCATTTCATAGGGGGAAACTGAGGCCCAGAGATAGGAAGTGGTTGGTCCATCTCCCCGTCTTCCAGCCCCTCCTCTCACGAGGAGTGTTCTGTCCTCAAACAGAGACAGCTCTGACAGAAGAAGAAGGTACTGCAGGCCACCCCTAAGGAATGTTGAGATGGGGTGGCCAGGCATTTGGGGGTGAAGCTACTGAAGTACCCCTGTAGTGGGTATCAGGGAGTCTGGCCCAAGGGAAAGATCCAGAAAGATCTGGAATTGTTGCACTGGGGGCTGGGGGTGGAAAGGGACTCCTTCCATTATAAAGATGTCTGCTGACTTTAGCTCACTCTGTCCTTCACCTCTGTGCTCGGAGGGTTCTGAGGTCCCCTGGATTCAGCCTACAGCCTTTTAACACCTCTTCAGAACTGCTCAAGGGGGACAGCTTCTGTTCCATTTCTGTCTCTGGGTGGGTGGAAGGTGCCAAATGCCTTATGGGCAAGTTATGTGCCTCAGCCAGGCTGAGAGTCCTCATCAGGGGTGCATTAAAGAAACTCAATTAGAGGTCTTGTTAAGTATGTCCTGAGACTTGGGTAGGGACGGTGGAGGTGTCCTGGTGGGGGTGAGGGTTGAGTTTCTGAGTTGTGGGTTAGGTTAGGTTTGAGCAGTTACAGGCTTGTGAAAAAGCCACTTTGGTAGCCTAAGTGTTTGCTGCAGCTGTACCTATTGTCACCTAGGACATTGAATGGCCACAGCAGGGTGGGGCAACCTTGTCTCAGAAAGTCAGGAAGGCTGGAGCTTAGAGTGCCCTCATCAGGAATCTGTCTTTGTTAAGAGGGGACTAATGGGGAATCAGGGGAAGGTGATCTCTAGCGCCAGGTGGGGAATTTCCAGTGGGGTGTAGAAATCTGGTGTGTGTGTGTGTGTGTGTGTGTGTGTGTGTGTGTGCATGGCGCTCGAGAATTATTATCACAAGTAGGGAGGGATTTAGTAACATGATTTCAGAGGGAGCACTCTCAGAGTGGTCACTGAGTTGGGGCTCAGAGGGGTGTGATTTCTAAAGGTGTCAAATTCCTGGAGGTTTTGAAGGGCCAGAGTGATACAGTCACTCCGGAAGTTAGAGTTGTCTAAGCCTATGTAGTAAGGGGCTGAAAAGCCAGAAAAGGGACGTGCTGTGTTGGCAGTAGTTTTGGAGTGGGCTAGGGTGGGGCAACTCTGGGAAGGACTGAGACCTCTGGCTCCTGGGTGGGGAGAGGTAGGAGCAGAAATGCCAGGAATTGACCAATGGGGAAAGAGCTCATATTTGCACTCCCGGAGCTTGGAAATTTCTAATACCCGCCCCTTCAACATCTCCATCCCCCTTCCCGCCCAGGGCATAAAAAGCCCCAGGTGAGGACCTCAGTCACTTCTCCTGCGGTCAGCAGCTCTTAGACCTGCGTTCCTTGTTCGTTCGCTTCGGTCTTCCTCCTCACCATGACTTCCTATAGCTATCGTCAGTCCTCAGCCATGTCCTCCTTTGGGGGCACAGGTGGGGGTTCCGTGCGTTTTGGGTCAGGGGGTGTTTTCCGCGCACCCAGCATCCATGGGGGCTCAGGCGGCCGCGGCGTGTCCGTGTCCTCCACCCGCTTCGTGACCTCGTCCTCCGGGAGCTATGGCGGAGGCCGCGGTGGAAGTTTTAGTGGGACCCTGGCTGTGTCCGATGGGCTGCTGGCTGGCAACGAGAAGATCACCATGCAGAACCTTAACGATCGCCTCGCCTCCTACTTGGACAAGGTGCGCGCCCTGGAGCAAGCCAATGGCGAGCTGGAGGTGAAGATCCGCGACTGGTACCAGAAGCAGGGACCCGGGCCCTCCCGGGATTACAATCACTACTTTAAGACCATCGAGGACTTGCGCAACAAGGTGGGCAGCGGCCGGGCCCTGGAAGGTGCACCTGTTGGGGTGGTGCGGCAGGGCTGGGAGGTGGTGGAAACTTAGCCCGCGGGTGGGCAAGCCCGTTACTAGGAGCAGGAACCCGCAGGGTGGGGCACAAAGTCTGGGCTGGACCTTGGGATTCGAGTGGAGGCGGGTGGAAGGGAACTGAGACAGGTTAAGTGGGTGGGGCTTTCAGAGGCGGAGGGGACCTGCTAGGAGAGAGGATCAGGGATATCCAAAGAGAGAGCAATTTAACACAGCTTTGGGCTGCCCAGAGATGAAGATCCCGAGCTGCCGCCTCA
>NW_022196911.1:96142895-96180026 GCF_008632895.1 Mastomys coucha | reverse complement strand
GATGAGGGTGGGGGTGATAGGGGAGGGCAGGAAGGGGGCGCTGTAGAATACTAGTCTGTAGGCTCTGAGTTCACCTGAGCCAGTGGCCCTCTCCTGGGTGTCTCCAGCATTGTTTTCTCATGTTGTGGGTTGTGCGTGTCTGGTTTTCTTCACAGCAGCCGTCCACTCACTCTTCTGCAGCCTAGGAGACCACCTAGGCTCACAAGGAGTTATGAGAAGAATGTAAAGCCCGGGGGGCTGTTTTTTTTTTTTTTCCACATCTTAAAAAAAAAAAAAAAAAGACCTTCCAGGCAGGCGTGGTAGTTCAGGCCTGTAATCCCAGGACCAGGGATAGAGGTTGAAGGATGAGTTCATATCTATGCTCAGCTACAGTTAGTTAACTTGAATCTAGTCAGGGCTACATGACCCTCTGCTTCTGTGGACCTCTCTCCCGGAGTACCTGGTTCAGAGAAGTCTCTATGCTCTTGCAAGTCTCTATGGGCTCCAACATCCAACAGGCTGGTAGGGTGGGGCATAGCCCTCACTCCTAGGGAAGAGCTATACCCTGAAGAAATGACCAGAAACCAGGCGGGCATTTAATAGCTTCCTCTCCACTAGTTCTGGCAATGTGCAGTTTTCAAGAGCATCTTCGAGTGCTGTGTGGACTTAGCATGGAGCTGGGTACACAGCAAGCAGCTAGAGCAGTGCTTTTTGACCTGGACAGCTAGAATCCTAGGTAGTCCACATCTTTCTCCTGTCTTATCCCTTCCCCCCCACCCCCCACTCCCAGCACATATATCTAGAAGCAGTTCTTACTCTACTGTGATTGTTCTCCTCCGGATTTTTATAGTCTGTTGTTTTCTTCAACAAATCCCCCCATCCCTTGACTATCTATGTAGCTGAGCACGGTGGCTTATACCTATCACCCAGCACTAGAAAACTGACAGAAGGACGATGACGTTAATGCCAGTTGAGCTACATACAGAGTGAGACTGTGCCTCAAAAATATCAAACCAGAGCCAGGGCGTAGCCTTTAATTCCAGCACTTGGGGGAGGCAGAGGCAGGTGGATCTTGGTGAATTCGAGGCCAGTCTACAGAGTGAGTCCAGAACAGTCAGGGGTATACAGAGAAACCCTGTCTTGAACCCCCTTAACCCCTCACTCCCAAAATCTAACAAACCACCGGAAACCAAAGCAAAGCAAGGCAAACCAAAAACATTAAACAAACAAACAAACAAGCAAGCAAACAAAAAACCACACAGATTCCGATCTAGTGACACAATGAGTGTCCGGGACCTTAATTTTGGAAAAACACTGAGCCTTGGTACTTGTATTGGTGGTGAGCTCGATGATTTGAGTGAAGACCCCCAGACCAGAGAGTTTTCAGATTGGGTTAAGTCAGGATTTCCAGTCACGTCCAGTGGCAGTACTAACCTAGGAGTGAGGCCGAGTGAGCCTGCAGTGGGTAGGAGGCGCCTGCCTCATCGCTGGGAGCAGAATGTGCTCTAAGTGTGGGATGCAGACAGGGATAAGTGTTTCTTCTCTTAAGAATGTATTTATTTATTTATTTATTTTTATGTATATTAGTGTTTTGCTTGCATGTATGTCTATGTGAGGGTGTCCAGTACCCTGGAACGGGGGGTTGCAGACAGTTGTGAGCTGCCATATGGGTGCTGGGAATTGAACTCTGGTCCTCTGGAAGACTATCCAGTGCTCTTATTTGCTGAGCCTCCTCTCCAGCCCCCGGGATAAAGGATTCTTGATGCTTCACACTTCTAGGTCCCTTTTAGACCACTTAGAGTTCCACCCGCATGAGTCTTAGACATGTCCTTGTGGAATTGCCTCTTGGCCTGCCTCCCTTCACTCAACCTCCTGTATAGTGTGTCGTGTTCTCCAGCTCTGGGGCTGTGGATCTATGCCAAAGCTTCCCAGAGAGCAGCCTAGTGGGTAGTATCTAGGGAGTGGGGGCTTTTCATTCCTCTCTCCATCTCTGGGAAGAAAGTGGAAAGGTAATACTAGTTTGCCAAACTGGTGCTAACTGCCAGCCTCCTCCCTTCCAGATTCTGGATGCCACCATTGACAACTCCAAGATTGTCCTACAGATTGACAATGCCCGCCTGGCTGCAGATGACTTCCGAACCAAGTAAGTGTCCCTGCTCTGGGGGAGCTGCAGAAGCCAGGCGAGTGAGATGGGACCAACTGCAGGCCTTGATAGTGCTTGATGCCGTGGAGGCCTGGACTCTGCCCTTCTCCACCTGAGCTGGCTCAAAGCAAACCCCTACAGACTCCAAAACCCTGGGGAAATTGCCAGAGGCACAGAGCCAGCACTAGCCTGACTGCAACTATTTCCTTGGAAAGGTTTGAGACGGAACAGGCCTTGCGTCTGAGCGTGGAGGCTGACATCAACGGCCTGCGCCGGGTGCTGGATGAGCTGACCCTGGCCAGGACTGACCTGGAGATGCAGATTGAGAGCCTGAAAGAGGAGCTGGCTTACCTGAAGAAGAACCATGAGGAGGTGGGTCAAGCTGGGCCTTCTGTCCATCTTGTCCCAGAATTGGGAGACACTATTATCTTGGGCTCACTGAACTTGACCTCATCTCTTACATCATCACTAGGGCCCTGGCTTTGATCATGCCTCTCACAGTCCCAGCAGGGCATGGTGACCATGACATCTACTCTCCAGTACTGGCTCCTAGATCTGTACCTCCAAACCAGCCCTCTTCTACTAAGGGCTCGGGGGAATGACCTGGTCCAAGTCCAGCACGTTTAGGTCTTGACATGCCCCTGTCTGTGGTGTCTTTCTTCACAGGAAATTAGTGCCCTGAGGAGCCAGGTGGGTGGCCAGGTCAGCGTGGAGGTGGATTCCACTCCAGGCGTCGACCTAGCCAAGATCCTGAGTGAGATGCGAAGTCAGTATGAGATCATGGCTGAGAAGAACCGGAAGGATGCTGAAGCCTGGTACACCACTCGGGTATGCAGAGGATGCCGGTACCCTGTGAGGGTGGCAAGGAGAGACCCTGAACCCCCACTCACACAGGGAGAAACTTGTTGCTTATTTTCTCCTCGACTTGTCTTGTTACAGATCGAGGAGCTGAACACTCAGGTCGCTGTCCACACTGAGCAGATCCAGATAAACAAGACTGAAGTCACGGACCTTCGACGTACCCTCCAGGGCCATGAGATTGAGCTGCAGTCCCAGCTCAGCATGGTATGTGTCTCCACCCTATGGCCTGCCCACTTGTGCCCTGGCAACCTGGGTGGCTATGCCTGTGTTCAGGAACCTGCCTCTGCTGAGTCATGTCCCCTTTCCCTCCCCTCAGAAAGCTGCCCTGGAAGGCACGCTGGCAGAGACAGAGGCGCGTTATGGAGCCCAGCTGTCACAGATCCAGGGCGTGATCAGCAGTATCGAAGCCCAGCTGAGTGATGTGCGAGCTGACACAGAGCGCCAGAACCAGGAGTATAAGCAGCTCATGGACATCAAGTCGAGGCTGGAGCAGGAGATCGCTACCTACCGCAGCCTGCTTGAGGGCCAGGAAGCCCATTACAACAATCTGCCCACCCCCAAGGCCATCTGAGCTGATCCTGGGCCCCTGCCCTGCTACCAGTGAGACTCCCTCGGGGAGGGGTATGACTGGAGTGATAAAGTTTACTCCAGTCCTTCCGTCGACTTGTCAATAAAACTATCCTCCAAGGGAAAAGGGATGCCTTGCTTATTTCACACGATGAGGGGATGGGTCATGCCTTAGCCCCTTGTTTTATTTGAACCAAAGTCCACCCTGTCCCAGGACAGGGAGAGGGGGCAAGAGCACAGTGCTATTCCTGTGGCAAAATCAGGTTAGATAAGTGACCTGTACAGATGGAATTGTTCTTTTCCACAATCTTGTTTCCACTTCAGAGAGCTAAAGTGGGGTTTAGAGAGGTCCGGTGGTTGGTTGCACATGTAACTGCTGTTAATCCACAGCAAAAGGGAGGTGTGCATAGGCCAGAGATGAACACATGTGTCTTCTGTACCTACTCCTCCGCCCTTTTGAGACAAGGTCTGACCCTGTGGCTCACTGATTTAGTTGGGTTGCCCGGCTGGTGGGTTCCAGGGACCCACGTTGCCTCTTCGTATTGAGATTGCAGAATGCCAACCCTGGCCTTTTTCCTTATTTTTCTTTTTTGTACTTCTTTAAAAAAAATTTATTTATTTACGTATATGAGTATACTGTCACTGTCTTCAGACACACCAGAAGAAGGCATCAGATCCCATTACAGGTGGTTGTGAGTCACCATGTGGTTGCTGGGAATTGAACTCAAGACCTCTGGATGAGCAGTCAGGGCTCTTAACCGCTGAGCCATCTTTCCAGGCCCTTTTTTATACTTCTTATTTACTTAGTGTGTGTAGGTCTGTATGCACAAGCATGCTGCTGTGTAGGTGTGAAGGTTAGAAGACACTTCCTACCCACGTGTGTTCTGGCGATCATACTCAGCTTGTCAGGCTTGGTGACACACGCCTTTACCCACAAAATCACCTTGTTCCCTACACTGGCTCTTCCTGTGGGCGCTGGGGATCTTAACTCAGGCCCTCATGCTTGTGTGGGAAGCAATTCACCGTTGGGGCCTCTAGCGTGGGATTTGAAACAATCCCAGACTTAGTTTTCTTTCCATTGTTCTCTCTCGGGTTGGGATGTAAAGTTATGAAGTGAATGAAGATTGAGCACTTACTATGTGCCATTGATAAAACAATCCTGAAGGTAGGATGAGCTGCATTTTATACAGCAGGAACTGAGTTCAGAGAAATGAAATCCTTGGCTGAGGCACACCCAGTTAGATGACACGGTTAGAGCTAGTGGCAAAGCTGTATAGCGCCTAGCCACTGGAACCCAGGTGGTCTCCTAGAGTTGACGACATTTCTCTTACCTAGCCTTGCTCCACATGAAGGCCTTTGGTCCTGACATGTTAACCCACACTGGAGCTTTGGAATTTAGACATTCTGTTTAAAACAAGGCTGGACAGGGTGTCCTTGTCAGTGTGTGCCTGTGTGCAGGTACCAACACATTCATTATGCAGCCCTGCGTAAGCCCCTGCACACTCACCAGCTCCGACCTGGGCCCAGAGCCTGGAATGGGTCTGGGCCGTGACCTAGACCTCCCACACAGGCCCCCAACCTGACTTGTCTGGAGCCTGCCCTGAGCCCGTAAAGGAACAAAGTTGCAGCTTCCTGGTACAGCTCTGCCCCTGGGTAGGTAGAGTGACCCTGTGGTTTACGGTTCAGCTGCCAAGAGCTGAGGCCAACTCAAGGGAAATAATGGACCCATAAAACATGGCCTTGGCCGCAGGGCGCTGGCTCTCACGACAGTTGGCAGGGACCTGTCGAGGAGGGGACGAGTGAAGGACCCTTGTCTTACTCAGTACCGCATCTAAGGCCTTTTAGGGAAGAAGCATGTTGAATGTTGGCCGCCCTGGGCCGTGATTCTTGCCAAGCCTGAAGGACGTGCTTTTTCTTCCTTCCCCTTAGGGGTCTCCGTACCTTAGCTTGCTCCACATCGTAAGGCTGATCATAGAAGTGTGGTCCCAGAGCCCTGCTCTTCTCTTTTCTCTCCCTGCCTCCCGCTCAAGGCATCCCTCCCACCCTCCACCCCTCCCCCCCCCCACCTTTCAACACCCCCAATCTCCTTCCACCACTTAAATTCTCAGGAGGATTTGAGCTGGTGGCAGAGGCCAGGCCGCACCCCAGCCTCAGATTGCCCAGAGATCCTTGTCCCTGCCTACAAAAGCCTCCCTTGTCACAGCTGAAACCCTCCTCTGCCCCAGGGGCCCCTGGAATGTGACTGTGGGGTGGGGTGTGGGCCCACACAGGTGTGGCAGGTGACTAGGCCATCGGCACAGAAGGCTGTGGGTTGAAGTGTGGGACGGAGCCTTCCTTTGTGTGCTCAGGGTGGAAAGGCCTCAGAGCTGTTTATGGGGTTGAGAGTAGAGAAGGTCTTTCTGCCACTACCCCAGTTTGTATCCCATTTCCCGTCAGCCACCTTGCTTTGTCTGTCCATCAGTTATGTCTACCTGTGGAGTTATTTTCATTTTCCTTGCATAGACCGAAGCTCTGAGAGAGAGACTGAATCATTGCCCAGAGCTGTATTCATGGTGAAAAGAAGAAAGTGGGACTCTAAGGTCAGAGGTTGTGTACTCTATTCTCTGAACCCATCTAGATGTCAGGATGCTCAGGTGGCTTCCTTCTGCATATGCCATCTGGGTGCACACGACCGTGCTGTGGCTGGGTCCTGACAAATCCATTTTGACCCATGATCCAGACTCAGTGAGGCTGAGCTCCATGTGAGATTGATAGAACCCAGGTAGTGCCTTCTCACTGGGCGGCATGGCCTCATCTCCAGGAGGGAGGTGCCTGTTCCAGAGACACCTGTTTGGCTACTATGGGCAAAAGCCAGAAACTGGTACATATCTCTCCACCCTGCTGGTGATGAAGCCCCAAACCTCACCCAAATATGTGCTCATAATAGCCATTTGGACGGATCAGGGCCCCTCATCCTTCCTTCCTTCCTTCTTTCCTTCCTTCCTTCCTCCTTCCCTCCCTTCCTCCTTCCTTCCTTCCCTCCCTTCTTTCTTTCCTTTTTCCTTCCTTTCCTCCCTTCCTTCCTTCCTTCCTTTACTCCTTCCTTCCTTTTTTCCTTCTTCCTTCCCTTCCTCCCTTCCTTCTTTCCTTCCTTCCTTCTGTCCTTTATTCCTTCCTTCCTTCTTTCCTTCCTTCCTTTCTTCCTTCCTTCTTTCCTTCCTTCTTTCCTTCCTTTCTTCCTTCCTTCCTTCCTTCCTTCCTTCCTTCCTTCCTTCCTTCCTTCTTTCCTTCCTTCCTTGCTTCCTTCTTTCCTCCCTCCCTTCCTTCTCCTTCCTTCCTTCCTTCCTTCCTTCCTTCCTTCCTTCCTTCCTTCCCTCCTTTTGTCCTTCCTTCCCTCCTTCCTTCCTCCCTGTGTGTGAACATGTGAAGGCCAGAGTTCTTCAACCTCCTTCCATCTTCTTTTTGTGAGAGAGAGTCTTTCTCTGAGACGGGGGTGGGGGGGTGGGGGTGGGGCTCACCAATTGGGTTAGACTGGCTGGCCAGTGAGCCATAGGGATCTACTTCTCCTCCCCTAACTCCTACCCAGTGCTGAGTTTATAAGCCTGTAATACTGTGCCTGCTTTTACATGGGTACTGAGGATCCAGACTCTGCTCCTTATGCTTGTACAGAGATACTGTGCCTGCTTTTACATGGGTATTGGGAACCCAGACTCTGGTCCTTATGCTTGTACAGAGAATACTCTATTGACTGAACCATCACCCCAGCCCCGAGATTAGAGACTTGTGTGAAAGACAGGAAGGCAGGTGCCACTCCTGGCCTGGACCAGAGACCAGAAGGAAAGCCACCCCAAGGGCTGCTAGCGGAGAGAGACAGGGTGCAGAAGGGAGCTGGCTGGAGTCCAGTTCTCCCTCACCCTGGGGTGATGGAAGATTAATTGTTCTCTGTGTTAATTGCTGGGGCCGCCATGTCTGCAGAGGCTTTAATGAGCTCTGCCTGATCTGGGTTTGATTATTTTTCTTTGGAAGGAGAAGACAATATCCTCCCACCCATAAGACAATACTATACTGTCTGAAGCCAGCACCGGGATGCCTGGCTTGCTGTGGTGGTGGTGAGGAGCTCACTCTTTGGGGCCCTGCAGTTCTCCTTTTAACCCAGCTCAGATAACCGGAAAGTTTTCTATGTCTTGTTTGGGTGGTTGGGTGGTTGGGTGGGGTATAAGTGGATGGGGGGAAAAGTGGGGGTTTGGTGGGGGTTCAAAGGGCCATCATAGTCCCGAGAGTTCCCTTTTTATCTGGGTTATCCTGTGTTGATAGCAGTCCCCTTTGGGTCCTAATTTTATTCCATCTGAAACTTGGGCTTTCCAGGCAGCCCAGTTAAGCTCTGTGTCATTGGATTAGACGAGACTGTGAACACAAAATACTTTGTCAATCATGAACGTATGAGGCAGAAGTAAAGGATTATCCTGTTACATCAAAAAGAAGGGTTATCTGGTGGCCAGCTGCTGCTGCAGAGCCTGAGAATATGCCAGGTCCAAGGATGACAGTGTTCTTCTGGGGGGATTCTCAGGGTTATCAGGAGGTTCAGGAGGCGGACTTGCACCCAACATTGCTCTTGGATGGATGACGGGGAGTCAGGATGGGAAGCTTGGGCCTCAGTACTTTCCATGAAGTGAGCGTCCTATACCACAAAGAAGCTGAGGCTTAAAAAGCAACATGCGTGGAGTTTCACAGGAGTCATTGGTAGAGATGGGCATATAAACACAGGCCCAGGGCACGCCAGAGCCCCATCCACTTTCCCATTTTGCAGCCCCCATCAGGAGCCCCTCCCCTTGGGGCTCTCTCTCCAGTCTGAGCGACACTGTCCACAGAACCATTACCTTAGAAAAATAGGACTATTAAGTGGATGGCAGAGGACCCTCCTGAATGTGCAGCTTTCTACCTGCTTGCCAACTCCTACCCCCCCGCACCCCCCCCACACCTCTGCTTTCCCTCACAGTATTGAGGCAGAGCCTCTAGCTCGGCCCCTCCCCAGCTGGCAGCTGTTGACAAGGCAAATGGGGGTTAATCTGGGTCTGCTAAGCAGCGACATGTCTTTTGCTGGAGAAGGCGGGGGCTTTCTGGAACTTGCCCGAGTCTTATCTGTAGAGGTTTGCCCCAACGCGTCTTGGGAGCAAGCAAAGGTTTAGTGACATGTGTGGTTGGCAGTTGACAGGGTGATCAATCAGATTCCTGTCAGTCCAAACCTCCTGGGCTTTTGTGAGCTCGCCAGGCCACGGGCTGGGGGTGGGTGGGAACTGCAGAGGCAGGAAGGGACTTCTGGAAGCAGAGTGGTGGGAGGGACAGTAAGAGTAAGAGAGAACCAGGCACCAGGGACGGGACAGAAGGACATATACTGGCTTTTCTGGTCACCTTAGTTGGAACGTGACTCAAGACCCCCTCTTCTGTCCCCAGCTTGCCCTAAGTATACCTGTGTTCTCACTCCTAGGGACTTCCATGTCTCGAAGGCTCACACACAGGCCCTTTGAGTAGGTAGCACCCAGCAGCCATGGGAGAACCGAGAGCAGGGAGCTGCTGACCTTGGGGTGAGGCTCACACACTGTCAGTGAGGGGCAGAGCTGGCCTAACGGGATGGGACATGAGAAACCTGAGGAAGTGTTCTACGGTGAGAGTGTGCTCTTTCTCCTAGAGTGAGAAATGAACCTGTAATCCCAGTGTTAAAACTATGGCCTTGGGCAAAACCCCATTAATTCTGAATCATCTCTTTTGTTGCATTAAGAAAGAAAAAAAAAAAAAGGAAAAGAAAAACTCCCCACAAGTGAGCTCTGTGGAGGTGTGCGGCCAGCTGTGTTTGTCTGGAAGGCAGAGGAGTTGGCTCCGTTCAGGGGGAGGAGGCGAGGCCCCCACCCCCTCTCAAGGGTATATAAGGAGTCCCAGGCTAGGGGCAACGGGCACTGCAGTCCGCTTTCAGCCCAGCTCAGACACTCTTGCTAGAGTCTCTCCTGCTTGCTAGGGACACGGAAGCACAGGCTGCCTGACCATGGCCACTACATTCTTGCAAACGTCTTCTACCTTTGGAGGTGGCTCTACCCGAGGGGGTTCCCTTCGTGTTGGTGGAGGCAGCTTTGGTGGAGGGAGTCTCTACGGGGGAGGCGGAAGCCGAAGTATCTCCGCTTCTTCTGCTAGGTTTGTCTCCTCGGGGGCAGGAGGGGGTTTTGGGGGTGGCATGAGTTGTGGCTTTGGGGCTGGGGCTGGTGGTGGTTTCGGCGGAGGCTTTGGTGACTTTGGCGGTGGCGATGGAGGTCTCCTCTCTGGCAATGAGAAGGTGACCATGCAGAACCTCAACGACCGGCTGGCCTCGTACCTGGACAAAGTTCGCGCCTTGGAGCAGGCCAACACAGAGCTGGAGGTGAAGATCCGGGACTGGTACCAGAAGCAGAGCCCAGCCAGTCCAGATCGGGACTACAGCCATTACTTTAAGACCATGGAAGAGATCCGGGACAAAGTAAGTCTGTCAAGCAGAGGGGCGCAGGTGGCTTGTGTCCAGTACACATCTGTAACATCAACATTACGGCTGACTAAGAGAGTCCTTTCCTACCGTGTAGCCTTGGCAAGGTTGGGATACACCTGCTTTTCAGGCACGAGAGGGAGCAAGTCTGTTTCCCTCCTTGGCAGTGCTGGGGGAGGAAGTGGTCCTGAGAATCTGATTTGGTTACGTGGGGATGCAGGTGAGGGCAACAGAAGAGAGGGGCTCCCCTTTGCTCGACAGAATTTCGCAAGGATTTCTGTAAATGCTTGCTTTAACTTCTTGGCTCTAGAGCTCTTCAGGTGCACTTCTGTAAGTCCTAAATACCAGGACTGTTTGCTTCGGCCCTTAAGGACGCCTTTATCGTTGAAAGTGTTGTTGGGTTTTAGGAGACCAAGGAACTCAGTAGAGCCTGTGCCACCCCCTCACTTTCCCTTTTGCTAACGGATCTGTTTTTCTTAGCTGCAAATGCTTTCCTTAGCTGCTGTCCAAGTTCCCAATGGGCTCTGGAGACCAAGGGCTCTGTCAAGGCATGCAAGAGGCAGCCAACTGTGAGCTGAGCCCAAGTAGGCTGGTCTAGTGTGTGTCTGGAGAGCCCTTGCCGGACAGAGCCAACTGTATCCATTGCAGCACTGCTGTGGCTTGCCATGTCCCACAGGCAATTCCTGGCAATGTTGCCTGCCCTCCTTAATTTTCTATGCCCTGAAAGTATCACAGGGAAGGCGGCTTGGGTCATCACAAGTAAAGCTCAAAGGAAGTGAAGTTGGGGAGTGGTTGGCAAAGGGGCAACTTGGGTATAGGACAGAAAAGCAGCAGCCCTTAGGTGCAACTCTCTGTCTCCCATAGATTCTGGCTGCCACCATTGACAACTCGCGTGTTATCTTGGAGATTGACAATGCCAGGCTGGCAGCGGATGACTTCAGGCTCAAGTGTGTTCCTATTGTCTTGCCCCTTTCTATAGCCCCCTTTTACCCAGCCTTCCTCTTCTCTGACTCAGATGCTGGGCGCCCTCACCTTTCATGACTTTGGCCCCTCCCCAGGTATGAAAATGAGATGATCCTTCGTCAAAGCGTGGAGAGTGACATCAACGGGCTGCGTAGGGTGCTGGATGAGCTGACCCTGTCCAGGGCTGACCTGGAGATGCAGATTGAGCAGCTGAATGAGGAGCTGGCCTACCTGAAGAAGAACCATGAGGAGGTGACAGCAGGACAAGGGTGGTGGGAGGAAGTGCCTGTCTTTTGTCACAGTCTTCAGAGGGCTTAGTGGTTCGGAAATGCTTCTCTCCTGGTGGAGGAGAAGGAACACTATTCTTTCGTAATCTGGACCCTGAAGGACTGGTTTTCTTCATGGGTTTATTGTCTCCAGGTCCTTGTTCCATAGGAAGAGCAATCCTTATAGTCGAGAGGCCCACGTGACCCAATGGGGAACAGAGACAGAGTGGCGCTAAGGTCACACTATGGTCTAACTATGAGTTAGACACAGAGTCAGGGTTGGACCTCAGGACTCCAGGTTCTTAGGTCTTTTTTTTTAATGATCTGTCTTTAAATGGTCTCCCCCACCTTGCAGGAGATGAAAGAGTTCAGCAGTCAGCTGGCTGGCCAGGTCAATGTGGAAATGGATGCAGCACCCGGGGTGGACCTGACCCGCATGCTGGCAGAGATGAGGGAGCAGTATGAGGCCATTGCAGAGAAAAACCGTCGGGATGTAGAGGCCTGGTTCTTCAGTAAGGTGGGTCTGACCCCCTCCTTACCACTCCCCCCAACAACCCCAGCTCTGCTCTACCCATCCTCCCCACTCTAGAAGCCTTTGAGGAGGCCCATGAGGCTCATGTTTCTCATCTGTGACTCGCAGACTGAAGAGCTGAACAAGGAGGTGGCGTCTAACACAGAAATGATCCAGACCAGCAAGACAGAGATCACAGACCTGAGACGGACCCTGCAGGGGCTAGAGATTGAGCTGCAGTCTCAGCTCAGCATGGTATGTTCATTTTGGCTTATTGGGCAACGCATGTACCCATCTTCCATGGATGATAAAGCCTCAGCCCCCACTCCTGACAGCGGTTATGCTGGGCAGTCCATCTCATCCTTTCTACCCCTTTACCTTCAATGGATTGCCTTCTAGCCTGATGGGTCTATAAATCTGTTGCCCCACCAGAAAGCTGGGCTGGAGAACTCTCTGGCAGAGGTGGAGTGCCGCTATGCCACACAGCTGCAGCAGATCCAGGGAGTCATTACCGGCCTGGAGACCCAGCTGAGTGAACTCCGCTGTGAGATGGAGGCTCAGAACCAGGAGTACAACTTGCTGCTGGACATCAAGACTCGGCTGGAGCAGGAGATCGCCACTTACCGGAACCTGCTTGAGGGCCAGGATGCTAAGTAGGTGCAGAGATGCAGGGAGAGACAGAAGGGGACAAATGGGTTGAGATCCAGGGCATCCCAAGAGCTGGGTTGTTGAGTGGAAAGAGACTTGAAGACTCTGCAGTGTACGTTCTGGTGTTTGGGTGTTGCTTTGGGTAGATCACTTGCGCTTCTCTGGACCTGTGCTTCTCCTGTAAGTAATGGACAGGACATTGCTACAGCTTGGAGTCTGTCTGCCTGGGATGGTAGGTCTGATGGACTGACCACTAGGATGTCCTAGGCCCTAGAAAACTCATATGTGGTCAGGGGACTGGAGAGGACTGCTTGGTTGTCTCTTGGGGGTTCCCTTAGGGAGACTGGCTTTTTCTTTCTTGGCTAACATACATTGTCTTCTCTTTCAGGATGGCTAGTATTGGTGTCAGGGAAGGTAAGAGAGGATAAAGCCCTTTGGTGTGGGTGGAGTGGGGAGGAAGGAGGAAGAGGCAAATATCCCAATAGGGTTGGGCACTCCTGTTTCAGAATATAGCCTTTCACCTTGGACCCTGGGTGGGAATGAGATTAGAAGTTTCCTAAGAACATTTCAGGCTGTGCAGACTCTGTCCTGGGCTTCCCCTCTTACCTGATCTCACCATCTCACCATTGTGCTGATGGATAGTATGCTTACAGGGGCGGCTGTTCACACATGGCTTAACCCCTCCCCCCACCCCATATCATTCCTGAGGTAACCAGCTCTCACCTCTGATGAGCAATTTCACCAGACCCCTTGGCAGCCCCTGAGAGCATGGCCAGCAGTCCATTTTCCCAGAGTCTAAGCCAGCTTCTGGAGGTCCCCCAGGCTGAAGCCTCCTGCTCTTTGCTTCTGCAGCATCCCTGGGAGGAGGCAGTGGTGGTGGCGGCAGTAGCAGCGGCAGCAATTTCCATATCAGTGTGGAGGAATCAGTCGATGGAAAAGTGGTTTCTTCCCGTAAGAGAGAAATCTAAGGATCTGGTGCAGGAGTGAAGAACCTTGTCACCCCCTGCTCTCCCTGGGCTGGGAGAGGCACTGGACAGAGAGGCTGGGAAAGCAGGCTCCAGTCCGTGCCTCCAGGGATCTCTCTGCTTTTCAGTTCCAAGCTCTGCATGCTCTTCCTATTGTAGTTTCCCCTGCTTCCTTTTGAGTGTGGCGGTGCGGGAAGCAACAGACCTTTGTATGGCGGGCTGTTCCTTCAATAAAGAGCCACGTTTCTTTTCATAAATGCCACTTGGTTGTGTGTCCAGTGGTTTTTTTTTTTTTTTGTGACATCCCAGTTCTAAGTGGGTGGAGCCACCATTCTGACACTTCTGTATTTTTCTTCCTCCCTGAATGACAATACATAATTCATTAATTCATTAGGTGGCTTGCTTTTCTGCTTTATCCCATGGGGTGGGGAGGGCTGGGGAGGATGGAAGTGGACCTGGGGGAGTTCCCTAGGTTACTTTAGGACACCCAGCACTGAACACATGTCTAATAATTATTTTTCAAGTGACTGGTGTACACCAGTATTCAGCTGTCACTATGCTAGGTACACTCCTCGACGAGTCTGATTCAATGCTTATCACTGAAGGATTTGTCCTTCCAGTCTTAGAGATGAGGCTCCTGCTATTGCAGACATGAAGGGCTTGCTTGGTAGCCTGGTGGAAGAGCAGTAAACACTGGGGCTGGACCGGATCTCATACTTATATGACTTCATAACCAGATCTTGTTCTGGGATCCCAGGCCATAGCCCTTCATGGCTTGTTGCAAGGCCCCGTCCCTGTTCAAGATGACCAGCTAAATCCATCTCTGTGCCCCCGTAAAGCTGTACTTTGGCCCTTTGAACCAGACGCCTCCTAAAAGGCACATAAGTCACCTAGAGGAAAAGATACTCCATTCAGGAAGCCCACTTGGATTTTCCCAAGGTCAAGTCTGAAGCAACTCTGGCCTTTGTTGTCTTCCTTCATCCACATCTCCATGTCTGCCCCCAGTTCCCAACATCTCCTGGGGCCCTTTAGAGCAGCCATGTCCACACACACACCTGCTCATTGTCTCTGGTCTGGGACTACTTCCTCTGAGCCCAGATCTTTTTTTTTAATTTATGTCATTTTTTTATTACATATTTTCTTATTTACATTTCAAATGATATCTCCTTTCCTGGTTACCCCTCTGAATAAATATCAAAACCAAAAACAAAAACAAAAAACTAACCCTATTTCCTCTCCCCTCCCCCTGCTCACCAACCCATCCTCTCCCACTTCCTGGTCCTGGCATTCCCCTACACTGGGGCATAAACCTTCATAGGACCAAGGGCCTCTCCTCCCACTGATGACCAACTAGGCCATCCTCTGCTATACATATGCTGCTGGAGCCATGAGTCCCACCCTGTGTACTCTTTGGCTGATGGTTTAGTCCCTGGGAGCTCTGAGGGTGCTAGGTAGTTCATATTGTTGTTCGTCCCAAGGGGCTGCAAACCCTTCAGATCTTACTGTCTTGAACAGAGTGTAGGAAAAGAGGGCATGGAGAGAGCTGGGTACCTCAGCTGGGCTATGTCGGGATCTGGGGTGAGGACCGGAGATAGGAAGAAGATGCATTTGTTTGTTTTAGTCCTGCTGGGAAGAGCAGGCGGGAGGAAGCTCTCCCTGGTCTTTAAGGGAAGCACCAAATCTTTGTGGAGGGTCCGAGTTGTCTTCACCGGCAAAGCCCCTTCTCTACAGACCCTTTGTGGAGATAGTGCCCGCTCTTCTGAGGAGACCAAAGGGACAACATGACTCCAGACAGCACAGTGATGCCAGACTTCCCTAGGCTGGAGGAAGGTAGCAGGATTTACTGAGTGCCTGCACGATGCTGGGCCCTGTGAAGCCTCTACAGTCAGTTTCAGAAAAGGAAACGGAGGCCCAGGAATGTGAAGTAATCTGAATGAGGTCACAAGTCAGAAATGGAAACACTGAGCCCTGATGAGTCTCTCTGACCCCAGGATCCTTTCTCTTTTCCCGAGAGAGGAGGTAGCAGAAGCCGAGAAGTGCTCACTGGAACCCGTTAGAGACCTCCACTAAGTCTGTTCAAATGTCACAATGAAATGCTGTTAGAAAGATCGTCCTGGCATCTGGCCTTTGTCTCTCATGCTGTGGCTTATGCTCACAGGGAAGCTTAAGATGCTAAGTACAGTCACTGCTTATCCCCAGCCTGAGAACCACCAGGCTCTGTACCAAGCCTCCTGGTACAGAACTCCTTTGGCCCAGGTAGCAAAAGCTGGTAGCCTGGTGCTTCCTTCCCTGTCTCACTGGCCTTTGGGCCCGCAAGGAGAGGTCTCAAACCAAGCCAGTGTTTTTCTGCCTTCAGTTTGCAAAAACAAAACAAAACAAAACAAACGCCTCTGCAAAGGTGCAGAAAGGCAAGAGGGTGAGGGTGGCATTGGCTTGCTTTCTCCTGCAGCCAAATCCAGAGTTTTTGGGAGGGGGAGAAGCTGCCTCTCTGGCAGGTGATATGGCTCAGTGAGTAAAAGAGCTTGCTGCAAAGACTAATGATCCGAGTTCAAGCCCCAGGATCCACAGAATAGGAAAGAAACAACTTCCATGGATTGTCCTATGATCTAGATATGTGCACTTAGGACAACCTCACTGTACCCCCCCCAATAAGGTATAAAATAGGTGTAAAAAATAGAGTGAATGCATGTATGTGTATGTTATATAGAGAGAGGGAGGAGGAAGGAGAGAGAGAGGGAGGAGAGAGAAGGAAGGAAGAGAGAGGAGAGAGGGGGGAAGAGAAAGAGGGAGAGGGAGAGTGTGTGAGAGAGAGACAGAGACAGAGAGAGACAGAGAGAGAGAGATTCCTGGCTGGCTTTAAACTCCTTGTTTAGATAAGGATGGCATAGAACTGATTCTCCTGCTTCCACTGTTTGAGCCACCATGCTGCCTTGGGGTGGCTTCTGCTTTCCTCGGATCCCCAGTGGTGCTGTCAAGACGTTCCTCCTCTGTCTTGGCCCTGGAGATGCCTGTACCACAAGATAGCTCATGTCCTATGAGCCCTTAAATAGTTTCTGGGCACAAGAGGCACACCTTCTCTGTGTCCTGGGCTGAGGTCAGGCTTGGGTTCCAGCCAACACCAGGAAGGAGTCAGCAGGTGAGACCCCTCCCACCTCTAGAGAAGAGGATGTCTGTAGAGTTGGAGATTATGGCCTTGGGTGTGCCTTCTGATCAGAGTCGAGCTTCCCAGGCAGGCAGGAGACATGAGAGCTGCCATACCTCCCTGACTTCTGAAGTCAGTTCTTTTCCTCCTCTGAGCCTCAGTTTCCCCAACCTGTGGAATGAGGAGTATGACTAGACATGGTGACATGGGACCTCTGAAAAGAACCAGGCACTGGACCCTCTGCAGAATCCCCAAGTTGGCTGCTACATTAGTGTCTGTTGATCTCGAACATGGAGTTGCTCCTCCTTCTCTCCTCTTGCCTGATACATGGCTCTGGACAGTCTCCAGTCACTTCAATGCGTGTCTATGTGGCAGTCACCTGCAAGTGCAATGGGAAGAAACAGACCCAGAAGGACAGTTTCTTTCTTGGGACTAGGAGCTGGCATAGCTTACTGGATATGGCTTCTGTGTTCCATGTTTTATTATTTGCCCCCATGGGCAAAGAACCCCTGCACCCCTTCAAGCCTCTCAACCTTTCTGCACCAGGAGCTATGGTTGGAGATATGACCAAGAACTGTGTGCCAGCTGCTCAGTTGCTCTGGGTGCTATGCAGGGACCAGAGAGGGAGGAAGTTGAAGCTGTGTGTTAGCGCAGGGTGGAGGCTCAGGAGGATTTTCAGATTGGCCATCTAATAATGAGTTAGCATTTCCTCCCAGGGAACTCGATCCCTGACCCATGCCTTTTTCATCCCGGGTATTTGATAAGCTTTAGGCACTCACCCATCTAAGACTTGTTTTTCAGTTGTGGCCATTCAGGCCCCGGGAGGTTGAGTAACTAACTATCTTAAGGTCACACAGCTAGTTGGTGGCCAGTGGAGGTTTGAAACTCAGATGCATGTCATCTGAAGTCTTTGCTGACCCTGCTGAATTTCTGGGAAGCTAGTGTTGACACAAAGGGATTTTAGAATTAGACACTGTGGATGTGCCAGGGCCCGAGGCACACAGGCTGCTTTGAAGTGATTTCTGAGCTGTTCTGTAACAAGCAGGTGTCCCTGAGGAGGCCAAGCTATCTCAAGGCCTGGGCTGATAGTGTGGAGGAGGGTCAGAAGAGGGAAGGAGGGGCCCCGTCTAAGCAAGACACTGCAGTAGGAGCCAGGGGACAGAGTGTAAGCCACAGAGGGCTCTACGCATGAGCAGCCAGGTAAAGACAAACACATAGCTGAGGGCCAGAGATTTGGAAGGACGACGTGCTGAAGGCAACTTAGGGATGGTGTCACTGTGAAGTTTATGAGAAACTTGGAAAATCCTTGCATTTCTCCTTGTCTTCTATCCCAGGGTTCAGATTTCCTCAGTGTGAAAAGAGCGTAAAGTGGCCAAATTCTTCTGACAGTCCCTCTCCTAAGAGAGCACTCCCATAAGCCCTGAGTTCAGGCTAGGTTTAGGCATGGGAAAGGCTGATACTACATGTCATTAGCATCATAAGCCTAGCCACCGAGGGAAGCAGGATCATCCACTGGCTAGGTGCTAGAGGTACCTGAGCACAAGGAAACCCTAGCAGATTATGTGCTTGCTCTGATGGGGGTGGAGTTGACACTCAGAAACTTGGGTACCCACCACTAGGGATGGTAGATAGACCCAGAGGTGAAATGAAGAACTTGACTTCCAGGTGTCCTAGGGCAAATGGATTGCTTGTTTGAAAATGCACCTTCTTAAAAAAAAAATCAGGGAACAGACAAATAAACAAGAAACAAACAACAACCAATCAACCAACTAACCAACCAACCAACCAACCAACTAACTAACCAACCAACCAACCAACCAACCAACCAACCATCCAACCATCCACCCACCCAACCAAAACATATCCTGGGCTGGGGACCTAGCCCAGTGAATAGAGAGAGCTCGCTTAGCATACAGGAAGCCTTAGGTTTGATTCCCAGCATAGGATAAACTTGGTGTGGTTGCACTCTTTTGGAATCCTAGCACTCAGGATGTGGAGGCAAGAGGATCAGAAGTTCAAGATTGTCCTTGGCTATGTAATTTATCTGAGGTCAGTCTGGGCTACGTAATGTTGTTTATGGGGTCATCCTGAGCTATTCGAAAACTGTCTCAAAAGGAAAGTAATGAAAGAATGAATAACAATCTTCTTTCATTGTGAGACTAAATGACAAGAAATTCTGTGATGTCACTGGAAACCTGACAACTGGAGACAGCAAAGGCCTCACAGGTCAGGGCTCACGCCTATAAGACTGAACCCAGCTTTAGATAACCGTAAGGAGTATGTTCTCAGGCCACTCACAACTTCCGGTGATAAGTTGTGGGTTCCCACTATTCCTTCCTCTGGCTTAATTATTCAGCAATCTCACAAAATTCAGGACAAGGATGTGCTTATTATTGCCAATTTATTGTGAAGAACATTTTTAAAGACTTTAAGGTGGTTTACAGGATGCAGACCCTGGAGACTCTGAAGTTTATTGTGTAGCCAAGGATAATCTTGGACTTTGAACTCCTTTGTCTTCCCTTCCTCAGCTCTGAGGCATTACAGGCATGCTCCACCTCACCTGGTTTATGCAATGCTGGGCATTAGAGCCTGGGTTTCATGCACGCTAGGCAAGTACTTGACCCACTGAGCTCCATCCTACCCCACCACTGAGATTCTAAATTTGGGCAATGCGTTTAACCTGACTGTGCCTCAGTTCCCCCAGGTGAATAAAAGTGTATTGTGTATATAGCAGAGTTGTCCTGAAATTAGATCATGCATTCGAATGTTCAACATAATACTTATTTTATTAATAGAATAACCAAAAAATACTTTATTATATATGTCTATGTTTGTGTATACATTTGTGTATGTGTGAGAGAGAGCATTCTTGTGTGTGTGAATGGAGGTGCTATGTGGCAGTTGGAGGACAGTTTTGTGTGTGGGCCTTTACTATCTACTTGGCTTAACACGTGGCCTTTTGTTTGTTGCTGCTGCTGCTGTGGTCATCAATGCAGCTGACCCAAGAGCTTCCATGAATTTTGTGCCTCCACTTTCTCATTTTCCTGTAGAAGGGCCGAGATAACAGATATTTACATTATGCGGCTGTCTCTTATGGGAGTCTTGGTGATTCAAAGTCAGGCCCTTAGCCTGGGCGAGCAAGCGCCTTTCCCTGCTGTGTCTTTATCCAAGCCCCTCGGCAGAGGGTGCAATGAGTGGTTTTATCATCCTTTGACATAAGTGGAATATGAGAGGAGAGTGGCTGACCCACCTCCCGAGGGGTTTCAAGGTTTCCACCAGGGAGGGGACTCTACTGAGGAGCAGACCCCCCAGATCATCAACCCAGGCCTAGGAGACAGCTGTCTTTCCTCAGAGAGACCCGTCTGTCATGACTCTCACATGGCTATACACAAATCATTTCAATGCTTCAGGTCCCTGCATGTCCCTAAGGTTCACTTCCTTCTTCCCTTGAGTCTCACAAACTCAGAACATGTACGCGACCTGCTGTGTGTGGTTTTCCCCCCAACAAGCGTATCGGTGATGCCCCCTGGAAATCTCACAAGTCATTTCAATTCTGACATCAACTGGAGCTAGCACAGACCCCAAAGGCCCACAAGACTGAATGCCTCCTGTTTCAGATGACATTTGTGGGCATCACGTCCTCAGGTTAACCCACGTTTGTCTCACCTGGTTACAAGTCATAGATTACCAAGACTCCCTTTTTTTGGGGGGCTGAATTATTTGGTAGAGTAGGTCACAAAATCCAGGGAAACATTGTGGTTGTTGCTAAAGTCCCCGAAGGAGCTGTCAGATGAAGAAACACATAGATGAGGTTTAGCTGGACCTTGAGTACAGGAGTTATTTTCCTCATCAAGCTGGTGTGCATCACCCTTCTGGCACATGGGCCTGGCCTCGTTCATTGACTGTGAGCTGTCTGAACTGCATACTTGAGGATTGGAGTGGAGGTTTCATCACACAGGCATGATTAATGAACACAGCCTCCAGCAGTGTTCCTAGTTCTGAAGGATGGGGGCTGGGTGGGTAAGGCTGAAAGTCATTCAGGTGATCAACCCCTATCCATGAGCTCACTGAGAATCATCTGTGAGGCTCCTGTTATACCAGGGGAAGCTGAGAGAGTGGAGACTGTGTGTGACTCACACTGGAGACCACATACTAGGACAAGAGATATTCCCAGTGTCCCCATGGCTCAAAAATTAAGGATTTAATTATGTGCCGGGAACCCAAGACAAAACTCTCTAGACATTCATATTTTATTATAAATGGTCATATCCTAGAACGAACTACTCAGAGATCCGAGCACCCCACCACTGGGGATGGAGAGAGAGAACTGGAAGCCAGATTCAAAGTTTGGCTTCAAGGTGTTGTTGGGCAAGTGATTTGCTTCCTTGAAAACTTACCTGGTTCATCTGAAAAAAAAAATTCCTCTCATGCTAGGGATGTAGCTCAATGGGTAGCAAGCTTGTTTTGCATGTATGAAAAAATCTGGTTCTGATTACTAGCAGGGAATAAATCTAGTTTGGTGAGACATGCCTGTAATCCTAATTAGTACTCAGGAGGTAGGCATAGCAGGATTGAAGGTTCAAGGTTCTTGGATACATACAGCCTGGGTTACACGAGACTATCTCAAAAGTAAAGAAACAAACAACAACCGCCCTCTCCCAACATGAGGTTAAATGACAGCATGTTAGTGTTGAGCTTGGTTGTGTATGAATGCAGTTTTGCCTCTCCTGCTCTTGAAATGTAGCAGGAGAAAGGACTGAGTTTTGTGTTATTTTGCCAAAGAGCCCACGTCAGACCAAACAAGCACCTTGAGATGGTGACTAGACCCCCCCAGATGAGTCTTTGCTCAGCTTCTCCTAGGAGAACCTGCTTTGCGCTTTCTACCCCAGAGGTACTGGGGGCCACACTGTATAGTCTTGTAGCAAGACACAATGAGTTCCTTCTGGGAGGGAGAGGCTGTGCCCTGACCCTGCGATGGGAGGCATGCCATGGCCATCCATCCATGTTTGCTCTGCCAGGGCTTTGCCAGGGCTTTGGAGGATCTGCGGCATTGTTACCTTTAGAGGCGTTGGCCCCAACCTGCTTGTCAGCCCCGGGAGGGTTGGGGCCTCATCAACCCTAGGCCTGGCAGGTTCCATTAATCACCTTTTTGTTAGTTTTGATCCTCTACTCAGAGAGCCAGAGCTCTTGCTTTGGGCTGAATCATGCCTTTCCAGTGAGAGAGCTGAGCCATCAGTTTGGGATGGGAGGGCAGGGCAGGGCAGGATCAGGGGTCAGCTCAAATCCTAGACTCACCATGGTGTTTGAGCACCCCCAATACAACATGGGTCTTCTTCTGGCAGCACCACCTGCCTTCTGGGTGAATGTGGGTCTGCTTCCCTACCTCTGAACACAAAGATGACAAGATCCAGACTCAGGGCTCACTTTTCTAGTCTTGCTGAATCAGCATAGAGGGTTTTGGATGTCAGGTCCTGCCTGGTATTACCCAGCCCACACACTTCTAACCCTGCTTCTGAGAGACCATTCACTGTAACTGTGGCTCATTGGTATGGGGAGGTTGGGGGCTCAGACTCGGTTCCTTCTTCTCGTCCCTGGAAACTTCTTTCCCCATGCCAGGTTCTGAGAGGGGCCCACAAGATCCTTTCTTCCATCTAGAATGGCAAGGCCTCTGCTAACAGTGTCTTTGTGCAATCCCTGAACTTTGTAGTCACACTCTGACTTCTTCACAAGTGACTCTAGCTCTTGCCCCATCTTTCTATGTGTCTCTCAGTCCAGTGCTTACCAACTGAAGCAGATATCATGAGAGAGGGCCCTTGCCAGGAACTCCAGAGCTTTTTGCAGATTTGGAAGATTCCCTAAGACAGTCAGAATACTGTAACTTTAACCTCATGTGTTGACTGATCTCAGGCTTCTGAACCTCAGCCACGAAAACCTTTGGGATGTGGTAATTCATTGATGCAGAGACTTTCCCTGATTTCTACCCTCCACACAATAGGACCATCACTCATTTGTGATGACTCAAACAACTCTTACCATGGTGGAATGTCCTTTGGGGGCACCACAGCCTCTGTTGGAGGCTGTGGACTCACCTCTGATGACAGAAGCTGGAAGAATGATTTGATCGGGGCGTGTGGGCTCAGGCAGATACTCAGGAGCGGTATCATGAGCTTACAGGGTTCTAGGAAGCTCTGGAAGGTGGTTGCACAGGAGCATGCATAGGTGACAGTGCAATTGAACATTTATGGTTTATAAACTCTAGTCTATATAAAATAGATCTAAAATGCGTCTTGGGCATGGGTAGAACTGGCATTGGGGTTCAGTTCTGATTCTACCTTATGACTTTGCTCTTTGTGTAAAGTGGAGATACTAGAGAAGACAGCTCCTGGGGCGGCTGCCAAGATCCTTGAAACTGAGTGCAGATGCTTAGCAGACCCGAGTTTCATTCCTGGGACACACAATGGAGGCGAGAATTCACTCCTGACGCCTGTCCTCTGATCTCCACAGTGTGTGGTGGTGTTCCCCCAGTGCACAAAATAAATACATAAAACTAGGAATGGAGTGTAAAATACTGAGGCTCTAAGCAACTTAGTGGGGTGTCTGTCTCTTCCTGTATCTTGGTTTCCTCAGCTAGGTTTGTTTTCTGGGGACCCTGGGGTCTCTTATTAGTGTTGTTTTTTTATAGATGTTTTCTTCTTTATTTTAGTATTTATCTTTAACTATTGGTTATGATTGTTTGACTGCATGTATTTTGTGCATTGTGAGTGTTTATGGTGCCTACAAAGTCCAGGAGAGGGAATGAGATCCCCTGGAACAGGAGTTACAGACAGTTGTGAGCTCTCATATGGGTGTCAGGAACAGAACTTGGGTCCTTTCCCAGAACAGCAAATATTCTTAACCGTGGAGCCAACTCTCCAGCCCCTAGAACCGTTTCCTTCTCAGGCCAAAGGTGTCCAATGAGGCTGATTCTTTATGATCAACAAGGTTTGTCATTGGAATTGCTGGGAGCATTGGCACAGATGAAGAGCTTAGGGGTTCCCAGAACATTCCAGCCAGCCATTTTAGAGGTAGAAAAGAAGGGTAGTGAGGGCTATGGGGATTCTACCCAGCACTGGGCTACTTTGCAGCCTGGCCTCACCCCCTCCTCCTGGCAAGGAGGCTCTCTGGTAGACCCCTGTGGTTCAGTTCCTGTTCTAATACTGGGCAGGGCTGGGATGGAACTTCTTAACTGGAAAGGTGAAATAGAATTTGGTTGTCAAAAGATGTCTGAAGCAGAACACTGCTCCCTCTGAATCATCCCTTTTGTTAAGGATTAAAAAGAAAAAAGCCACCCCAAAGACATAACCCACCCTAGAGAGTAGAGGTAACTGGGCTTGTGGGAAAGGAGGGACAGCTGGCATCAGGTCAGAGGGTGGGGAAGGGAGGAGAGAGGATGTCCCACCCCTTCGGAGGATGCATAAAAAGGTATGCACAGCAGGGAAGTGCTACAGTCTTCTCTTGGCCTTGGTCAAGTTCAGCTCCTGTCTGCTCACTCTCTCATCCTCTTGCTCCCACCATGAGCTGTCGCTTTCAGAGTTCTTCCATGAGCTATGGAGGTGGTTTCGGGGCTGGTTCTTGCCAGCTTGGAGGAGGCCGTAATATGTCTACCTGCTCTTCTCGGTTTGTCACTGGAGGCTCAACTGGAGGCTATGGAGGTGGCATGAGCTGTGGCTTTGGTGGAGGGGTTGGTGGTGGCTTTGGAGGTAGCTATGGCGGAGGTTTTGGCGGTGGCTTTGGTGACTTTGGAGGTTCCAATGGTGGCCTCCTCTCTGGCAACGAGAAGATTACCATGCAGAACCTCAATGACCGCCTGGCCAGCTACCTAGAAAAGGTGCGCGCCTTGGAGGCAGCCAATGCCGATCTGGAGGTGAAGATTCGTGACTGGCATCTGAAGCAGAGCCCAGCTAGTCCAGAGAGGGACTACAGTGCTTACTATAAGACCATAGAGGAGCTCCGGATCAAGGTGAGGCCTCTGATGCTAAGAAGTTTTCCTCAGGACATTGCAGAGGCTCAAAGGCTGGGCCATGCAGTGTCACAGAGGACCAGGCATGGATGGAATTGACATTCTTCTCGAAAGGAGAATATTCTAACTTTGTACTACTGAGAGTCTCCGCTACTGAAATTTTCTTATGCCGTGACCCAAATGCATTCTCTCCTACACTTCATGTTTATTGGTGTCACGACTCCTGCCAATTTTTTTTATGGCTTCTTGAACTGTTACTTGTGACTCAGTTGCTATAACCTACTACTGACGTACTTGGAAACATGGCATTTTTAAAAAAGTCACTGCGAATGGCTAAACCTGACAGAGAAAAGACATCGTTGTTCACTGTTTATTTTGGAGAAACCTCATGTAGACTTTTTTCTCAGTGGGCAGTGATTCAGAGGGGGTAAAGAGGCAGAGGCTCAAGCTGGTACAGATCATGGAAGCCCTCAATGTGGCCTGTTGATCACACTTCAACACCAACTTGTCAGAGCAGAAATCTACTAGCCTGGGTCAGGCCCCAGTTATGCAGGGCAGGTTTTAAATGCTTACACTGTAAATGTTCAGGCATTCAAGTGGATGCCTGAGATCAAGAGATTCAGATGGATGGATTTCTCTCTTTGCTCATCTGGGAGGCCAGCTCCAGGGACATGGCCAGAATCCGTATGGGGTCATACTGAACCCCTTCTGACCTGAAGGGGAAAGTCATCAAGACAGTGGCTTAGAGAGGTGACAGCTCTAAGATATGACTACTGGAAGCTGATCTGAGTGGGTGGGTCCTCTGGAATGTCTACCATTGGTCTCTTCCACCCTGGCCTGATGGGGAATATTCAAGAGAAAGAGGAGAGAGCTGGCCTTGCCTTCTCCTTCACAGAGTGCTTTGTCCTTGCTAAAGCAAAGGTAAAGAGGTGAGTTTTACTTTCTAAGCACAGCTTTAGAGTGTCCCTTCTGTGTTTTGTAGATTCTGGAAGCCACTACCGACAATAACCGGATCATCCTGGAGATTGACAATGCCAGGCTGGCTGCAGATGACTTTAGGCTCAAGTGAGTTCATTCTCCTCATGAGTCCTTCCCAAGAATCTTGTTTTAGACTCTAACGTTTAAAGGAATGGCCACTTGATGGGGGAAACTGGAGCATCCAGGAGCAAGGGTCTTGGAGTCATAGAGGAATTCAGTGTCTGGGGGTGGATGTGTCTAATATTATTTATGTTGTGCTTTAATTTTTAAAAATATTTCAGGTATGAAAATGAGCTGACCCTGCGCCAGAGTGTGGAGGCCGACATCAATGGCCTACGCAGGGTGCTGGATGAGCTGACCCTGGCTAAGACTGACTTAGAAATGCAGATTGAGAGCCTGAATGAAGAACTGGCTTACCTGAAGAAGAACCACGAAGAGGTGAGAGGGGATGACAGGCCAGCCATGGGCTGAGCCACCTCTGATGAGCAAGGAGAGCCCTCTGTTGCAGGCTGACGTTGCCACCCGCTGAGGGATTCTGAAGAGTTCTCCAGAACTCTCTGCTATCACTCAGAGATAAGAAGGGAGAGCCTCTCACATTTTCCTTCCCTACTCCACAGGAGATGAAAGAATTCAGCAACCAGGTAGTAGGCCAGGTCAATGTGGAGATGGATGCCACTCCTAGCATCGATCTGACCCGTGTGCTGGCTGAGATGAGGGAGCAATATGAAGCCCTGGCAGAGAAGAATCGTAGGGATGCCGAGGCATGGTTCCAGGCCAAGGTATTGGTGTTCCTAGCCCACATAACCAGGTGGTGCTTGGGGGGATATGGCCTTTGGTCTGGGGAGGGAAGGCCTGGCTTTTGGTCGGAAGCCACACTACCCACTTCTTTCTACTTAACTTTCAGAGTGCAGAGCTGAGCAAGGAAGTATCCTCCAATGCTGCCATGATCCAGACCAGCAAGACAGAGATCACAGAGCTCCGGCGCACACTCCAGGGCCTGGAGATTGAGCTGCAGTCCCAACTGAGCATGGTACCCTCTGCTGCCCTCGCCCTCTGACCCTCACTACTAGGGTTCCCTCGAGACTGGCTTCCCCCATAACTTTCTTTCTTGTTGCCCCATCAGAAAGCTGGCCTGGAAAGTACCTTGGCAGAGACAGAGTGCCGCTACGCCCTGCAGCTGCAACAGATCCAGGGGCTCATCAGTAGCATTGAAGCCCAGCTGAGCGAGCTCCGAAGCGAGATGGAGTGCCAGAACCAGGAATACAAGATGCTGTTGGACATCAAAACAAGGCTGGAACAGGAAATCGCTACCTACCGCAGCCTGCTAGAGGGCCAGGATGCTAAGTAGGTTCCTGGCACTTGCTGTCTTGGGAAAGTGGCCACAGGAACAGTGTCTGGCAGGACAGGCAGGGTCTTAGAGATCATCCCTCTAAGAGAGGGGACAACTTCCGTCTGGGCTTAAATAGCATGGCAAAAAAGTTGGGGTCAGAGCTCCCTCCTCATCACCCTGGTTAGAGAGAGGAGCTGCTCAGCAGCAGGCTAACAGGATGTACCTTTATATTCCCCACTTCAGGCCTCTGTTTGTGCATAGACAGGAAAAGGAATGTGGAAGGAACATTTAATCCAGGAAAGTTGTTAGGATGTGAGTTTGGCCAAATAAAGCCGTTAAGATAGAGGTTTGGGATGGTCATAAAACTCCAAGAGAGTGCCCGCTTGGCTCTGTCCCCAGCACCAAGGAGAGAGGATGGTGATTTAATTGCTTTTATATGACTTGCAGAGACCAAGGTATCCTGTGGGCTTAGGAGAAAGGGGATAGCAGGGAACTGAGGGAACCAGACACCAATAGTATCTCCTTGTGAGTGTTTTCAGACAGACAAATTAGCAAGACAGGTAGACAGGCAGGCAGGTAAGCCTGGGAGATACCGTAGAGGAAAAGAAGGCCCTGGGCTGGAAACCATGTTGGGAAAGATTCCAAGTTAAGGCTCTGGAGGGATGGCAGAGTCACTCCATCAGAGGATCAGGAAACACCTGTCCTCTGTTGCTCTCTGCTCATGGCTGCTTCTCTGCTCTCTTCCAGGATGACCGGCTTCAGCTCTGGAGGTAAGGAGGCCGCTCAGTGGGAGGTGGTTTGAGCTGCTGCTGAGCTTGGGTGGAGGTGGGCTGAGAGGAAGGCAGTCCTGGCTCCTGATTATAAGGATAGAGAGAGTTGGGTGGAAACACTTCTTCGACTATCAGCTTGTCCAGTTTGCTTTCAGAATAGATGTCTCTGCCCCACAGAGCTGTGGGGTTGTCTTGAAAGCCACTGTTGGGAACAACAATAGAGTCTCCACCCGCATACTTCTTGACTACCCAGGAGCTTGTGAGCCTTCCAGGGGACTTGGTTCAGCCTGAGGAGAGGGTTCTCCAGCCTGAGCACCTTGTTTTCTCTCTGTCTCAGGAAATAGCACTACTACCTCCAACGTGTCCACCTCCCCCTCCACTTCTGGTCGCCCAGATTTCCGGAAGTATTAATTCCACCTGGCATCCCTTTCCTGGTTCAGCATCCGCAGGAGGAGAGCTGATGGCACCTGTAGGATGACAGGACTGCAGGAAGTGAAGCCCAGTCCCATTGTCCCCCAGGAGCCATGGCTCTGACAACCCCTGAGGGTGGACCCTTCCCCATCTCTCCTGATTGGAATCCTTCTCCTCCCTACCCTGTTCTTCCTATTCTTTGGTTCCTCAATGTCCCTACTACAAAGAATAGATGATTCAATAAAGTTTCTTGATTTTTCTGCAAATGTTTTTGTTTCTGGCCTGGTTTCTGAGGGTGGCCTCTGCTGAGGCCTGCTTCGGGTTATGGGTGAGGTTGGCACAGTTGAGCTGAGCAGAACTCAGACACTGATGGGACCAGGGGCTTCCCATGTGAGAAGGATATGAGGGACATGGACCACGGAGCACACTGACACAATGACAGCAGACATGGAAACTTCATTGGTGCCCATGTATTCTTATGCATCAGACATGGGCAAATGGGACTCATCAGATAGGAAGCAGGGGCCAGGGAGTTAGTTCAGCATCTCTCCCTATAGGACAGCCGGCAATGGAGGCTGGGGTCATCTGTAGACATAGGGTGGGGAAACAAGGGGGAGACAGGTGTAGAGCAAGCTTCTTATGCCATTCAAAAGGGGGAGGGATCTTGGGGAAATAGTGGCCCAGGACAGGTATTCCTGTCCCAACCTGCTGTCTTCTAGGCTGATGACTCCATTTTGGCCTGAGATAGCCTTCCTTTCTGTTTTCCTTGGCACATCCCAAGGTCTGACAACTCTAAACTTCCCAGTGGACCAACCCATGATTCACTCAGCACCTCAGCCTGTGCTAGCCTCTGGCGGCCCTCTCTCTGATCCCCTAGCTCTCTCCTGCCTCTCTGGAGCCCTGGCCCAGAGTCATAGCCTCCTTTGGCTGTGCTCATCCTACACAAGGTGACTGTACAAATGGTTTTCTCTCTGCTTTTTACTTTCCCCTTGGACCATCCTGGACATGTGTGTGAGCTTAAATTACTCACCCCTACTTCTCCAGCTTCAGACTCACCTGCCCCGCTGTGCACAGGACATCCCTTTCTAAACTAAAGATCTACAGGGGCCACCCTCTCAGATTGCTTCTTCCCTGTCCCACTCTCAGGGACCTGGAGATCCAAGGCAACACTCTCTGTCTCTGATTGTGTTTCTCTCTCTCTCTCTCTCTCTCTCTCTCTCTCTCTCTCTCTCTCTCTCTCTCTCTTTCTCTCTCTCTCTGTCTCTTTCTCTCTCTCTATTCCTATCTTTTTATCTCTGTCTTTCTATCTCTCTATCTCTGTTTATCTGTCTCTCTGTCTCTCTCTTTCTATTCTCTTTTTCCATAAGTCCTTTCCATGGCCTGTGTTTTTGGCTCCAATGTCTTCCCTGATTCTAACTCTCATGATATGCTACTTTAATCTCTTCACTGGTCTCTCTGCCTCCAGTTTGATCTTGCCCTTTACTCAAGCTGGAGTATGGCCACCCAGGAAAGGCTAGGATCCTTCATAGACCCACAGGTCAGAAGATCTGAACTCTTCCTTGCTCCTTCCAGTCCCAGCTCCTACAAGAGCCTCCCCAGTGAACCCCAAGGTCTTGCTATCTCAAAATGCTCTTGTGAAGCAGGCATATGTTTGGACATCTGCAGAGCTGTATTCTACAGGAGACCTCAGTTGGACCCCCCTCCTCATTTTCTCCAGAGTACATCTCTGTTCTATAGGCTTTTCTTAAAAGGCAGATTGAGATGGATAACCTTTTTCCATGACAGATGAATGGTGTGGCATGCCCCTGGATGTTCCTAAAATCATACCCCTCTACACTCATGTTGACAGTTTGGTCCTAGGGGTAGGGGTGTGTAGTGAATTGGCCTGATGCTGCTTGTATTCTAATGCTAATAGCATTTCCTCCAGACCTGACTGTCCCAGAGAGTCCCATCCGTGGACACTATGTGAAGTTGCCCCCAAGTTATTTCTGATTGATAAAGATGCCAATGACCAATCGCTGGACAAAAGAGACATAGGTGGGATTTAGGGTTCCTGGACTTGGAGGTTGGAGGAAAACCACAAGAGAGAGAGAGAACAGAGGAGGGAAAAGAAGCAGCCATGGGTTAGGTGAGTCATAAAACTGTGAACCTGAGAGCTGGCCAATTGGAGTTTGGAGCAGCCCAGATAAAGCATAATAAGTGATAACCCGGGCCTACCGATAAGAAAGTAGAGTCTAATAGCTTAGAGGGTGGATATCTGCCCAGCTCTTGTGCTCTTTAAGGCTTATTATAAATATGAAGATTATATATGTCTTTATATGTGTCAAAGGCAGGGTAGAAAGCCACCTTTGGGCTTGGGATTAAAAATTTCTACATCAGGGCTGGTTTTTCATGTTGGGGAGGGCTTAGCTAAGGACTTGAAGGAAGAGAGGAATGAATGAACTGGGGACCTGCCTCTGAGGAGACATTTGGATTTGGTCACAGAATATTTGGCCAGAGGGCTGGAGGGTCTCTGGTACCCTTGTCACCTGTCCCCTTTCTCTGGTCTTTCCCTCCCCTTCTTGACTCTTCTCTGAGTTCCCCACCTCACCCTGGTATAACTTACACTTCTCACTTGCAGGCCATGTGCACCTGGCTTAGGCACACGGATGAACTCGGGCAATGCCTGGGCTAGCTGAAGCAGAGACAGCATCTAGTGTCCATTCATCCCAGAGCCCATTCTTTTCTCCATTATAGAAGGAGGTGGGAGCTCAGCTCAAGTTCATTGTCTGGAACTCTGCCAGGAGCTAAAGCATTACAGAAAACCAGGCCATGCCCTTTGCTCCCAAGTGGTTTTTGGTTTTGGGTTGAGGCTGTAGCTACCTGTCGAGTGCTATTGCATTCTCTACACTGGATTGACTCTGGAGCAAGACGCTCCATCTTTAATGGCATTCTCAGACAAACAGGAACTAGGTAAGAGCACTTCCTCTCCTGCTAATTGCTACCTCCCCTGTGGGTTACTAGAGCTGAGGACTCAAAACAATCTGGTACACGGTTAGGAAGAGCTCACCAAGAAATGCTTCCGATCATGACCTTTCTGGTTCTGTGACTTTCTTGGAGGTAGAAACAGTTTCAGGGTCACCCACATCCTCATACCTACTGTATTTACAGGACCTGAAAGATGAACTAGATGGAGGGGGGAGGGACTATGGAAAATAGAAGCTGTAGCAAACATATAATAGCAAGGGCAGGAAGGAATGGGGCCATTACCCCAGTCAAGGAAAGGAGTTTTCAAAACTGAGCTCCCCTGGCTCATTCCAATCCCTGAGGCCAAAGCTTCCTTCCTGTCTTGGTATTGACCTGTTCCATAGAATATGAAGGGAGTCATTCAGGTGGAACAATGACAGGAGTTGGACTACTAAGTCTGGAGGGGACTCTGTTTGGCCTGGTAGCCTTTCACCTAGATCCCAGGAAGGACTGTGAGAAGCCCCAGCTCTGTGGCCCTGTCAGGTATTTCAGGGAAGTTGGGAGGGACAAGTCAGGGGCAGTGTCTCTGTCAGGGCAGGCAACAGCTTTTTTGAGCCGGGGGAAGAAGGCAGAGCCAGGCCTTTGGTCTAGGAAGTAGAAGGGGTGGGGTGGAGATCCTGTCTTTCTGCCTAGGACTCCATCTGTCACTTTAGTCACCTGGTGTGGTGACACTTGAGGGAGGAAAGAACTGCTGGGTCAACACTGCCCCTCCCTAGGGGGTTGTCCTAGGCACTCAGGCCACCGCAGGCTCCGTGGCTGCTTCCCAGAGCTGCAGTCGTGAGCAAATAGCCATGACCCAGTGGCCCCTGACTCACATCTGTGTCAGACTGTGAATGGGTGTGTGTCAGGCAGGAGACCCTCGCATAAAGGGTTACAACCAGACCAAAAAGGCCAGTACTGTGCACAGTGCATGCTCTTCCCAGGCCTTAGCTTTATGTGACTTCATCCCAGGAGCTATCACCGTCATGCATGCTTTACACACAGGAAGACCAAGTCAGACTCTCTAAGGGAGCAGGACTAGTTCACAAGATGGGAGCCACAGTTCCCAAATACTTTCTGAGAAGCTGGTTGGTATTTATATGTCAAGGGTCATGTGTTCACCCTCTAGGAATATGGACAGGAACAAGACTCGAAGATCTCAGTGCTCCTGGGACAAAAGAGTTAACCAGGGTACATTTCTGTGATGTCCAGGAGCATCAGCACTAGGTCAGTTTCCCAGGTGGGCATTGGTGGATTGGCAGGAAAGCCTGACACATGGCAGGTAAGCTACCATGGTGGTTCAATGCTGCAATTCTTAAGAAGCTTGTGGCTTCTTACCTTGAGCAAAAGGCACCTCCCTATCCTCAAGGCTCCACCCTTAGTTAATGGACCAGTACACGTCTGCCCGTCCTGTGGGGCTGTCTGTCCTGCCTGGGCCCTGCAGAGGGCAGACTCATGCCAGAAAGCAGACCAGGGTCCCTGGCCACTGGTTTGGGATCCAAGGTAGTAGAGGGGCAGGGCCTTAGATCTGGTCCTAACCAGAGGTTCTGTCTGTCTGTGCCCAGCATTGGGTGTGGCAGCAAGGCATTTGAGGAGCAAGGTGAGGCTGAGGGCAGAGGGAGTTCTGTGACGAGACTCCTCTGGTACTTGGCTCATCTATTTTGGGTGGTAGCTTTGACCACCCATCAGGGGCCATGAGACTTCCCTAGCCTTCCTGGAAGGAGAATCCCACTGTTCTACCCTAGGGAAGCCTGCAGCAAGGCCGAGAAGGGATGCCATTGGCAAGAAGGGATGCCATTGTAATCAATAGGGCCTGATGATATCTTGTCCCAGGATCCCCCATTATTGCAACCCATTTCCTCTTCCCATTTTTGGGTTCTCGTAACTCAGAGAGCCTATGTCCTTTCGGATGGTACTTTTAGGGCTGTTGGTGTTTAGGGTTAGAGCAAGGTACATGAATGAACTATGTTCCTTTGAGCAGCTCTTTGTGGACTCTGGGAGAGCTCTGTGCACTGTGTCACCTTATGGTGTTTGGGAGGGGATACAGGTGGCTGGTTGGCTGCTGAGACTCGTTTAGGCACTGTTGGGGATGGGCTTTTGAGAAAGCTGGCAGGTGTCTGGCACTAATTCTCTGGCCAACTTTCACGATCCCTCATAACAGCCATGTGGCTTCTTTCATCTGAGCATCTCAGAGAAGCTTGAAAGTAAAATCTGCAGAATGCCGGATAGTTAATGATAGCCTGGAGCCCCGGCCTGGCCACGAACATACTGTTTGTTAGCAGGCGGGGTGATGGTATGTGGACTGCACAGCATCTGTAAATGCTGACCGCTGAGCCAATCAAATGGGGTGTTTTGTGGGGGGATTCGCTTTGTGGTTCAGTTAAGTGATACTTGAAAGGAGTGGACTCAGACAGTGAAGTCCCTGTCCCAGTATGCCTGACAGGGCATCTCCCACAAACCACAGGTTCTCAAACACACTGGGGAGAAATAAGCAATGCTGTGGAATTCTCAGACCATAAAAGCTGAGTGACAGGGATAAGGTACCTCTGAGCAGAGGCTCATGTTCTCCAGATGGGAGCTGCTGGCCAGCGTGGTTGTGTAGGAAGAGCTGGCCCTTGGGCCCTGAAACAGGAAGGCAGAGCATGGCCACAAGAGGACTGGAGAGGTATGGCTTTCCCCTGGGCCCAGTGGCTCCCTGGACACTCACTATGGCAAGACATTTGGCTCATTCTGAGCAGACTTTCAAAGCCTGGGGCAATAACCAAAATCACTCTGGGGTGGGGGGGGGGAGAGGATTTTTATTTTGTTTTTTTATTTTGAGAGAGACGATATTCTAGAACATTCTGGGCTTGGTAAAGAGGGAATTTCAAGACCTAGTCAGGGTAAGGTAGATCCAATGGGAATTTAAAAACCCTATCGGGGTCTTGGAGGGTTGAACCCCTAGAGTTTTGAGAGGAACCACCAGTGTTTAAGGCTACTGTCATTCTTCATCAGCTCTCCTGAAGCCTCCCCCCCCCCCCCCCCCCACTGAAGGACAGCCAGGAAGCGGCTGATTAATCACCTTGGTCAGCTGGTTTGTGTTCAGACTATCCTGAGTCCAGTGAGGGGTAGTGGCTATGGAGATAGGCAGAAGTTTGGGCACCTGAGAGATTGGAGATGGAGCAAAGGAGACTTGAGAATCCCGCCCAGGCTGAGTCACTTAGTGGAAGGATCAGGGTAGAATGTCACTGATGTGGCCAAGATGAGAGGCATGATAACTTAGCCCCCCAGACCTCTGAGTACTGCTTCTGGAGGGTGGGAAGGCCTAAACAGCAGCTACTGAGACAGGACATAAAGGAATCAAATGTCATGGTTTTCCTAGGGAAGTCTGATTGATCTGTCCCCAGTATCAGCCAGTTTCATGGTGCTAGGGAGGCAAGGGACAGTAGCATCTTGCTTGGTCAAGGCCCTTAACTAATGATATATCCTTACTGAAGGCTTCCATGCAGAACCCAGGCTGCTCAGCTAGATAAGTTTTGCAGATAGACAATAACATTTTAGTATAACCACATTCCAAATATTGAGTATATTTTTGCACACTGAATCTGGTAACCATGCCCTTCCTAGACCCAGTGAGACATTTCCTGGATCCTTTCGAAAAATTAAATGAATGGTTAGAAATGTCTCTATTGTGGGTATTTTTACTTCCCACCAAGCTTTCCTGAAGATTGTGTACCAGCTCCTACATATTAGTACTAGCATCTGACATCAGCTCGCAGCGCATTTGGTAGGAGCTGTGGGGATGGTTATTTAAAGCAGAATATATAGTAACCAGGCTTCCAGGAGGAGGGGCCAGATGTCCCAGGTGCTTCACATTTGGACTGATCTCTTGTTATAAGGAAAGAACAGTTGTGAGGGGGAGATGAGGATTGGCTGTGAGTGGGGTCCCATGGGAGGTCTGAAGAAGTTAGGAGACAGAACCACTTTTCAGGAATCTTCTATGGTAGGGCATTCTCTAGGACCTGTGTGTGGACATCAGGGTGAAGACAGGTGAGATGAGAAAACCAGGAAAAAAAAAATCAAGCCTGAGCCAGTGGGCTGCTCAAAGAGGGACAGCCATTGGCTATCTTGAGCGACCTTGTTCTCACTGATATTCATTGATAGGTGGCTGTCCCATTGGCTATTGTGTGACCTGATTTCTCTGCTACCTTTGGGGTTCTTTTTTTTTTTTAAGATTTATTTTATTTATTTTATGTGTATGAGTACACTGTAGCTGTACAGATGACTATGAACCATCATGTGGCTGCTGGGAATTGAACTCAGGACCTCTGCTTGCTCCGGCCCCGCTTGCTCCGGCATAATGCACTGTAGCAGTCTTCAGATGCACCAGAAGAGGGTGTCACATCTCATTACGGATGGTTGTGAGCCACCATGTGGTTGCTGGGATCCGAACTCAGGACCTTCGGAAGAGCAGTCAGTGCTCTTACCTGCTGAGCCATCTCAACACGCCAGCCCTACCTTTGGAGTTCTATGGTGATGTGATGGCCCGCATATTTGACCAAAGCCTGGAGAAGCCAGGGATGGGGGTTGTGGGGGGAGGAGATCCTTGCTGGGAGAGTTCATTTACTCCTTGGATACATCACAGCATGCTGTCCTTGTATTCTCTCAGAATGGGAGTGCTTTCTCAGAGTCCCTTAGGATAATCAGGCTTAGCTCAGTTGGAGGTAGAGACTTCTTTTCAACAACTGAGGGGAGGACAATCCAGAGACTGCGCCACCTGGGAATCCTTCCCATATTCAATCATCAAATCCAGACACTATGGTGGATACCAGAAAGTGCTGGCTGACAGGAACCTGATATAACTGTCTCCTGAGAGGCTTTGACAGTACCCAACTAATACAGAAGCAGAGGCTCACAGCCATCCATTGGACTGAGTACAGGGTCCCCAATGAAGGAGCTAGAGAAAGGACCCAAGGAGCTGAAGGGTTTGCAACCCCTTAGGACGAACAACAATATGAACTAACTAGTACCCTCAGAGCTCCCAGGGACTAAACCACCAACCAAAGAGTACACTTGGTGGGACTCAGGGCTCCAGCTGCATATGTAGCAGAGGATGGCCTAGTCGGTCATCAATGGGAGGAGAGGCTCTTGGCCCTGTGAAGGTTCTGTGCCCAAGTGTAGGGTAATCCCAGGGCCAGGAAGCAGGAGAGGGTGGGTTGGCAAGCAGGGGGAGAGGGGAGAGAACAGTTTTTTTTTTTTATTTATTTTTTTCTTTTTTTTTGGAGGAGAAACTGGGGAAGGAGATATCATATGACATGTAAATAAAGAAAATATCTAATAAATAAATAAGAAACCAAAGACATTTACAACAAAGGCTATTGATCTTGAGGTTGATGGTATTCCAAGACTGGCTCAAGAAAAAGGTTCTTTTCTGTTTCCTTAGCAACAATTTTCCTCTTCTTCCTGTTTTCCAAAACAGAGTCATGGTGGCCAGAGAGCACTCTCTGAGACTGCAGTTGGTGCCTGGACCTGAAGGAACTTCTAAGGCAGAGGTTATCAAACCGTGAGTCATGATCCCTTTGGGGATTGAACCAACCTTTTTCAGGGGTCGCCTAAGACCATCGGAAACCAGATATTTATTTACACTACACTTCATAACCGAAGCAAAATTCCGATTACGAGGTAGCAATGAAAATAATGTTATGGTTGGGAGTCACTGCCGCATGAGAACCTGTATGAAAAGGTCACAACGTTAGGAAAGCTGAGAACCACAGCTCTAGGGTAAGGGTAGGAGACTGCATAGAGAATCCTGGCCAGAGGGACTGCTGTACTCTGGAAGCAGGAAGACACGGCCTCTTCCGCTGTTATCTCTTCTTGAATAATTGGGCTGAGCTGCGAAAGACAGCACTTAAGTGGCCGGGTGCCTCTGGAAGTGCATCTGACTTGGTTCCTCTTCTGAGGGTTTCAGAGTAGTTTTGAGTTTTGAAACCAATGACCTAATTTCGAATTTATCAAGCCTCCTTTGGGATATCTTTCACAATTCTGTGACTGGCAGGAGATCCATTCACCTGCTGGTAAGGCTGAGGTTCAGAGGCAGTGAACAGCTTAGACCCCTAGGTTCTTTAATTTTTTTTTTTTTTTCTGTACGGT
>NW_022196911.1:96128282-96142660 GCF_008632895.1 Mastomys coucha | reverse complement strand
GGCCAATCCTTCTACTGTTTGTGGAGTGGAAGGTAGGGAGGGAGGCTCTGTCATTTTCTTGTGGTGAGTGTGTTGGAGGTAAAGGGAAACCCTGAAGTTTGCAGATGTTTTGAAAGAAAAAGAAAAACCTCATAGTGTCATGCGTTTGAACCTTTGTAACCACTCTTTTTTGTTTTGTTTTGTTTTGTTTGAGACAGGGTTTCTCTGTATAGGCCTGGCTGTCCTGGAACTCACTCTGTAGACCATGCTGTCCTGGATCTCAGAAATCCACCTGCCTCTGCCTCCCAAGTGCTGGGATTAAAGGCGTGCGCCACCACTGCCCAGCTGTAACCACTCTTTATTCTGAGGGTGAGTGACAGGAACTGGGGCTTTGGAGCATAGAGAGTAAACCGTAGCCATGTCCTACCGACTCTTAGTCTCCATGGAATGCTTGTGGACAGCTAACTACAGGGTATCTGAGGTGGGTGGAAGTCAGGTCGTTGTCCAGGCCCATCCCCTGTTCACATGAGGGAGCTGAGGTACACAGTACACAAGGCTCACTCAGGGAACTGGGGCAGAGCTAGGTCCGGAGTCAAGTCTCCTATTCCTTAGGCTAGTATATTTTGGATTGGTACTAGAAAAACTGTGTGGAGTGTTTGTTAAGGGTTGCTATCTTGCCTATTTTACATGACAAACCGTGTGGTTGGCAAGACAAATCGGTTTTATGTGTGTTGAGGGTTTGCTTGGGTGGGCAGAGACAGGAGACTCTGCCATAGTTTGCCCAGGAGATGAAATGGGGCAATGGTTTAGAGGAAGCTTGGTCAGGACCCCAGTCTCTGTCTTGATGATTCAACAGTTGTCAGATGGGTATGGTATCACACCCTCCTCTTCCCAAGGGACATAGCTAATGTCCATAGGCAATTTGGTCTTAGGCAAGTAGGCCAAGAAGTAATGCACGCTCTCTCTGTGAATGCAGAAACTTCAGCCTTTTCAACAACTCTCTTCACACCTAGAACAATCTTGGTGTAATGTAGGACCCAATGAATATTCATTGAGTAAGTGAATGAATGAATGAGCAGGGCCCAGTCAGCCTGGGAAAGCCTCCTGTACAACTTGGCCTTCAACCGGGGCCCCTGTGTAAAGGGATCAGGGAGTTAGGGTGAGTTCCCTCCTACCCAGAAACCCAGGGCACTTGGTATGGAAGGAGGACGGGACAGAGAGGGAGCCAGAGAAGAGAGTGGCATCAAGTAGTGGAGGTGAGACATGCCACAGAAACCTTACAGTATGCAGAGTAGCCCTGAAGAACTCAGAATTGTTCAACCCACAGTGTCTACACTGCTGAATCAAGAAGCCCCAGGATAGGGTAGTCTTAGCCTCTCAGAAGAGCTGGGAGATAGGCAGCCATGAGGAAGTTGTTGTTGGGGCATCTAGAACAGTAGGGGCAGAGGCTGATTAGCCCCTGCTCTCTATGAGGAAGAGCTGTGTGGAGCTGCTCTCAGGCTCCTGTGGAGGTGTCTGCCATCCTGGGTGTGTTCTCCACAGCCAATCACCCTCCTTGAGTAATCTCAGAGAGAAGCGTATAAAGTGTTTTAAGAGGTTGAGAACCACAGCTTCAGAAGCACATAAATGCTTCCATAAATGCCAGCTTTGCGAAATGACTCTATAGGAGGAGAGCAATCAGGGTCATCTCCTATACTTGGGAAAGTCCAGGGTTTGAAGGAGAAGAGCCGTATTTATCTCTGGTCCACAATTTTCAGAGTCTCCTCTCATGATTTGTTTAGGAGTCTGGTAGTATTGGCTTTGTTCTTTTTATTCCTTCTCTACTATTGGTCATATCTGGGATGTGTTCAGTGACCAGGAACATCTAAATGGTTTAGATTCCGGGGGAGACAAAGGCCACAAGGGAAGCAGTCTTCCAGCCCTTCTCACGGCTCCAGGCAGGTGGATTCAATGAAGACCAGCTCGTGAACTGTCTGAAGGATTGGTTATGGGATATCTCCTCCCCCCACTGTCACCATAACTGTGCCTAGGGAACACAGAGACCTCAGGAACTCCAGCAGGGTGTTTATACCCATGAGCCTTTGCTGTCCTTACCAGAAATCACCACCAGAGACTGTCTTTTTGACTGACTAGCACTTCCAAAGCATGCAGGGGCCTTCAAAGAACATCTGTAGCTGTCTTTGGATCCTCCTTGTATCTGTGTGACAGAGTTGGAACAGCGCAATGATCTCCACTGTTCCCACCAGGCCACCAAGGATCCCAGAAGCGTAACATGCCCAGTGTCACAGGGAAAATGATTGACAGAGCCAGGACTTGAATGTTTATCTCTTGTCCCTAAATTCTAGGTACCCTGAGTTGGGGGTCTAAGAGGCCTGGTTTCAGATTTAAGTATGACCACTCACCCTTGGTTACAATGAGTGAGCATGTAAGGAATGGACCACAATTGGCTGAGGTTTCCTGGTCATGGTCAACCACTTTCTATGATTGTTATCATTCAAACCAGAAGACTTACAGCCCCGGACACCGCAGGTATACAACCACATCTTCTTCTCTTCCAATTTCCTTAATTTAAAATCTAAAAGTTATACTTACTTATTTTGTGTGTATGTGTGTACATGGGTGCATGCAAGCCTGGTGCATGTGTGAGGATGAAAGGAAAACTTGTTGTAGTGGATCCTTTCCTTCTGCCACGTGGGCCTGGGCATTGAATTGTAGCTCATCAGACTTGGCTGCAAGCACCTTTATTCACTAAGGCATACCACTGGCCTAGCACACTTTCTCTCTTTTAAACTTTTATTCTGGAAATTCTTCTTCCTCTTCTTCTTCCTTTTCCTCTTCCTCCTCCTCCTTCTCCTTCTCCTTCTTCTGTGCATGTGTTCATGATAGGTGTGTCTGAGTGCAAACATGCCCATGTTACAGTGTGTGTGTTGTATGTGAGGAGGTCAGAGGACATCCTGCATAAATGAGGTCTTTTCTTCTACTTTGAGATCCAAGGATCAAACCCAGGTTGTCAGGCAAGAGCTTCTGCCCACTGAGCCATCTTGTTGAACATTATTTTACTTTTTAAATAGCTTATGAGTTATTAGTTCTTTATGGAATGTATTTATATAAATAGATATTTATTCACTTTGCTTGACTCTGCTCTCCATTCCTTTCTTCCCTTGTCTTCCTGACCCTATCCTTAACTTAACCTTTTTACCCCACTATGACCTTTCTATATTCACACCACACATTCCGTTACCTTCTTCGCCCCCACCCTTTAATGTCTCTTTTAGGGCTTCCTTGTCTGACCTGTACACACACTCTGACATAAACACCCAGGTGTTAAAATGAGAAGCTAGGATCCATATATGGTAGAGAACACATGACATTTATCAGCTTCCCCACTCAACACAATACTTTCCAGTTTCATTTATTTTTCTGCAAAATCCATATTTTTCTTTTTTGTTTATGGTGGAATAATATTCCATCACGATCCCTTCACTCCTTTTCCATTGCTCCAGTGGCCCAGGCACAGATGAGCAGCTGTGGGAGTGGGATGGACAAAATGGGTTCCTCAAGGGAAGGCAGGTAGGGAGGACAGAAACTAAATGTCATATGCAAGGCCACTCCCAATTTATGAGGTCTCAGGCAAAGACTCTTTGAAGTGGCAATAAAATTCAGTCTGCTAGAGAATGACGATGGCTGAGAGTCCTGACTTAGCAAACCCAATTCAATGTTTTTTTTTTTCTTTTACAAGGAAAGAAATTCTGATGAATGGCAAAAATGACATTGTAATGAGATGGGCTTTCTGGGATCGGACAGGGCTTTCTCAAGAGCTAAAGGCTTGGAACATGACAACACCCCATGAAGATTGTATATAAGCACTCCAGGGAGGCCTGGAGAATCCACAACTTGTGATCCTACCTATTCAGCGACCTTCCTCGATAGATCATGGCCACCCAGATCTGCACCCCGACCTTCTCTTCTGGGTCTGCCAAGGGCCTCTGTGGCACCACAGGGAGCTTCTCTCGGATATCTTCCATCCACTCCATGGGCTCCTGCAGGGCCCCCAGTCTGGTTGGCACTGTGGGGTCTGTGTCTTCCTTCAGGACAGGCTTCTCTGGCCTTGGGAGCTGCTTGCCAGGCTCCTACCTGTCCTCTGGGTGCCACTCCTCTGGCTTTACTGGGAGTGGGGGCTGGTTCTGCGAGGGTGCCTTCAATGGCAATGAGAAGGCGACCATGCAGGTCCTGAATGACCGACTGGCCAACTACCTGGAGAAGGTGCGGCAGCTGGAGCAGGAGAACGCACAGCTGGAGTGCCGCATCCGAGAGTGGTATGAGTGTCAGATCCCATACATCTGCCCGGACTACCAATCCTACTTCAAGACTGCTGAGGATTTGCAGCAGAAGGTAATGAATGAGCCAGGTCCTTCCAGCTGGCCAGATGACTCCAGGAAGCTTTCAATCTAAGACTCAACCAGATAGGACTGAAGCTTACAGAGAATTCTGGAAGGAGAGCTCTACTCTCTGGGACTTGGTTCACTGGGGACCCAGGCTTCTTTGCTGGTCTGTGTGCCCTGTTACCAGCCATTCTTCTATTTGCTTCACCATCTTAGCTTAGGGATGGAAGGATCGTGTCCTTTGTCCCCACTTGGTGTAGTACTGTATCTGACACCTTCTTAGCTATTAGCTTACTTAGTCTTCATCCTGGAGATATGGGTATTACTATAGTCATCTAACATAAAGAAGGTTGAATTTTGAGAGGCTTAGCAACTTGCCTGAGATCATATAACTTGAACGTGGGATCCAGAATCAGATACCAGGCCTGCCTCACCCTGATATAGCCTACTGAGCCGTCTTGGAGGCTACAGAAGCCAGGACTGATGGACCAGTGGTGTGGTGTCCTTCCTGGGCCCTCCTTTCCCTCCATGTCTGGATATTTGAAAACTTTGCCTGGTTTTAGAAGCATCTGTGTGCTGGTTTCCCACTCCACACTCATCTCATTGCTGGATCTTCCGCAGTTCAGGGAAAACCTCTTGTTTTTCAGATCCTGCTGACCAAGTCTGAGAATGCCAGGCTGATATTACAAATTGACAATGCCAAGCTGGCTGCCGATGACTTCCGGACCAAGTGAGTAGCCCAAGCAGGAGATGTTTGATCTGTGCCAAATCTGACCACTACCTTTAGGAGCTGATGAGGTGGGAATAAAGCCAGATACAATTGTAAATGGGAAGACCTGGCAGAGGCCCTGGATCCCTCCTGGGACACGAGAAAGGGCCACTGTGCTTCTGACTTCAAGTTAGCTATGACACAGGGCTCCTCTTGCTGCAGGCTTAGCAGGGTTCTCTGTGTGTAGGTATGAGACGGAGTTGTCCATGAGGCAGCTGGTAGAGGCTGACATCAATGGTCTACGCCGGATCTTGGATGAGCTGACCTTGTGTAAGGCTGACTTGGAGGCGCAGGTGGAGTCCCTGAAGGAGGAGCTATTGTGTCTCAAGAGGAACCATGAAGAGGTGAGGTTGCTGCCACATGATCCCCAAGGTCCTCATCCTGCTGAGGAATCCCTGCTGGCCCTCGGGCTTATTGTATGGCAGGATGTGAAACAGTACATCTGTCTCACCTTCACAATGGTTCCAAGAGTTAGCTCCCATCGTAAGCTCCTTTTCACAGCTGAGAAGATGGTCATAAAGATGTGAAGTCATTTGCCTACAGTCACACAGAGACCTCACCCATGATGCTACAACTCTATTTGGATTATGGTGTCTGATAATAATTCTATTTGCCTGGTGCTGGGTCATCCCCCAAATCCTCAGGAGGGGTTAGTATAGATAGACCAGTGGAGTGCGTGTGGGGGACCCATGTTCAAAGAGGTCAGCTCTTCTATCTCACGGTACCCAAGTGAGGAATGAGTTTGAACCCAAGTTATTGAACCTACCAAGCCAGCAAGCTTTTCTACAGCCTCATGTCATCTTACTTTGCCACTGCAGGAAGTCAATGCACTCCGTTCCCAGCTTGGGGACCGATTGAATGTGGAGGTGGATGCTGCTCCCCCAGTGGATCTCAACAAGATACTGGATGACATGCGATGCCAGTATGAGACCCTGGTGGAGAATAACCGTAGAGACGTGGAGGCTTGGTTCAACACTCAGGTGAGGCTGGCAATCCAGGACTACAGGCTGTAGGGTGGGATAAAGGAAGGATGTAAGGTCTGTCCCTGTTCTGCATTCTCTCCTCTGTAGACCGAGGAGCTGAACCAGCAGGTGGTATCCAGCTCAGAGCAGCTGCAGTGCTGTCAGACAGAGATCATCGAGCTGAGGCGCACGGTCAATGCCCTGGAGATCGAGCTGCAGGCTCAACAGAGCATGGTGGGTGGTCTCTGCCCATTACAGGCTCTCTGACTTATCAGAGTGCTAGCCATCATGCTATCACAGGGCCTGACCACAACTGTGTTCAGATACCAGGACAGTGGGTATTTAGGGTGGAATTCCTTCCCCTCAATAGATTTTCTTCCCCATTCTAGCGGAATTCTCTGGAATCTACCCTGGCTGAGACAGAGGCTCGCTATAGCTCCCAGCTGGGCCAGATGCAGTGTTTGATCACCAACGTGGAGTCCCAGCTGGCTGAGATTCGTTGTGACCTAGAGCGGCAGAACCATGAGTATCAGGTGTTACTGGATGTCAAGGCCCGGCTGGAGTCAGAGATTGCCACCTACCGTCGCTTGCTGGATGGGGAGGACTGCAAGTGAGTGTGATCCTGGGACCCCCCAGAGATGGGCTGGGAGAAGGGCTTGACACCCTTTCAGAACTGAGTGGCTCTTACAAAGATGAAGGTAATTGAGCTAAAACCATTGAAGACTCTTTCTGGCCCAGGTCTCTGGTAATACTCAAGGAGGCAAACTAAGCAAAGGCACAAGCTCATCTTTGGCCGTGTTTTGGTAGAAGCTCCTAGTCTTCCTTCCTGCAGACCTAACCTCAAGGTCCTGAGATCCTTGAGGTTCTCAGAACCACTGAAATGCTTCAATACCACTCATTGCCATTGCTACTGTCCTATAGGACACCCCCCCACCATTGGTCTAATGCTCCAATGCCAAGTATGTGCCATGTGATTTCATTTCTTCAGGCTTCCTGCCCACCCTTGTTCCACGGAATGCAAGCCTGCTGTAAGAGTGCCTTACATCCCTTCTACAACCTGCACCACCGCTGTACCCTGCACCCCAGCTGGGCCCTGCACCCCAGCTCCTCAAGTCAGCACCCAGATCCGTACCATCACCGAGGAGATCAGGGATGGAAGAGTCATCTCCTCCAGGGAGCACGTGGTGCCTCGTGCCATGTGACCAGCCACCAGTGGGGCCTAGACCACAGGAAGGAGGACACCTTGTGGCTCTTGGCAGCTAGATGGTCTTGCGTTTCCCTAGGGCGCTCCTTGCTTAGCAGGTTTTTCTACTAAAAGTCATCTGTTGTTTCTGGTCTTAACTGTGCTTTTTACGCCATGCAAAACCAGGTTCCCCTGGAATTATTCCCAATAAAGTGTTCTCTTGGCATAGCAAATCCGACCCTGACTGATTCTGTTGATTCCTGAATGGTTAGTGTCCTGGGGTGTTTGGGCATGGGATACAGTAAAGTTGCAGAATGATCAAATTTTTTTTGGTATTGGAGATGGTTCAGGTTCTGGTCACTGACCTCCATCTCAGTCTTGGAGGGTGCTGCTGGCCATTGGTCCCTGATTAGCCTTCCCTGTAGGCATCTACCCTAAAATAGCCAGGGAAAATAGAAAAGGTCCCACTCCAGTCTTCTTCAGCAGTCCCGATGGGATCAGTGGTCACCTCTCATTCCTTCCTACTTTCTCCCTTGCCCAGATACTCTCTCCTTGCTTCCCAACATGGGTCAGTTCAATAGAAACAAGTCCCAGGGCAAATCCGTGTTCCTAAATGGGGGCATGGGAATGATTAGAGGTCCCCTCCATCTCTCCTAATCAAGTACAATATAAATTTGATTCCTATTTCTACTCATTGGCCTTTGTGGTGACAGGCAGCAATGCATTTCCACATTCCGTTTGCAGGATGTATAAAATGGCAGGGACAGTGCCGTGCAGGAGCTAGCCATTATGCTATGTGAAGTGGAGCTCAGGGAGCTTGGGTTCTCCTGGCTGAGCTGTGCTGATCTATATGTGGTGTTTAATTGGGCTAGGCTCTGGACACCGTGTGACCACAGAAGCTGGGCCTATGAGAAGTCAGAAGTCTCATGCTGGCCTCTCTGCCTTCTCACCCACTTTCAGCTCAGAATACAAATCTAGCAGGGACTTACCCTAGACCACAGAGGAGTGAGAGGCTGAGTCCTGGCAATACTCCACTCTTCTGCCTTGGCCTCTGCCTGTTGATGCCAAGAGCACTGCCAACACCACCATCATTTGGTGACTAAACCAAACACAAGCAAGCCAGAGGTGCAGAAGAAGCACCTAGGAGAAGATGTTCACAGGCAGAAGGAAGCGTTTGGCTGGGGTCACTCTGCCACTCTATGGCATGTGCCCAGGCTTGCCAGTCTTGACAGTTTTTTTGTGAGTTGGAGCTTCCGGGAACTCTCTGATGGGACTCAAAATGTGGTGCTTACCAGAGTTTGTCTGAATAAAAGGCAAGAGTCTTTGGGCTACACTCAAACAGCCCCATGTGATTGGGAAGGTTTGGGTTGTTTACATAGCATTGCTTCAATTCTTACTAAATCCTTCAAAGCACTTGGGTTAGTGAAGGAACCCATCCTATGCTCAACCTTACCCACACACCCTTAACTGCGGCCATTGATGGACAGACTGCAATACAACACTGCACAGCGCCTGGAAGTCTTAGGATTCCTCAGTTGTCTTGACTCCTCCCCCACTGCTCTCTCCATGACGTCAGGAGAGGGATGAGATGATACTCTTACGTTCAAGGTGGTCAATTTATTCTCTGCTTTCTAGATACACTATCTGGTACTCATTCACAGATACTCATGCTTCAATGAGTAAACTAGAAGCGAATACATGAGGATCATCCAGCAACTCCTGTGTTAACGAACACCAGGGCTCAGTCGGGAGGAGCAGGGGTGTGGAATTAGCTGTGTCAACAGCGGACGATAGGCATGGCTCCTATGAAGCAACCATCCAGTTGTAAACCTCCTCTCTTTCCCCATGAGCCCTGTGATAGCAAGAGCCAGGGTGGGGGTAGGGCTTTGCGTTGTGAGCATGGGGAAAGCTTTTGGAGTGTTGGGGGTGATCAGGGAAGAGTTCAGGGAAGATTTGGATTTGGTAGAAGCCTTCAAGGATGGGTAGAAAAAGGAGAGAAGATAGAAGGTAGTTTAGGGTGTGGCTGAGTATGTCCATGCTATGTTCTGGGGACAGCAGGGAGTACACCTGGATAGAGTAAGGAGAGGGGAAGGTTATTAGGAGGCTTGGTAAACAATGTTAGTTCTTGCTGGTATGGGGTTCTGGGCAGCTTTTTTATTTTATTTTAATTTTAAAAGAATCCTAAGGAAAAAAATGGAGCAACACAATTCATAAGCTACCTCATACATAGCACTGAAATATCACTTACTTGTTTTTTTAAAAATCAAATTATCTAAAAGCATCTTATCAGGATTTTCAGCCACACCTTTGAGTTGGCTCACAGGGCCTGTCTCCTTTGAGCAGATGGCTTCTGTTTTCTGCTAGGGGACCTGGCTTGTTGGGGCAGGCGCTGTTGGTTCCTGTCTTAGGGCTTCTGCCTCCTTATCTCTAAGGCTGGGACTAGCAGAAGGATGCTTTTGTTTCTTCTCCTAGTCAGTCGTTCTTCCTTCTCTTCTTTCTATACTCTCTTCTCTTCAAAACCCTTTGTTCCCTTAAGTAACACAACCCACTCATCCCCACACACTCACACTGACTCACACTCACTCTGAGACATCTAGAAGCACAGCAGTGTTGTGGACATTGTTAGCCCCCAGGGCAGGCCAGTCCCTTGGGGAGATGGGGAGAGGGAGAGAAACACAAGACAGAGGGCAACAGTTCATAGAGAACAAAGGGATCCTCTCCTGGTCTCTACCATTGCTTTTAAGTGTTGGGTGGGTACAGCAGGCCTGGAGAGGAGTGTGAACCCCAGTGAGAAGGAATGGCTGGGACTGACCCCCAAGAGGCAGTGGGACAGATCTGAGGACTGGGGTCACTGAAAGAGCAGGGCTGTAGTCTCCTGGCAGAGCCTGTGTGGACCTTGCTTAAAGTATTCACTGCTCCAAACCATTGGCTTCTTGTGGGAGCTGGCACCCTCTATCCATGCAGTGTGTAGGTGGTGTGTGTATGTGTGTGTGTGTGTGTGTGTGTGTGTGTGTGTGTGTGTGTGTGTGTGTGTGTAGTTTTAATTCAGGGGAACTGCACATTTTGGACAAGGGAATTTCAGCCACCTCTGCTCTTCCTTGGCTGGGTGACTTTGGGCAGGCTCCTAAAGCAATGAGTATTCACCTATCCAGTAGGGTTATTGGTATGCCAATCTCATGTCTCAGGAGGATGTTGTGAAGACTGAGTGAGAGAACGTGTAGAAAGACAGGTTCTGGGTACTCAGTGGGTGATGGGGGGCCCTGCTGCTATTGCCATTAATGAGATGGTTTGGCAGAGTTTCCAAAGCTGCCAACAGCATTTGGTCTCTATCTGGGCTGCTCAGGGGTAATGCCTAACCAGGGAAGCAATGTGACCTCCGGAGGTTGAGCAGATAATGTGGAATTCCCAGGCCCCCCCCCCCTTTTTTTTTGCTGTGTCTTCTCCAGACCGCATGGCTTCAGAGTGGCTCTGATGAGCCTGGAGAACATACCCAAGGAGGGGGATGGGTGGGAAATACAAACAACCCAGGAGGTTCAACCAGGCTCTCAGCTCAGGCTGTATCTTTGCATTGAGGCGTGCAGTTCCAGGGAGGAGAGGCTGAGGTAGCCATTGACATCCTAGGATTATGCTGGGTGGGGCTGATCACACCAGATCCCAGGGTGTGGAAATGGTGCAGCGAACTATGGGAGTTCTATATCACAGGCTTCCAAACCTATGCACCTGGCCCAAAGGACAGTGAGCTAACTGTGTGCTTAGAATCTGTCCCCACTCCCAGATGACAGCTGCTAGGCATTACGGAGTTCCAGTTTAACAAGATTGCAGTTGTGGAGGGACTGGCAGCTGTCATTAGGAACCCTTGCCATGAGCAATTGCTGTCTGGGCTTCTTCAAGGCTCACTTAATGCTTGAGGCAACTCAGGGTGCAGGCATTAATATTTGTTCCCATCACAGAGGAAGAAACAGAGGGACACCCTGAGAGGTGAAGTCATGTGGCTTATGGTGGGATGGAGATTTGAGCCCACGGGTTCAGATGTCACCATGAGGTCAGGCTGTTTTTCCTGGGATCCCTTGTGCATTCCACTTCGCTTCTCTCTTTTCCGTTTTCTACAGACTCCATCCTATATCTTGCAGCCTGGACAGAATTCCAGGTTGTGCCAGCCACAAGCTGGAGGTGCTAAGCAAGTTCTTATTACATCCAAGCTTGGCTATCTTCATCTACGAGGATGGGGACTATGAGCTCAGCTCTGTAGACAGCGCAGTGGGGAAGGTGCTAAGCTCCATGCCAGGCTTACTGAGGGGCCCAGCTCATCGTTGTTTCCTAACAGGAAGTGCTCTCAGATGAGTAACAGAACCCCGAATGGCAGAACGGCTCAGAAAAAAGGTCCCGTACATAGGCTCTCACCTGGTGTGATTCCATTCCCATAGACATCTCTCCTCAGCCCTGGCTCCAAGTCTCTCTTGGATACACACTGAACTAGTCGGATGTCTCATCAAACATTCTAGGCATCAGGTTAGCCAGTTTCCGGTGTAGAGATGAACCCGTGAGGCTGAGGTTCTTTGTACCTGTGAGGAGATGTGTGAATTAGATACTCACCCTCCCTTCCTAATTCAGGCAATTAGGAACAGAGTCTTCTCCATTTCTGCTCGGGCTGGAAAAGACATGTCCTCCTACACATGGCTCTCGCTGTCATCAGGAACTGACTTCGAGTTATTTTGGCTAGAGCTGAGGCTATGTAACCAGAGCAGGGCTCCTGGCAAGGAAGTAGGGGTGTGCCTGTCAAGGCTCTGTTGGGTTGTGGATTACCAATGTCCCATTTTGTCCAGGACAAAAGACTCCTCATGTCACATTAAAGCCACAGCAGCCCAGAGGAATCTGAAACAATTTGTAAGCATGGCCATATCTTCCAGGCCCATTCAAGAGCCTTTTACATTTGCCCAAGCCTTCTAGCCATTTTCAGGCTTGCCTACTCCAGTCCTCCCCCCACCCCACTGTCCATCAAAGGAGACAAAGCTGGAGAAGGCAAGACAGGGATGAGACTCCCACACCTGCTGGTCTGGGTTCTGATGACAGGCCCCTTTGAAAAGCTAGAGCAGACTGAGTCTTCCCAGGGTGTAGGGCTATGGGGCCCACTCGTCCAACGGGGCTTCTGTTTTACGAGGCCGGGATATGTTCACGAGAAGCTAAATAACAGACTAATGAGAGGTTTTGATAGAAAGTGGAATTAACTTTAACGAGGAGAAAACACTTTGTAAGGTCCAACCAACGCCCACTTGGGTAGAAATATAAAGTCAGGCTAGGGAGCCGCTTCTCTGTGTCAGGCATCTCCTGTCAGATATCTACTGCCTACGTCTGGGCTGCTGTGGCCATGGCTTCCAAATGCCTCAAGGCCAGCTTCTCCTCGGGATCTCTGAAGAGCCCGGGTAAAGCTGGAGGGGGATCCACTCACATGTCCAGCATGTACTCCAGTAGCTCTTGTAAGCTGCCTAGTCCTTCCCGGGGAGCTCGGAGTTTCTCTGTGTGTTCTGCCGGCCTGGGTAGAGGCAATTACAGGGTCTCCAGCTGCCTTCCAGCTCTCTGCCTCCCAATGGGAGGCTTTGCCACCAGCTACAGCACGGGTGGAGGTTGGTATGGGGAAGGCATCCTCACGGGCAATGAGAAGGAGACTATGCAGTCCCTGAACGACCGCCTGGCCAGCTATCTGGAGAAGGTGCGCCAGCTGGAGCAGGAGAATGCCAGCCTGGAGAGCCGAATTCGGGAGTGGTGTGAGCAGCAGGTGCCCTATATGTGTCCTGATTATCAGTCTTACTTCCGGACCATGGAGGAGCTCCAGAAGAAAGTGAGTGGTTCAGAGTGGCTTCAGATCTAGAAGCTAGAATGCGTGTGATCATAGCCCAGCTTCGGTAGGGAACTTTTGGAGGGAACAAAGCTTATTCACATCCATGGCTCCTTGTATTCTTTCCAATAATCTAAGCCCAATCTATCAGATAAGGACAAAGTCAGGCTCCTTAAGTGACCAGAATGACAATCAGTAGACTCAGAACTTCAACATGGGCTGTATTAACTAACTGGCTGTGTGACCTTTGATACCACTGTCCGTCTTTCTGAGATGTAATGTCCTCGTTTTAAAGAGGCAAGTCGGTTGGGTTTGGTGTATTTAGTAAAGCTCAGGTTCCCTGTCTGTCAAGCAGAGAAGACACCTTTCTCCATCCTCATTCCTGAAAAGACTCAGCTGGATCCCTAGGAAGAGCCTTTGTGACCAGAGAACTAGAGGGTAGCTGATGGCTGTGACCTGCCTTGGGCCCATGGCAGGCCTGGGGGACGGAAGGCAGGGAGAAGGCTCATTCCCTCACACTGCAGTATTTCCTGTAGCATGTCTTTCCAGTCTCTCTAGCCCTTGGCTGCACATCATAGGCACACCACATTGCAATGGCTCTTGAGGTTCTGTTGTCTGATACAAGCTCTCATCTCTCATGAAGCCCCAAACTGTTGAGATTCCAGAATGGTTCTCGATCCCCTTCCACAGGCAGCTCTTGTCAGATGCGGGGGTTGGGGGAAGTTCCTACAAGCAGAACGTCCTTTCTTACTGGACATTATGTCTTTATGTTCCCAGACTCTTTGCAGCAAGGCAGAGAATGCCAGGCTGGTGGTGCAGATCGACAATGCCAAGCTGGCTGCTGATGACTTCAGGACCAAGTGAGTTGTCCTGCTTGTCCCTGGACTGGGGCTGGTACAGCTGGATGCTGATGATGGTTGGGCTCATGGTTTCAGCTGTATCCAGTACGGAGGCACTAGGAGAGGCCTTACAGTGCCAGGCCAGTCTGGAGGTGGGGCTTGACGTCATGCAAATGGGATCACAGGTTTGGGTACCTTTCTCCGTGTCTGCAGGTATGAGACTGAGGTTTCCCTGCGGCAGCTGGTGGAGGCTGACATCAATGGTCTGCGCAGGATCCTGGATGATCTGACTCTGTGCAAGGCTGACCTGGAAGCTCAGGTGGAGTCTCTGAAGGAAGAATTGCTCTGCCTCAAGAAGAACCATGAGGAGGTGAGCATGGTGGAGGGGGTGAGCATGGGGGAGAAGGAAGTGAGCATGGGGGAGGAGGAGG
>NW_022196911.1:96124784-96128029 GCF_008632895.1 Mastomys coucha | reverse complement strand
GTATGGGGGAGGGGTGAGTATGGAGGAGGGGGTGGGCATGGGGAAGGAAATGAGTATGGGGGAGGGGGTGAGCATAGGGGAGGAGGTGAGCATGGGGGAAGAGGAGGTGAGCATGAGGGAGATGGGTAAGGGGAAGGAGCTGAATAGGAGGGTAGGTGAGAATGGGAAGAAAGAGGTGAGTAAAGGTGAGGCAGCCACCTGGAAACAGATCCACATCTGTGCCACAGGAAGTGAACTCACTGCGCTGCCAGCTCGGCGACCGGCTCAATGTTGAGGTGGACGCTGCCCCACCCGTTGATTTGAACCGCGTTCTGGATGAGATGAGGTGCCAGTATGAGACCTTGGTGGAGAATAACCGGAGGGACGCAGAAGACTGGTATGACACCCAGGTCAGTGCAGCAGAGGCAAATGGGTAATCTAGAAGGTCTTCCTTGATTCCTGCTCGTGATTCCGAGCGATCCCCGTAATCTTTGAAGCTGAGATCTCAGGGCTCCTGATTAGATCCCGTGCGTGTGTTTCAGACCGAGGAACTGAACCAGCAGGTCGTGTCCAGCTCAGAGCAGCTGCAGTCCTGCCAGTCGGACATCATTGAGTTGAGACGCACTGTCAACTCCCTGGAGATTGAGCTGCAGGCTCAGCAGAGCATGGTGAGCATCTGGATGGGGTGGAGCATCTGCTGAACCAAGTTGGAGGCGCACAACCCTAGGTTCCAAACTGGGGCCATACAAATGGACTCCAAGAGTTCAAATTATTAATCAGGGCTTCTCTGTGCAGAGGAGAAGATATGAGGGCCAGATACATACTACAACTGCCCTTGTGAAAGACAAGAGGCTCTGTTAGTGCTTAACATGCCCTGGTGGTAACTCCTCCACGTAAGATCACCTCTGTGTAATTAACACTCAGAGGTGATATTAGGAAGGACATGCTGTCTGGATCAAGGGGCTACAGGAGCTGAGTTGGCTCATCTTCACTGGGGTCTGGGTGCAGTTTCTCCTAGCTCAGTGACTCTCTGAGCTTCCTGTTCTTGTATTCTGAAATCCCACAGAGACCCAGGTGGCTCTTCATCGATAGTTCTCTGGCCTCTAACTTCTTCCTCTTCCCATAACTTTTGCCCTCCCAGAGAGATGCTTTGGACTCCACCCTGGCAGAGACGGAAGCCCGCTACAGCTCTCAGCTGGCCCAGATGCAGTGCATGATCGGCAACGTGGAGTCCCAGCTTGGTGAGATCCGGGCTGACCTGGAGCGTCAGAACCAGGAGTACCAGGTGCTGCTGGATGTGAGGGCCAGGCTGGAGTGTGAGATCAACACGTACAGGGGCCTGCTGGAGAGCGAGGACAGCAAGTGAGTATGGCTGTGCATGCTCTCACCTTTTCAAAGTTCTTGGTGCCCAGGAAGAGCATGATATCCTGATGTAGGAACTTTAGGGGGTGTTAGCTCTGATCTTGGGACAAACTCATTCTGTTGCTCTGACAGGTTCTGTTTTCTCTCTGGGTACCTGGTTTCCCTTTGGGTAAAACAAGGAGGCAGGATTTAAAAGCCACCTTCCTGCTTGTATACTCTCAGATCTGTCAGTGTTATTGAAAACAGCAGCTGGAGTATGATAGTAACCTGACTCTCTTCTGTCTCCCAGGCTTCCCTGCAACCCATGTGCCCCTGACTACTCATCCTCCAAGTCATGTCTCCCCTGCCTTCCTGCGGTCTCCTGCAGCACAGGCACAGCTCGTACAACCTGCAGCCCCCGTCCGGTCTGTGTGCCGTGCCCAGGGGGTCGGTTCTGAGAGTAACAATCCAGAGGGTCAAGGCCATTGCCTCCAGGCATCTGACGTGGCCTCCAGTCAATCCAACTGTTCCGGTACAACTCTCTTTGTTCATGCTGGGCCCAGGCCCAGTCCCTGAGAAGATTCTCTGCAAATGAATGAATACCTTACAGTTTCGTTGACCCTGTCAACCAGGGCTGGTTGCCCTTCAGGCCTTGACTCCTCATCATTTCAATGGGCTCCAGGCTCTCTGTTCTGAGCCTGCTCCTTTCTTTCTGAGTGTGTTTCTGTAGGGTTTGCAGTGTATCTGAGGGTGGGGCAATAAAGCCATTTGCTATGATTCCCAATGACTGGCTCACATCATTTCTGTGTTGGTTTGTATCCATGTTGGGCTCAGATTGACTGCTGGGCAGATACATGGGAGATGTTTGACCTAACGTGACCTTGAAAATAACGTGACCTTCTCACTGAGGGTGGTTAGAGGATTTCAGTGGAGCTTTTCTTATGCTTGTCCATGTCTGGGACAGCCTTGGGCATTGTTCTTCAGGCTTCCTCTGCCCCCCAACCCCACCCCAAGACAGGATTTCTCATTACACTGGAACTTGCCAAGTAGGTTGGACTGGCTGACCAATGAGCTCCAGGGATATACCTGGTTTTGCTTGCCAAGCACAGAACATTACAAGCATGTGCAACTATGCCTGGCTTTAAAAAAAAAAATAAGTGGGTGCTGGGGATTGAACTCAGGATGTTCCAGGCAGTCACTTTGCCCACCGAAGGTCTGGCTGTCAGGCTTTTTGTTGGCTTCTCTGATGAAGACCTTTCTCCAAGGTCCCAGTGTGGTGACAATTGTTACTGACTTTTCTTCTTGGGGTCCCAGCATGGATCTGATAAAGCTGAGAGAAGCCAGGTTATTAGCCTGTGTATGCTCCTCACAGAGCAATGGCGTGTGCCCCATATTCAGGGTAGTTTTAGGGTTCATTCATATTAATTCCCCTCTTCCTTTGCAGCTCTTTCATGAAACCCTTTCGGTTCAGGAAATATCACAATAGCCTACAATTCCACTACACACAGGCCACAGAGATGGAGCCTGAGTTGGGACTTCCACTCTTAAGAAGGCTTGTGACCTGGGAGGCTCCTGTGTGCTCCTGGGACCTAATGAGGTGTTGAGGCTCGGATGCAGGAGCTCCGGCATCTCCCTCTGAAGCCCATCATTTGTGTTCAGAATGTCTTCCCTCATAAAACCAAGCAAAGCACCAAGCTCTCCCAATTCTAATGGAAAAGGAACGTGGGTGATGGCACACTTTCTAAGCTGGTCAAGAAAGCAGATTGTCCTCAAAGATGACAAAAGTACCCGCTAAGACCATGTGATGTTGAGAGGGTGATCATGGTCCAAGGTAAAGAACAGAACATTGAACTGGGCTCATCTGGGCCAGATCTACCCCTTCTGGGCATCAGAACAGTTCACTTTGATTTTGGCTGCAGGACCCC
>NW_022196911.1:96110963-96124774 GCF_008632895.1 Mastomys coucha | reverse complement strand
CCCCCCCCCAGTTCAGCTCCCTAAAAGGGAAGCTGCCAGCAACCTGGCTCTAGGTGGCCTGTACCACTGTCTTCTTGGAGCACAATGGCTGAATTTGCTGAGGCTCAGACACCTGCCTCATTCACTTTATTCAACATACCCTTACTGAGCACCAACACATGCCAGGCAGGATGCTAGGTATCATGGGCAGGTTGGTTCATATGGGAGGAAGGACACCCACTTCCACTTACTACTTCTCACTATCTATCATCTATCTATCTATCTATCTATCTATCTATCTATCTATCTATCTATCTATCTATCTATCTTATATATCCATGTATCTGTATGCATCTATGTATCTGTATATCTATCTCTCTATCATCTATCTATCCATGTATCTATGTATATATCTTTATCCTTCCTCTATCAAACTCTCTATCCATGTATCTATCTATCTATCTATCTATCTATCTATCTATCTATCTATCTTTACCTATCTCCTTCTTCTTCTTCTTCTTCTTCTTCTTCTTCTTCTTCTTCTTCTTCTTCTTCTTCTTCTTCTTCTTCTTCTCCTTCTCCTTCTCCTTCTCCTTCTCCTTCTCCTCCTTCTCCTCCTCCTCCTCCTCCTCCTCCTCCTCCTTCTCCTCTTCCTCTTTCTTTTTCTTCATCACCACCACCACCACCACCACCATCATCATCATCATCATCATCATCATCATCATCATCATCATCATCATCATCATCATCATCATCAATCTATTTTAGTGGTGGGAGGAGGATGTGTCATTAATGTGAGGAATGCAGAACTGGAATATAGAGTCAGAGGTATCTGGGTTCAAATCCCAGCCTCCCTACTGTGGGAGAGTGTTGGCGGGTTATAGTCCCCTTCTGAGCCTCAGTTTTCTCCTGAGAAACACTTACTCTGCTGCAGCCTCCCCAGCCTCCCCAACGCTTCCCCGAGCGTACAGCTGGCACCTGGAGACTGGCCAACACTGGCTTGTCCTTCTAGCTGGATGCTCTGAGGGTGGGCATCTACCTTTCTCTGTTGGAATTTCATTTTGGAGGCAGTGTTTCCAGGTAGCAATGCCAAGTTACCTCAGGCCAGTCTAAGTCTGTAAGGAATTGTGGGGCTGGCGAGATGGCTCAGTAGTAAAGAGTTTGTTGTTTCTTTTGCAGAGGACTGGAGTTTGGTTTAAAGTCCCAACACCCATGCCAGGCAGCTAACAAGCACCTGCAAGTCCAAATACAGGGATCGCAATGCCCTCTGGCCTCCATGGGCACCTCTTCACATGTGCACTCTCCATTACAAATAAATAGAACAACTGTAACCAGTGAACCAAGAAGTTGCATGTGTTAGCATCAGTTTTGACTCTGACAGTGGTGGTCAGGAGGAAAATTCGATCTCTTGACCACAGGCTCTAGTGAAGTCTCTCTCTTTTCTCACTGGAGTCCTCAGGAGCAAAAGCCACTTCCAAGCCATGCCAGCCCCTCCCAGATGGTGCTCACCAGCACACACGGAACCCTACCTTTTCTTATCTCCTTTTCTTTTAACTTACAATCCTTTTTCCACGCAGCCAGATGTTTTCATCTTTGTCTGAACCCAGGAATGACCCAGAGAGCTTAAAAATAAAAATCTAATAAACCAAAATCACAACGCGACAAAACAAAAACAAAAACAAATAGAAAACTAGTCTTACCTGCCTTGATCCCCAGAAATCCTGATTTAGTTGGCCTGAGATTTGCCTAGTTCTGGGGTGTCTGGGAGCCGTTTGGGAATGCTGATGTAGAGCCAGGGCTTCGTGCCTGTGCATTAGTCAGAGGGCTTCCAGGGTACTGTAGCTGGGGAGCTCAGGGCAGCCTTTTCTGCTTCCTAACTAGAGTGGTAATGTTCCCAGCTGCTCCGAGTCTCCACTGCCATGACTCCTCTACCATGATGGGCTATCTCTTCAGACCTGGGGGAGGGGCACAATAAACTCTTGCCTATGCCGCTTTCACAGGGTATTTCACCATAGCAAAGAAAGGAGGACGACTACAGGGATGAAGGGAGGAGACCAGTGCTGTGCCTGGCTTCCTTTTACTTCGCCTCCACGAAGTGCTGGTTATGATGTTGAAGGGTGGCTGAGGTGTCTCATTTCATGTAGCTGTCATTGCTCTCATGCCTCCCTCCATCTGACATCATCAGATCCTCTAAACTGTCCAACAATCTGATGCTTCTGGAATTATGGATGCTCCCAGGATTCAAACTGGAAGATGTTTTTTGAGGGGGAAAGGGAGAGTCATGAGAATGGGGGTGAGACTCATGCCCTCACACCACATGCTTGGGTACATTGTTACACTGACCTATCTATCTATCTATCTATCTATCTATCTATCTATCTATCTATCTATCTATCCATCCATCCATCCATCCATCCATCTATCTATCTATCTATCTATCTATCTATCTATCTATCTATCTATCTATCTCCTTATCTATATCTATTTCTCTATATCCTTATCTCTTGAGAAATCATTTAACTGAAATCAATTTTCATGATGAAACTGAAACACAGAGTGACAAAGTGACTTTTAAAGGTTAAAGCAGACATTACGAGGCAGGATTTCCAGTCTGAGTCCTTAAACAATGAGAACACTGGGAGGTATTATTTCCCACTTTCTGGCTCTTGCCAATGCTTCTGAAGGAGGTTCTTGGAAGGGTACAACAAGGGCTTATATCCTAACATTATATTGAGAAGAGAGTATGATGACCAATTTAGATCAACAACTTGATGGTATTTAGAATCACCTAGGAGACACACCTCTAAGCCCGTCTACAAAGGCATTTCTAGAGAGTCCGAGTATGGTGAGAAGACCCACCTTGAACATGTGCTGCACCATTCCACAGTCTAGGGTGAATGGAATAGAAAGAAAGCCAGTGGAGCATCAGCATCATTTCTTTGTGTTTCTTGACTGGAATCAATGTGACCAGCTGCCTCAAGCTCCTGCTGTCATCTCTTCCTTGCCATGATGAACTGCAGCCCCTTCAACCTCATGCCTTCCTTCCTTTTTCAGGGATTCTTGTTATAGCAACAAGAGGAGTAACTAATAGAGGAGTGAATGCAAAAGTGGTGATACTACATGGGATGCAAGGAAGCCCACAACATTCAAAGCTGGAACTGAATGGCATTCGTTCAGCCTGTTACTTCAAAGCCCAAGGCTTTATAACTGTATACCTGCTCCCTGTTTCCAAGCTCAGCACAGAACATCCCTTTGAAGGACCTGATTTACAGGGTCCTATTAGGGTTGCAAACTGAGCCCTCCATATGCACTATGGTAGAGAGTGAAAGGAGACACAGCTCTAACTTGTTTAACCTCAGTCTTCATCGACAATAGTTGAACATTCCACAGTGGCGGCCATGTTCAAGTGGAGGACCTGGAGAGAGTCAAGACAGAGTCTCTGCCTTCTGGAGGGATTCCTGACAAGGAGCTGCTTTTCCAAGGAGAAATACCTCACCTCTCCCTTTCTCATTTGCATCCAACTGAAAAGATGTCTTAGCTGCTTAGCTGTTTGTGTTTTCAGTTCTTTTTTCCCCCTCTGTGATAGGTCCTTTCCATAGGTGGTAGGATGAGACATATCTGAGGCCTCTGGTCTCTTTCCTATCTCTCCAGATTTATACCATGGTATTGAGGCAGCTTCTGTCACCCACACATTTCCTTGTGAAGGGGCCAGGCCTCTTCCTACACGAAATGCTTTCATTAAAGGGGGCATCTACCTTTCTGCAGGCTTGCAGCCTTCCCTAGGGCAGGTGCAGGCGGGGGTGCAGTGGGCTAGGTCCGTGGCAACACAGGACAGGCTGTGACAGCACCTGCTGCCACACCCTGGTAATGAGGGCCCAGGTGTGGGGCCGGTCCTTTGAAGATGTGTCTTGATGCTCTCCCCCGGGTGACCGATGACAAGAACCCAGAGTCCTGCTTTAGCCAAATGATAAGTTTGGCCTCTTTTATGAGGAAAGGTACTCCTTATTGGAAACCAAATTACAAATTAATTATCAGCTTCCTCTGAGGCCAAGTATAAACAGCAACACTCCCCCTGAGAATACTTTAGTGCGAGCCCCTTCACTCCAAGGGTATAAAAAAGCCTGGACAGGATAGAGTCTGTAGAGATCCAGGGAACTGTTGTGGGTAAAGGACCTCCCTAGCATGCCATCCAGCTGCTGCATCACCAACACCTCGTCAGCATCTCTCAAGAGCTCCGCACGGCCTTCCTCTGTCTGTTCCAGTAACATGGGCAGCAGGTCCGAGCTGTGCCTGGGTTATGTCTGCCAGCCCTTGCAGTGCATGCCCTCCGTCTGCATGCCGACCACCTACAGACCAGCCAGCTGCCTTTCTAAGACCTACTTGTCCAGCTCCTGCCAACCCAGCAACCGCCGGCCAACTGGTTGCATCTCTAGCTCCATGGGTACCTATGGTCTGTTCTGTGAGGGTGCCTTCAATGGCAATGAGAAGGAGACCATGCAGTTCCTGAATGACCGCCTGGCCAACTACCTGGAGAAGGTGAGGCAGCTGGAGAGAGAGAATGCAGAGCTGGAGGGCAAGATCCAAGATGTCTACCAGGCACAGGTACTGACCATGTGTCCTGACTACCAGTCCTACTTCCAGACTATTGAAGAGCTACAGCAAAAGGTGAGGGTGGATTGTGAACAGACTAGGTGGAAGAAGCATCCAGAAAAGCCAGTACTCTAGATATAAGTCTTATTAATGTTTTCAGCTATGCTTGGGTGTGTGTGTGGGGAGATATCCTTAGGGCATAGGATTATCCCCTAGCTTGAACACTCAGCCAGAGTTCTTAATGCAGGAAGAGCACTACCTTCAGATCTATCATTGACATATTACATAGCTTTGAAGGCCCCCCTTTCCTTTTGTAGACTTCAGTTTCCTTCTCTGTAGAATGGAGAGGGTAATAATCCATCTTTAAAAGGGTATTTAAGAGAATTCAGTAAACAATGCAAGTGTTCGGCACAGCCTCGGTATCTGTTGAATTTTTAGTAAATATCAAGAACTTCTCTGTCTGACAGAGTTTGGTTCTTCCCTTATATATTGTTTATGGCATCTATAATGGGATATTTGGAAGGTCTCCTGATTAGCTGAAGACAATCCTCCAGAGACAAGCCCACAGGCAAACACAATGTAAGCAATACCTCATTGAAGCTCTCTTCCCAGATGATTCTAAGTTGTGTTAATAGATGTGGGAAGAGGCAGTCCACTATGGGCGGCATCATTCCCTAGGCAGGGGGTATTGAACTGTATAAGAGTGGAGCAATCAAGTTGAGAGCAAGCAAGTAAGCAAGCAAGCAAGCAAGCAAGCAAGCAAGCAAGCACACAACCATGCATTTATTTCTTTCTGCTCTTGACTGTGGATGTGATGTGACTATTGTTTGACTTCCTTTCAATAATAGACTATAATTGGAATTCTAAGCCAAATAAATTCTTCTATGGTGCTTTTTGTCGGGGTTATTTTATTAAAATAACAGAAATGAAGCTAGGACATTTTCACTGTGCTATTTTTTTCTTTCCATCCTGCATTCACCTACTCTGCGTGCCTTTGTTGGCAGGTTCTGTGCACCAAGGCAGAGAATGCAAGGATGATTGTGCACATCGACAATGCCAAGCTGGCTGCTGATGACTTCAGAACCAAGTGAGTTTGGTAGGGGACTTCGGGGTAAGGAGTCTTCCTCATATACTCTTGGGCTAGCTCTCTATTGGTTTCACACAGGGTTAGACACCGCAAGCATTTGAAAACCTTCCTTGAGTTCTGTATACAGTTCTACCCTTTGGTTGCTGATCCTGGTCTTTTTGTAGGTATGAGACAGAGCTGTCCCTAAGACAGCTGGTAGAAGCAGACACCAATGGCCTGCGCAGGATCCTGGATGAGCTAACCCTGAATAAGGCTGACCTAGAGGCTCAAGTGGAGTCCCTGAAGGAGGAACTTCTGTGCCTCAAGAGGAACCATGAAGAGGTGAGGTGAAATGTGAACCAGAGTGGGTGTGGAATGCAGCATGAGAAAAACAAAAGGTTTGGAGTTGGAAAGTCGTTGAATTGAAATGGCCAAGTGGACCACATATTCTTTCTGTGACTTTATGTGATTCATGTATGCTGAGTCCCATCACCCATGAAACAGATAACTACCATATAGGGTTATTGGGACAATTTAATGATACTACATGGATCATGGATATGACCCAGTTCCTGGGCATGAAACACCTACATCTTGGTAGGTGACTGAAAATGAATCTCTTTCTTCTGTACTTCCTAGAGTCTTCCAAGTTTTTCTAGCAGAGACTGCATTTGTCTTTTTGGTGAGGGCCTCTTCTCAGAGGAAGAGTGGTACAGTGGGGCCCTAGGATGTTTACGTTCTAGAATGTATACAGAGTCTGTCTGTCTTTGTCAGGCTGCCTACTGGGTGAGACCCTCCTCTTCTAAGGGTTGGTCTTCAGTGTTTTCTATCTTGGTTCTATCCCCATTCTTGCCCACCTCTTGTTTCTTCCTTTTCTATGTAATTAATATATGTACACACACACACACACACGTGTGTTCTGCGAGGACCACTTGCTCTATGGTGCTTCAGTCTTCCTTCTCTGGATTGACTTGCACACCTTTCACTTGGGATTTGAATGGACAAGTGTCTCTGGATTCTGGCTAGGCTTCCTTAGGCTTGAATGTAAAATACCAACCAGTCACCGTGCACTCCCTGAATACCCTGGGGCACCTGACTCATCCAACTTAAACCAGAGAGTTGGGAACTGCACCAAGAAGTCACTAATGAGGCATTATCACATTCTTGGGCAGCAGCTGTGACAACTTTCTCTCACTGGCAGGCAAGCCGAGGGAGGGACCTGTTCTCATTTGGACCTTGGACCAAGTAAAGCCAGGCAGGCTCTGTGGCCCTCCTTCCTTGATGGTTAGGTCTGGAGGCATGATGAGAAAATGGGGGTGGGGGTTACACAGATTTCCCATCTTGTCCAAATGGATTAAAAAAAATGTCTTTGAGCTTGGCTTCTGCCCAAGTGACAGGAAGCGTCACCAAGGGTGTTCATCTGGAGCTGGAAGACCACTGAGGCTCTGCAGAGTACGCTGCAGTCCCCGAAGCTCTGCCCCCCACCCCCAAACTCTGTGGTCTTCTGCATCTCTTATTATATTTTATGCATTTCTCACACTTGCCTGGGGTCTTGTGTCTTTTCAGGAAGTTGGTGTCCTTCGACAACAGCTCGGGGACCGCCTTAATGTTGAGGTAGATGCTGCACCTCCCGTGGATCTAACCAGGATGCTGGAGGAGATGAGATGTCAGTATGAGACCATGGTGGAAACCAACCACAGGGACGTGGAAGAATGGTTCAATATGCAGGTGGGCACATCTCTCCCAAGAGGTTGGGCTCTTCAGTGTCCCAAGGAAGGGACTCCCAGCCTTCTCCTTCTCTTCACTGCAGATGGAGGAGCTTAACAAGCAGGTGGCCACAAGCTCTGAGCAGCTTCAGAGCTACCAGTCAGACATCATTGATCTGAGACGAACAGTCAATACTCTGGAGATAGAACTGCAGGCTCAGCACAGCCTGGTGAGTGCTGCTGGTGGGCACCTCTCAGCTCTGGATCCAGGAAAGCACTGGGTCCTGGATACGGGCATGTTAGGAGGATAAGAGGAGACCCAGACTGAGCACAGATTCATACCCCCAGATGGCTTTTTCGGTTCTCTCAAGAACCAGCTCAGAGATAAAAGGATATGTTCCATACCGAATGTCAAACATGGTTTCCCTAAGATGTCTATTATCTACTTAGCCTGTCCTTCTGACCCCTTGTTCTCGATGTCATCTACAGAGATTAAACAATCCTGACATCTAGGATTTTTCTCTGGGCCAATGGAACCAGAGTCTCCAGAGGCTTGGCTTGGGCCTGGGTACTTTGTAAGGGCTCCCATGTGAACATCATCAGAAAGATATTAGAATATTGGATGAACTCCAACTCCAAACCGTGGGTTCAAACTCCAGTTCTATCACATACGGGATGCTTAGCTGGGGTAGATGACTTGATCTGTTTCTGGACTTCTGTGTCCACAGTGGCTTAGAAGAGAGGGACCAAGAGACTTGGCTCTGGTTGTGTCTCTCTGGACCAGGCCACAGAAAGCCGTTGCGTCTTCACAGAAATTTTCTTCCCTTGCCTTAGAGAGACTCTCTGGAAAACACACTGGGGGAGACGGAGGGCCGGTTCACCACCCAGCTAGCCCAGATGCAGTGCATGATCACCAATGTGGAGTCCCAGCTGGCTGACATCCGCTGTGACCTGGAGAGACAGAACCAAGAGTACAAGGTGTTGCTGGATGTCAAGGCCCGGCTGGAGTGTGAGATTGACACGTACAGGGGCCTGCTGGAGAGCGAGGACAGCAAGTGAGTGTCTGGGGAGAGTCTCTGTCGGGTGTCCACCAGGGACCTTGGTGGGGCCTAGGAAACCAGCCCAGCTGTCTGCCTGTACTTAGGGTCTGCCAACATTAAGGAGACCCAAGAAAAGGAAGCCAGGTAATGATGTTTAGGCCACCATCCCAAACCTGGCCCAGAGGATTCCCATCTTTCATTTCAAGCTGACAAAGTAGGCACTCCGTTCAAGTACCTACTATGCATCACGCATTGGGCATCCTGGAGGATACTGAAATGGATGATGAGAAATCACCCAACTTTAGATTGTTGCGTTTGTCAGGGCACAGGCAGACAGACCACTGGAGGTCATTCTGCAGGGAAGAGTTCTGGGGGTGTTGGGAAGACAGGAGATAGTTTAATGTGATTGACTTCTGGTGTACAGGAGGGGAGGAATGGTCAGCTGAGGAAGCTTATCGTGGATAACTACAAAGGACACACGGGTACATCAGAGGCCTTTGCTGTTTTGAGGGAATGGTAGAGTCGGAGTAATCACTCATCTTTCCACTAGCTGATAAACATCTGGAATGCAGAAACAATAGGACACATTTGGTTCCCTGGGCTTGGTACATGGCAGATGCCTGATAAATGATTCTTGTCTGAATCAAAGAAAGCTGCTGTTTGGGAAGATTATCCTAAGTGATGCAAGAAAGGCTGAGTGGGAGGGGAGCCAGTCAGGGACAGTATTCAGGAGTAAAGTGGAGGTCGCTGGAGGAGTCTGTCCCCACTGTTATGCAAGCAGGATCAGCTGGTCTTCTGGATCCAGAGTGTGCTAATAGCTATTGGAGCAAATTCTCTCTCTCTCTCTCTCTCTCTCTTATTCTCTCTCTCTCTCTTTCTCTCTCTCTCTTCCTCTCTCGCTCTTGCTCTTTGTCTCTTTCTCTCCCTCTCTCTTCCTTCTCTTTTCTTCCTTCTTCCAAAATCTCTGTACATGCATACGCATATATGTGTGCATGTGTAAATGTCTATATATGAATGTGGATGTGGATGTGTAAAATGTGTGTGTGTCTCTCTGTCTCTCTGTCTCTCTGTCTCTCTGTCTCTCTGTCTCTCTCTCTCTCTGTCTCTCTGTCTCTCTGTCTCTCTCTCTCTCTCTCTCTCTCTCTCTTTCTCTCTCTCTCTCTCTCTCTCTCTGTGTGTGTGTGTGTGTGTGTGTAGGTCAGAGGACAACCTCAGGTTTCCAGTTTGTTTGAGACAAGGTCTCTTGCATACCATGACATACACTAGTCCAGCTGGCCCACGAGTTTCTAAGGATGGTCTTGCCTCTGCCTACCCTCTCACCATAGGACTACTAGGACTATGGACATATGCTGTGTCTGATCTTATGTAGATTCTGGGGACCCACACAGGCCTTTACACTTGTATGATGAAACTTTTACTCACTGAGAAATCTCCCCAGCCCTTGTAGCAATTTCCTGGCCAACATTTGGTCTTGTTTTTCTGTTACTCAGAGTCCTATCCCACCAAGGCAAGTGTTGTAAATTCCCATGCTTGCCAGGGAAGGGCTATTCCCATCCACACGTGATGTGGAGCCTGTGGGGCCTGTGGAAGCCAGCGAGCTTGTGCTCTGCTCAATGAGGGCAGTGTTGTCCTCTTTTGACCAGTTCTACCACGAAGGATGCAGATCCCATGTGCTGTTGATCTTCCAGTCCAAGAAAAGCCGGAAGTTGTATTTTCCCAAGCTTTAAAATTTCCAACTTTAAAATATATTTAACAAATTGAAAAAGGGGATGCTAGCCACATTAAATAATTAAGACTGAATGTGGCACTCAGGCTACACATTGGGCCTCTGAGATGTTTGGTCGCTCTCCTATGTCCAGTGTGTTGTTTCTGGTTTGTGCCCTAGCCTGTCAGTCTTTGAGGTCATCTTGTTTCCTTTGGCCATGTATTCATTCCACATCCATTTAGTATTTCTTCTTATTTAAGACATTCTTATGAATTGCCTGCTCTATGTCAGGTGCAGAGAGCACACATGCACAGCTCTGGACCCCAACTGCCTGGAAGGGGAGACAGACCATACTGGAGTAGTTAGCTATCATTATGGGGGGAGCTATCCGATGCCATTGAGATATTTAACACTGAGATTGGAGAGTTCAAGGGTGAGGTGACGGTTGAGTTGAGCTTTTAAAGAAGAGAAGGGGTTGATTAAGAGAATGGTTATAGAAGAGAGTTCTAGAAAGAGGAGACATATGTCCCACAGTCTGAGCTAGATAGCTCATGGAGGAACTGGCAGAAATCTGAGCTCATACAACATCAGAGCTGTGAGATGTAGGGGTGGAACACACATGTCTATTAAAGAGGCTGATGGTTGTCTCAAGCACAAATGGAAGCTACTAAGTCTTAGGTAGGGGAGGGACATGATTAGATTGCTGTGTACTGGAGATCCCTCTGGCTATCAATCTGCCAGAGGTTAGAAGGACAGGCAAGAGTAGAGTTGGGAGTAGGGGTCAGTTGGGAGGTCATGGAGGTAGCACAGGCAAAGTGAGGGAGTTTGAAAGAAGGAAAGCCAGGTGGAGGAGATGTGCAGAGGAGCCATTTAAGAGGCTCCTGAGGGCAGAATTGTCAAGGTATGTTGTGAGCTGGGCTCCTTCACTAATTCTCCCCCACTGTGACTTTTTCTCCTAGGCTACCCTGTAACCCTTGCTCTGCTCCCTCCTGCCAGCCTTGTGCACCCTCTCCTGGGGTATCCCGCTCTGTCTGTGTGCCCCGCACTGTCTGTGTACCTTGTTCACCCTGCCTACAGACCCGCTACTGAAGCTTTTGAGCATCCCTCCATGTGTGAGTCCCAGAGGGACCTGAGTTCTGTGGCCTGGTGCCTCGTCACACTAAGCCTAACCACAATCCTGAGACCAAGAAAAGAGAGTGGCCAGTGTAGTTGGCCCTGACCAGAACCAGGAAGTGGATACTAGCAACATGTTCTGATACTACATTGCTTCAACACTGCCTCCTCTGTTTCCCTGGGCAGAAGGTTCTCTTTGGTGATGTTTCTGGTTGTCTCTGCTTTCTCAGAGTGTATGTGTTTTAGGCTAAACTGCAAATAAAACTTAATTCAGTGGCCCTGCAAGTTTGTATTTTTTTGTCTTTCATGATGGTGCATTCATGACCCAACTCTCTTCATTTGGGCTCAGGAAAAGTGTGCCTGTATTTTATATTCTTGTGCCTCTTATTTCTAAAATATCAGTTATTTTTATGTGTATAAGTGTTTTGCCTGCCTTGTATGTATGTGCACCACAATCATGCCTGCTGCCTGTGGAGGCCAGAAGAATATGTCAGATCCCTTATAGAACTAGAATTATAGATGGTTGTGAATCCCCATGCGGCTACTAGAGACTCATCTGAGGTCCCCTGGAAGAGCAGCAAGTGCTCTTAGCCACGGAGCCATCTCTCTAGCTTGCTTGTTTCAGCAGACTCAAGGGGTATTTACTAAAAAAAAAATTGCTATAAATCTGTTTAAGCTAGGAAATCACTCCAGAGCCAAGTAATAAATGAATAAAGAGAGAAGGGAGGTAGATGGTCATGCCAGAAACCAAGGTCAAACAACTGCAATTGAGACTAATACCCTAATAAACTTACCTCCTCATCCACCTAGCTGGCACGGTATGGTCATATATCCAATAAGGAATGCTGCTGGTTGTTGGGTCTGTGTTAGAGTTTGGCTAAACCAAATGACGGCCTCCAATACTGCTAGTTTTAGCTCATGTAACCTTGCAAAGCAAACAAACAACCCCAAAACAAACCAAACCTACCAACCAACCAACCAAACAAACAAAGCCTCCAAACAAGGTACCATTATTTCATCCCCTTTTTAATTGGGAAACCAAGGATTCAGAAGGGTTAAAAGGCGAGCCCAAAGTCACGTGATTACTAAGAGCTGCTTGATTAACTCACATTCAGAGTATTCAGTGTTTGCAAACTGCAGTTTGGTGTGGGGGATGCCAGAAAAAAAAAATGTAAGTGTTCCTCACCATCTAGACACTTAAAATTGGAGGGGAGCTAAGATCAGAGCATGCGAAGCTCTGCTCCTTCAGCAGTGACCCAGCAATCACAGTATCAGCAGCAGCCATTGCCACCTGATTGCTACCTCTCTTGCTTTTTGGTTCCATTGGCAATTGCATAGAATATTTCATGCATCTGTGGCTGAACTATATGCATCGCCAGCTTTACCCGCTCCTTTATTTTATTTTATTTTATTTTTGTTTTTTGAGACAGGGTCTCTCTGTGTAGCCCTGGCTGTCTTGGAACTCACTCTGTGGATCAGGCTGGCCTCGAACTCAGAAATCCATTTGCCTCTGCTTCCCAAGTGCTGGGATTAGAGGTGTGTGCCACCACTGCCGGCTAAAAATTCTTTTAACAAAGTCTCACTATATTGCTCAGGGTGGCCTTGAACTGTCCATCCTCCTATTTCAATCTCCTGCACCGACATACCAGGCCCTGTGCTGCCTCATATGGAGAACTTACTAGGCATTCATCTGTCCTGATTCGCTGAACATGTTATGAAAATGAACACTTGTAGTTCCCATGACAACCTCATAAAGTATTGGTATTGTGTTCATTTTAGACCCAAGAAGTCAGGGTACAGAGAAAGTGTAGATCTGTTGTCCATGATTACATGCATCGAAAAAGTTTCGAACCCAAGCCTAGCTGTATGACATTATTGTTTCAAGCACCATGCAAATCAAATTCCCACCGGGAAGGAATAAACACCGGTGTAGATTGGGAGGAAGGAGGCTGGGGATGGGAGGAAGTAGGTTGGGGGTACCAAAAGGCTTCTTGTAGCTAGTGACATTTGAGATGGGCTGGGGAGGTCAAACAGGATCTACAGAGCATAGATATGAGAGTGGGGTCTTTAGAGAGGCAGTGGTCACATTTGGGAGCCCTGCTAGATGGATGGAGCAGCAGGTTCCTGAGTAAGCATTTGATAGAAATAACTCAAAGGGAGGAAGTCATGGGCTGTTGGGTGGGGGGTTCTTAGGAGTCCATAGAGAACCTGAGAGCTCTGCTACAGGATTCAGGCCCAAGGATGACCTAACCAGGGTGGTATCGTAGACCATTTCATTGAAGAGAATAGACAGGATGGCAGAGAGTCAGGGCTGTGTATTGACTGTCTATGGAGGAGCTGACAGGGTCTTCAGTAAGACAACTAAAGCAACTCTGGAAAAAAGGCAAGGGATCTGTGAAAGGCTCGGTGTGAGAGGCTCTGTGAGGGGCTCTGTGAGGGGCTCTGTGAGAGGCTCTGTGAGGGGTTCAGTGTGAGAGGCTCTGTGAGGGGCTCAGTGTGAGAGGCTCTGTGAGGGGCTCAGTGTGAGAGGCTCTGTGAGGGGCTCAATGTGAGGGGCTCTGTGAGGGGCTCAGTGTGAGAGGCTCTGTGAGGGGCTCAGTGTGAGGGGCTCT